>NW_027187307.1:4748581-4752872 GCF_028583685.1 Petaurus breviceps papuanus
GAGAGAGAGAGAGAGAGAGAGAGAGAGAGAGAGAGAGAGAGAGAGATTCTGGGCTCCAGGGTCCTTGTAAAATCAGCTCCTTCTCCAAGGGACTGATTAACTCTGGCCCTGGCCTGCCACCTCCTCTCAGCCATGAAGCTGTCGAGAGGAAAATGCCCAGTGACTAGGCTCCTTCACACTCTTCTGTCTCCTCTCCCTCTGCCTCCCCCCTTCCTTCACTTTTAAATCATTAGGACTTGACTCTTCTGCCTCAGCTTGGCTCCAGGCTAAATGAAAGCTGTTGAGAAAAGGGGAGAATAAACAGCTTGTTTGGATTTCTCAGGGCTGGAGAATTAGAGATTGGATTGAAACACCTACCACACCTCCCTGAGCTAAGACTTAGCAGCCCAAGCTCCTCCCCAGCACAATGACATGCTCTGAACCCCACTCCAGCTGCTGGCTACTGTGCCTTTAAATTGCTGCTTTCAGAGGGTGCATATGGGGGGAGCTAGGAGGGAGGGGAAAATCTTCCTCCCAATCTCCCTCCTCCCTCCCCTCCAAGATTCTCCAGGGTTTGGAGAGTGATCGCTGCCCAAAGAGGATCCCTCCCAGCTTCCCAGGCATCCAGGGCCCTCCCTCCACAGCCTGGGAGTCCAAGGCATCGAAGCAGAGTCATCTATGACATGATTACCTAAATGAGGACAATTGTAGCCCCCAACCAGTGAGGACAGGGAAGGAGAGAATAAAAACAAGGAGAAGGCAAGAAGAAGGAAGAGAGGAGAAGGGAGGACAGACCAAGTCCCTGGGCTGGGGAAACAGGCTATGTCTAGGCAGCCCAAGTTGGAGGAGGACTTCTGACTTTTGCCATTCCCAGTGGGGTTTTCCTCTCTTGCCTCCGAAGCAAGGCAAGAAGGTGAAGACATCAGTTGCTCTAAGGAATGAAAACTCTTACTCCTGGACCCCTCTCCTTCCTCTTCTTCTGGACCCTACAAGAGCAGGTCCTACTCAGGTGAGCAGAGCACGGGTTAAAGCATGTGGCTGCATGAATAACAAAATCCCCAAACCCAATGGCACCAGAGGGATGTGGACTAGGCCCCCTGGGATTCCGGCCCCAGAGCTTTCATCCAAGTTTGTGGGAAGCAGAGAGCCTAGTGGCTCCCTGAGGAATCTGAGCCCAAGAGACCCCAACAAAGATGAATGAGCTCCCAAGTGGGATGGCACTGTCCAGGAAGCTGCTGCATTTGGCTGGGAAACTTGGCTGTGACATCGGCTAGTCAGCTCTTGGACATCTCCCCTCACACCCAGACACCCAGCAACACTCACTAAAGGCAAAAGGCAAATCACATATACTAGATGGACAAAGGGCTTCTTCCCTTCACCCAGGAACAGAGGTTTGCCCAAAGCCCACATCTGGAGGAGCCTAAAATGAACAAAGCAAAGGATACCCCCCTCCTTGGTTTGGGGACTGCCTGTACATGACTGAGTACTATCCCTGGGGTTGGAATAAATAGGACTCCCTCCCCGGGAGGGGACCAAATATTTCCCACACTCTCCCAGTAAGTATCCTTGCTTGCTTGCAGAACGGGTGCTGGGGTAGAACTGGAAGAAACTCTGTGTTGTTAGATGAACAGCAAAAAAGGGATGTGACTGGTGACAGAGTGGACAGGGAAAGGGACCTCAGGAGCCATCCAGAGGCAGACCCAGGGTCTTCCCTCAAACCCCTCTTCATGCTGTTCATCGATACGACTGAGGGCCTATTTGGAGATCCTGCCCTCCCTAAACACAAGTGCTGGCTCCTTGGGCAGCCAAGGAGCATTAAAGAGCCAACTTTCCGAGTATGTGAATGAGGAGTGATGCTTCAGTGGGCATCCCTGCTCCTTGCCTCGCTCCCTCCAGGGAAGGGCTAGCAGTTTCCAAAACTAAGACTACAGCTTCCTCTTGGAGGAATTATTTTTAGAAATATGGAAAGTCAAATTTGACATCAGGGCCCTTAGAGGTCATTTAGGGCAGCCCCCTTCTGTTTACACAAGGAGGGAAACTGGAGCTCAGAGTGAGCAAGGGATTTGCCCAAGGTCACACAGCCAGTTAGCAAAAGGGCTAACGCCCCACTGGGGTCTCATATGAGCACGGGCTTCAGCTCTGCTACTCCCTAACTCTTCTCAACAATAGGGACTTTCTAGGAATAAAGGTGACTAGAATGCATTAGGGACATTGAATGCCTGCCTCTGCGGAACTCTGGGCTTCCCTGCCCAATTCTAAGACTTCTGCAGCAAGAAATCGGAGAGAAGGAAACCAAGGTAGTCCTGCTACCAGGGTCAGGGAGAGCCCAGCCTGAATCTAATGTGGAAGGTGACCTGAGTGGGGGCCAGTGTGGAACTCGGGCACACAGGAAGGCTGACTCAGTGTGCATGTGGTGGGCAGGTAGCTGACAGCTAGCAATAACACCTGAGAAAAGGAGACCTACTTTGGCTTGGTTCTCACCTCCACCTTCTTTCCTCATCTTCAGAATGCATCTCTGGCCACCTGCTCCAGCAGCCCAGGCCCTCACTCCATCTGTGGTGTGTGGAGGGGTGGAGGTGGGGCCTAGACTGTTTTCACCTGAAGTAGGGGGGTGGAGAGAGAAAGAGGCGCGATCTTCAGAGAAGGGCTCCCTCCAGGAAAAGGAAGAAATTAACCTCCCCCTCTTGTGCATCTTGCTGTCCCCTAAGCTGATGACTGGACTTGGTCACTGTCTGGTGCTATTAGGTGCTGGATGGCTGAGGGTGAGGAGCTGTTGGCTTTGAGAAACTGGGGTCCAGAAGAATGGCAATCCCCAGGACTCCCAGAACCCACCATGGTTGCTGCTGTGATGGTATGAAGCACCCATTGTAGCTAAGTGGCTGGCAGCCCTTTCTGGTGCCCAACACCTTTTTACCCTACTGAAAAGCAATGTGAGACAGCGGGTAAAGCACTGGATTTGGATTACAGAAGACCCGAGTTCAAATCCCACCTTAGATGCTTATTAGCTGGGTAGTCCTGGCCAAGGCTCTTAAGGTCCTAGGCTTCATTCCCCCACCCTAGAAAATGAGGGTGTGGGTTTGCTGACCACTAAATCTAGGATGCTGTTCCAGCTTCACTGGTAGGAATATGGGCAGATTGAGGGGACTGCAATACTCCCCTTGTCAGGAAAGGTGGGCTCCCAGATCAGGTGGTAGAGGAAGCCCAGGTCCCCACAGCAGCTGCCAGCACTGTGTCATCAGCCGTAAGCTGGAATGGAAGGAGCAAGAAGCTTCTGGGGGCAGGGATGGGCGATCTCTAGACTGGCTTTGGCACTGTGTGGGCTAGAGCCAGTCTTTCTCTCACCATCCCCAAGATGCTTCAGCCACATTTGGCCTGGGCACAGCCAGTCACTTGGGTGGCTTGCCCAGATGCTTCAGACTGGCTCTCAGGCCCCACGTGACTCTGCCGTGGGCAAATGGCAACATCCTAGGACATTAGGCCAGAGGTTCCCATTCAAACTCAAACTGCTGAGGTTTTCAAGAATTACCCAGCAGGGCACCTCATGGGGCTGGCACCCCCAGCAATTCTGCCTTTTCTCCAGCTAATCCTCACCCCTCAACCTCTAGAAGGGAACTGTCAAAAAAAAATAGAAGGAAACTGTCCATGGGTTCTTTGTCTGAAGGAGGAGAGTTGGAAGGGATGGGAGAAATCAGCCAGTTTCCTTCTGCCTGAGTTCCGAGGTCATTTCTATGAGGAGCCTACTCCATATTCAGGAGGCCCAGTCCACCAATTGTGGGGAAGTGTTTCCAGCCACACAGCCTAAGTTTGCTTCCTCCCATCACTGCTTCTGATTCTGCCCTCTGGGACCACAGGCCAGCCTCCTCCAAAGCTTCTCTTCTCCAAGATAAACACCCCCATAGTCTTTAACAAATCCTAATGTGAAAGGGTCCTTAGGATCCTCTACACCCTGGTCAACCTTCTCTGTTTACACCCCTTAAATAACAAATTTGGGAGGAGGGAATGGTTTAAGGGGAAACGCAAGCTCAGTTTGGGAAACATCCCACTGACATCTCAAACTCAACATCAGGCATTTGGAGTCATGAGACTGGAGCTCAGAAGAGAGATTAGGGCTGGAGAGATGGATTTAGGAATTATCTGTGTAGAGAAGATAATGTACCCATGGGTGTACAAGCTCAATAAGAGAAATGATATAGAGAGAAAAGACGAGAAGAGAAGAGAAGAGAAGAGAAGAGAAGAGAAGAGAAGAGAAGAGAAGAGAAGAGAAGAGAAGAGAAGAGAAGAGAAGAGAAGAGAAGAGAAGAGAAGAGAAGAG
>NW_027187307.1:4752882-4779889 GCF_028583685.1 Petaurus breviceps papuanus
AGAAGAGAAGAGAAGAGAAGAGAAGAGAAGAGAAGAGAAGAGAAGAGGGCCTAGGACAGAGCCTTAGGGAACAGCCACATGTGGGGGAAGGAGAAAGATGATAAGCCAAGGCAAGAGAACAAGAAGGCATGCTTAGAGGCAGGAGAATCAGAAGAGATCCCTGCTCAGGAATTCAAAGGAACCAGTACATCCAGGAGGCAGGGGT
The DNA here is from genome assembly GCF_028583685.1 of Petaurus breviceps papuanus. Taxonomy (NCBI): domain Eukaryota; kingdom Metazoa; phylum Chordata; class Mammalia; order Diprotodontia; family Petauridae; genus Petaurus; species Petaurus breviceps. The sequence continues at coordinate 4,753,088 of NW_027187307.1, forward strand.
GGTCAACAGTGTCCAAACTTGCAGAAAGGTCAGAGGATGAATCATGGGTTGCATAATTAGGGGCTGAGGTCACCTTTGAGAGAACAGTTGCAGTAGAGGGGCAGAATCAGAAGCCAAATTCTTTTTTTTTTTTGCTTTTTGGAGGGGCAATCAGGGTTAAGTGACTTGCCCAAGGTCACAAGGCTAGTAAGTGTTAAGTGTCTGAGGCCAGATTTGCACTCAGGTCCTCCTGACTCCAGGGCTGGTGCTCTATTCACTGCGCCACCTAGCCGCCCCCCAAAAGCTAAATTCTGAGAGATGGGAGTGAATAGATGGAGAGGATGGAGAGGTGTATTGTTACCAGTGAAATATGCATGATCCCAAAGCATTTCCATGTAAGGCTTTGCTCTCTCCAGGTTGCAACCTGATGTAGTCAGCTCTTCACAGCTCACAACCTCAGGAGGAAGGCTGAGCAGAAGCCAGGGGGGAGGGGGAGAAATGTTTAGCCCACCAATTTTCGACCTCCCTTCACCAGGTTGGCCTCAGGCAAGGAGGAAGTCAAATCTACCTCCAAGAGCACCCCTCAGCCCATGTCACCCTCTGATTTCCTGGACAAGCTCATGGGACGAACTTCTGGGTACGATGCTAGGATTCGGCCCAATTTTAAAGGTAAATTGCCTTTGGTTTTTACAGGAGGCCTGGGGACACACTGGTGCCCAGCCAGGACCTCTGATTTCCAGCAACATCAAAGGGAATGATGGTAAAGGAAGTAAAAGGTGGGCTCCTCTGTCTGTCCTTGCTCTTACAAGCCCAGTGCTACTCTCAGCTCCCTACAGATTCCACCCTTTCCATCATTCCTTTCCATTTCCCTTCACTGCCTCTAGCCTTAGCTCCCCTCATTCAGCTATCTGTACACCTTTGGGAGAAGACCCAGGAGGGCAAAGGAGAGGAGGAAAGGAAAGAGGGGAAAGGGAGCTCATCAGCTGAGTCCATTGTCCCTCAAATGATCCAGTAATGACACTGTGCTTTGGTGTCCTTAGGGCCTCCTGTGAATGTGACTTGCAACATCTTCATCAACAGCTTCAGCTCTGTCACAGAAACCACGATGGTAACTGCCAGGACTCCTCATCCCCCCTTCCTGCCAGGGCCCTTTCCTCAGCTCCTGATCCCCCCACACTGCAAGGGATCCCCTCAACCCCCTCCTACTGTAATACCAAGGCGAGAAAATACTTTCTACTGTCATAGACTCTCAGCTGAAAGAGACCAAAAGAATGACCTAATCCAGCCCCTTGCTGAAGGCACAGATGCCCCTTAGATGCCAAGCATTTCTTCCTTTCTCTTTTCTCTTTCTAACTTCGTGGCCGGGAGCACAGACTCTTTAACAAGACTGGCTCATGGATTCCCCAAATTGAAAACTTCTATTGAAACCTGAGGAGACCTCAGGTCCTATGGCAGGAGGCCAACACTACAGAGCCCTGTATATCTATGCAGCAGGGGCCCAGAGATTCAGTTCGGTGACTCAGCTCAGCCCAGTCCTTCTCCAGTGGGAAAGTCCCACTTTCCTGATGCTCTAAGCACACTTCCATTGAGATACTCTGTTGCCCTTTAGGGGTTTGACCCTTAAGCTGACCCTGTAAGGCCATGTCAGGGTGTCCCAGTTGTATCTGATGTGACTGTTTCCTCCCCTTACCCCCAAGGATTATAGGGTGAATGTCTTCCTTCGGCAGCAGTGGAATGACCCACGTCTAGCATACCTGGAATACCCAGATGACTCCCTAGACCTAGACCCTTCCATGCTGGACTCCATTTGGAAGCCAGACCTATTCTTTGCCAACGAGAAGGGTGCCAACTTCCATGAGGTGACCACTGACAACAAGCTGCTTCGAATCTTCAAGAATGGCAGTGTACTCTACAGTATCAGGTGTGGGCCAGGATGGGAAAGGGAACCCTTAGGGAGAGGAAAATGGGCGGAAGAGGGAAGTACAGACCTGAAGAAGACAGATCAGCGATTGCTTTTCTGTCTTTGCTGGGAGTAGTTGAGGCTGTTGACTTGAAGCCAGGTGGGGCGTACAGCAGAAGGATGGTTGTACCAACATCACGGTTACTCCTCCTCATTTGTCAGGGCAACATACACAAGCCAAAGGCCAGAAGGCATGCCAGAGAGGTGGAGGGCGAAATGATATTGTTTTTCTCTCTTCATTGATAAAGTGGGTAAAGTACTAGACCCAGTGTCAGGAAAATCTGGCTTTGAGTCTAGCCTTGGACATTTCCTAGTTGTGTGACACTGGGCAAGATATTTTCCCGGTTAGCCTCAATTTCCTCATCTGTAAAATGAGAATAACATCTGTAGCATTTACTTCACAAGGTCATCAGTAGACTCAAATGACATAATATATTATAGAGTGCTTTACAAACTTGAAACCGCTATAACAGCATTCATGACCATGATTATGTCTGGTCCTGTCAGGCTAACTCTTGTCTTGTCCTGCCCAATGGACCTCAAGAACTTCCCCATGGACATCCAGACGTGCACAATGCAGCTAGAAAGCTGTGAGTACTTGTGGACCAATGAAGTACAATTGGAGGGGTGCCCCTATCTCCCCATCAGCCAGCTATGGGTCTTAAAATTCCACCAGCCAAGGTACAAGATCCTCTTTCAAATGCAAATGTGGTCTTCTGAGAAAGAGACTTGGGAAGACCGTAACAAACACTCCCCCAGGGGAGCTGGGACCTGAAGAGGAAGGGAGGGCAATGTCTAGCACCCGGGACCCGGACTGGTCCTGGTGGGATACAGTAGTAGAGGAGCTCAGTAAAGGCTAAGGGGGGAGGGGGGAGTCCCAATTGCACCTGCCCTCTACCTCTAATGCAGGCATTACAGAGCCACCAGGTGTGACTTCAAAGCAGAAACTGAGCAGGGTTAAGGCATGGGGATCATGAGATCTCTGTTCCATCTCTATTGTGTGTCTAGGATCCAAAGCACCGCCAAGCATGTGAGGTGTCTGCTGCCTGCCTGTGTTCCCTGTAACCCCATATAATGGACCACGGAGGTCTGGTGCCTACGACCAGCGAGTCCTGTGAGGCTCTCCATGAGTGTGGCCAGGCAGCAGCTCTTTCTATATCCCGGCGTGCCAGGCTCCCTGTGCACACCTTGTTTCATGTAAATTGGATCCCCAAGGGTGGTGGGCTCTGGGAAAACCTAGCTCTGAATCTGATCCTATGGTTTGCAGGCGTTCTCACCACACACATTGACTCAGTCAGGCTCCAGATATCCAGGAGGCTCCTGTCTGTTCTCTTTGACATCCTTTCAAAAGGGTATCTGCTATCTGAGCACCTCCCCGGAACAGAGAGGGCAAGCTGAAGAGGTCCTAGATATCACATGGGAGAGCTTCAGGAGAAGCTACTTCCACCACTCATGCACACACGTGCATACACACTGTGAGGCCTCTCACCCTCTGTCTCTCCTCTTCCAGTTGGTTATACCATGAATGACCTGGTATTTGAGTGGCTGGAAGATGCCCCAGCTGTGCAAGTGGCTGAGGGGCTGACTCTGCCTCAGTTTATCCTGCGGGATGAAAAGGATCTCGGCTATTGCACCAAATATTATAACACAGGTAAAACCCCTCACTAGCTCTGGACCAAGGGACCTGGGCTCAGCCACTGGGGCCCATGGTGACCTCTCTGGCTTCAGGATAAACTGACCTTTAGAGTTAACAGTAGAAAATAGTCCACTATGTTCTGGGGATCAACAGAATGGGAGGGGTTGAGGTGATGTGGCTGATGCCCCAGCCATGCCCAGCTAGGACGCAGGGAAGCCCCCCAGAGTCAGGGTCTTTGTGCTATATTCAAGACAAGGGACAGAAATTAAGGTTAGGGCTGTGGCCTCCCCATTGTTGCCAATCATCTCTTTCTGATGGCTTCTTGACTGACCCCTGAGGTATAATCCCCAGAGCTGGGATACAAAAAGCATCTCCAACTAGGCAGCTAAGAGATTCTAGAGGGGAAATGGAAAAGAGAGAGTGCCCAAGGTCAGAGAAGAGCTCAAAAATTCATCATAGAAGGCTTTCCTTTCCATAAGTCCGGCATAAGATATGGCAAGGAGAATCTGGAAGAATCTGTAAGAATCTGTGATCAAAAAGTCAAGAGCTAAAGGGAGGGGTGGGAAAAGCTCAAGGAAAGAGGTCTCCATTCCAGAGAATAGATAGGATTGGCAAGTGTCTGGCACTTCCCAGGAGCAAGGGAGCCCTGGCCACATCTCCGTCAGAGCTAAAGAACAAAGAGTGATCTCCCACCTCCTCTTCCAGCCAGCCAACAGTATCTTCCCTCTAGGAACTGCTCTCCAAAGTGGCCATGGAGTCAAATTAAATCGATTTTCAAAGTAAACAAATAAAAACTAACAACCAGGGAAACAGCTAAGCATCCCAGTGGGCCGAATGCTGTTGGCAAACTGGACTGGGAGGGCCTAAGCCTCTTGTGTTTGAAATGTGTTGTCTTAATGACCTGGGCTCCTTAGTGCCCCCAACAGAATTTGCATGGCCTGTGGGGAGCAGGCAGTCGATAAGCATTTATTGGGAAGTTACTATGTGCCAGGCAAGCACTGTGCTAAGCTCATACAAAGAAATGCAAAAACAAGGCCCCTGTCCTCAAAGAGCTCCCAGTCTAACGGGGTGTCAGTGTGCAAACAGCTACGTACAAACAAGACATATCCACTATAAATGGGCCGTCTTCTGAGAAGGAAAGGCACTGAAGCCTAGAGGCAAAGGCAAGGGGCGAGAACATTCCAGGCACAGGGTAGCCTACAAAGAGGCATGGAGTCTGGAGATGCAGAGATGTGAGGAAAGAGAAGCAAGGAGGCCAGTGTGAGGGGAGCATAGTCTGTGGGGGAGGGTAAAGTGTCTGAAGACTGGAAAGGTAGGAAGGGACCGGGTTGCGAAGGGCTTTCAAAACCAAACAGAGGATTTTCTACGTGATCCTGGAGGGCAGAGGGTGTCACTGTGGCTTGTTAAGTGGAACGGGGATAGGAGGAGAGATGATGGGATGTGTACTCTTTTTTCCCCTCTGGCAGCTGAGTGGAGGATAGATTTGAGTGGGGAGAGGCAGAGAAACCAGTTAGGAGGTTGAGATACTCCAGGCACGGGATGAAAAGGGTCTGGATGGCAGATATGACAAGGTTTGGCAACAGGTTGGACATATGGTGAAGTGAGGTGAAGTGAGGGTGAAGAGTAGGGATAACACCAAGGTTGTGAGCCTGGGTGACTGGGAAAATGGGCTATGAGAGTGGTGGAGAGCCCTGAGGAGGAATTGGGAAGTAGAGGAAAGGGAAAGGGCTGAAGAGAAAGATGATGAGATCTGTCTTGGACAAATAGAATCTGAAATGTCCAAGGAGCAGGTGAGATGGGAGTGCAGGAGAGAGATTAGAGTTAGGTTTTGAGATCTGGGAGTCATCTGCATAGGGATGATGATGGAATCCACATGAGCCAATGAGATTGCCAAGTGGGAAAGAGGGCACAGGACAGAGCCTTGAAGGACACCCACAGTTAGTGGGCATGACTAAGAAGAATAGTTAGCAAAGAGATACTGGAGTGGTCAGACTGGTAAGAGAAGCAAGAGATTGCAGGGTCCCAAAAACCTAGGCAGGAAAGCAGAGAGCATCAAGGAGGAAAGGCCGATCTCCAGTGTCAAAGGCTGAAAAGAGGTCAAGAAGGATAAAGGCAGTTAAGAAATCACTGGTAACTTTGGAGGGAGCAGTATAAGCTGAATAATGAGGTCGGAAAGCAGATTAGAGAAGGTTTAGAAGACAGGGAGAGGATGTACCAACTGTAGATGGCTTTCTTTTTACAGGAGTTAAGCTGAGAAGGGGAGAAGAAACACAAGACAGTAGCTAGTGAGGATGGTCACATCAAGTGAGGATGTTTTAGGAGTGGAAGAGAAATGGGCAAGTTTTCAGGCATCAGAGAAGAGTCAATAGATGGGGAGAGATTCACAATGAAAGAGAAAGTTGGGAGAGAGTGGTAGAGGGAGGGATCTGTTAGACAAGAGAGAGGAGGGAATTGGATCAAGGGAACATGTACAAGGTTTGCCTGGCAAGGAGAAGGGCTACCTCTTCCCAAGAGTCAAGGATAGTGGGGAAAATAGTGAGGGAAAACGTCTGGGTAATATGGGATGAGGAGGAAGGGAAAAGAAGGAGCTCTCAAGAAGATAGCTTTAGTGAAGTATGAAGTAAGGTCCTTGACTGAGAGGATGAGGGTGGGGAGAATGACAGGAAGGGCTTGAGAACAATTTGGAAAAACTACTATGGTCAGTGGGGTAGCAAAGTTAATTACAGAGCAATTGCCTTTCAGCAATGAGGACCCAATTGAGATTATGTAACAAATTTGGAGTGGACCCAGTCAGCCCAGCTTATAATTGTGTCCATCTCCCTTCAGCAGCAACTCTCCAAAAGGTGGCAAAGAGGCTTCCGGTAGTCCTGAGATAACAAGTTGCATAGGGCTAGGGGCCTGTATCACTGTCTACAGGGCTCATTAGAGTCAAGGCAACGAGTCAACGAGCATTTCTTAAGTGCTTACTAGGTGCCGGGCACTGAGCTTCTTAGAGGACTCCAGGTCACCCCTGTGAGTGTGTGTATGTAGTGAGATTGAGGCAGAAGACACAGAATTACGAAAGACTCAGCCATACACGGCATTTATCCACTAATACCCCAATGTCAGCCATGGAAGTAAGCACTAACCCATAGGCCTGTGACCTAAATTAGGCCACTTTTCTTTGATCTATTTGTAAGCCACGGGAGGGAGACAGAGACAGTATGGGAGTCACCGTGTTGAGTCTGGCCCAAAGAGAGCCAAGGCTCCTGCCAGCCAGCAGTAGGCCAAAGCGGGGATCAGGGGGGCTAATCGTCTCTTTTCTGGCAGGAAAGTTTACTTGCATAGAAGTGAAGTTCCACTTGGAGCGCCAGATGGGCTACTACCTGATCCAAATGTACATCCCTAGTCTGCTCATCGTCATCCTGTCCTGGGTCTCCTTCTGGATCAACATGGATGCCGCCCCTGCCCGGGTGGGCTTGGGTATCACGACGGTATTGACAATGACAACCCAGAGCTCGGGCTCCAGAGCTTCTCTGCCTAAGGTGAATGGATGCATTGTAACATAGCCTTGCACAGGATATTGCCCATGCTCTTATGTTGGCCCACATTTGAATTCAACTCAGTCCATTTCCAATGAACAAACATTTACCAAGGATTTATCACATATGTGCATGAAGTAACTTGATGTAGTAGGTAGAGCACCAGCCTTAGAGTCAGGAAGACTGGTTTGAAGTCCTATCTCTGAGACATACTGTCTGTGTGACCCTAGATAAATCATTTTGCCTCTCAATACTCTAAACCAATGGTATCAAATTTAAATGGAAACAGATTATTGTTGGTTGCATAGTGACTTAGAAAACCACAAATGAACATTATCTATGTTGAGTTCTATTTTTATTTACTTCGTTAAACGTTTCCCAGTTATATTTGAATCTGGTTCAGGCTGCACTTGGGGGTTTGTTGGAGGTTTGATCGCTCTGCTCAGAGGCTCTGAGTGGCAGGGGTGGTGTTGATCTACACTGTTAGGAGTTTCCCTATACTAATGAGATCCTAGGTCCAGACAAAAGTAAATAGGTATGTGCATGGTCCCATTCTTGGGAGTAGGGTTGCTATTTAGGACTAGAAATGCTAGAGAGTTGGGTAGCAAAAAAGCTCAATGCTTGGGATCTTCCTGGTGCAGTCGAAGGAGGAAACCACAGAAATTACAGAATCCTCGACTTTTAGCATTCATTGAATCCAAGCCACTCACACTTTACTGATAAAGAAGCTAAGACCTAAAGAAGGGCAGCCATGCCTTACAAGCAAAAGCATTAGACCTAAGAGTCCAATTATTTCAAAGGGCTTTGGAATCACCTTTCACTATTCTCTCTCACCTATTTCTCTTAGTCAAGTCAAATTCAAAAGGGACTCTTCAAATTCAGATGTTCTGCTGGAACTCTGTTGTCATAAATATTGCTTGAAGGAAGTGAAGCCCTGGCTAGAGCTTGGAATGGTTTTTTGCCACCCAAACATTTATCGTTAGGGGACCTGTTACAATGAGATTTCCCTGACATCTCCAGGCCTCATGAAGGGAATTCAAGTACCCCCTCCCAACACACCCCCTGAAAGACCAAGAGTAAATCTGGTGACCTGATCAGCTGACTTATTCTTAACACAGGCCCTGGTCCCCTCCCAGTCCCCAGCTTTCCAATGTCCAGAGAGCTATTATCAAGGAGGTCTAAATGGGGGGAGGGAGAAGTGAGGGAGTCTCCCAGGGCCTCAGGTCAGTGATGTTCTTTGATGAGCATAGAAACTCACTACGTGGAAATGTTCCCTTGGTTAATATGGAGAGAAGGGGCTCTGATATTTTAAAAAGAAAATTATAGGCCTAACAGAGTCTAGCAAATGCTCTGCTGATTTTGCAAAATAAATCAATAAATCAAAGGTGGTCCTAGATGGAGGGAGTGGAGAAATAGAGGCAGTTATATGTCAAAGCCGAAGTGCAATGGCAGAGTATAGGAAGGAGACTTCAGAATTCTGAGATGAACTGGCCAAGACTGTGCATGACCCTTTTAATGAAACATCTGCTGGCCTTCCTCAACAGCTTCACATTGAGTCATACAGAACCCAAGGTTAAAATAATGGGAAAGGGGGTACAGAGCAATCAGACTTCAGTTGGACCCAATGGATCTAGCTGGAGGTGATGAAAGTGGCATAGTCGATGGTGCTGCTGAGGCAAGTAAGTCAACACCTGGACATCCATAGCCTGCCCACCCATCCAGGGAGTTTCTTGGATGAAAAAGCACAGTAACAATGATACAGTGTAAGTAAAGGGGAAATTGTGGGCAGAGATTCTGGACAGGGGAAAAGAGGCTAGGCTGTGCTAGGGAGAAAATAGACATGGAGAACACACCATTCCCTTCTCTGTTTCTTGGGTTGTTTCACTGTTGAGATTAAGAGAGTGAACTAAGGGAAAATGCTGCAATCTCTACGTCAGGCTTGCCAAAAGAGCTCCCTTTTCCGGTCCCCTCCTGTGAACATAGGCAATCCATCTGCTTCCAGAAACCACTTACTTTGTTTTTCTCATTTGGAAAGAAATGGTTTTTTTTTCTTCTTCTTCTCCTTTTTTTGGTAGCATGTGGCACCTCCTGGTCAGATTCTGATGGCTTTTCTATGGCTCTGTTGGTCAGACAGTAAACCACAAATGTGTACACCAACCCGAAAGTGTGAGGAACCCCTGATAGCCTTTTCTTCAGTTCATTCCTTACAAGTGGCTATTTCCACTACTCTAGGACCAAAGAAAGCATCCTGCTGTCCATGCCCAGGTCCTGGTGTGGCTTGTGAAGGACAGGGCCACAGTCTCTTCCTAAAGGGCTCCAGGGACTTTCGCTTTGAATGAAAGGGCTTTGAGAGGATCATAGAGAAAAATTAGAATGGTATTCCAATGTTGGGGAAGACTTGGGTTAGGAGAGGAAAAGAAGAGGGAATTTACTTCTGGGATTCTTCCAATCCACCTAACACAGTCATTGGTTTTGCTCCCTCTGAGTCCTTAGCCCCTGTTGACTTTCATAGCACAATAGCCCAGGTAAGAGCAGCAGAAAACTGAAACCCTCCTTCCCTCTCCCCTGGAGTCATAAAGCTGAAACAGGGGACTGGGTCAATGAAGGAGAGAGGCAGGTAGCCTAGGATCTAGGTGATGAAGACACGTCCATCATCATTCTGGCTCTGAGAATCAAGAAGGTTTATCTGTAAATGTATAGAGATGTAACTATAAATAGATAGAGGGGAAGGACACAGGGGGCACAGAGAGAAAGACATGCAGATGTTGTAGAGTGTGCAATAAAAGAAACCAAACCAGGACTGAGAGAAGACAAGTTACAAAAGGAGCACAGCAGAGGGGCCAGGGCATTGGTAACCCTAGATCTGGGCTGAGCACTGGAGTGTGTGCAGCTTCCTTCCTTCCAGGACTTTCCAGCACTTGTGAGATCTTGCCCAACACTAGATCATTATTTAATCTCCATCTGCATTGACTGAGGCCCTAGAGCAGCACATGGCACTGGGATTAACTGCTAATGATATCAGACAACATTGCTACCTTTTAATAGAGGGAAAAGCAGAGCTAAAGTGAGATGCAGCACTATCAGGGTCATAGGGTATCGAGGCTAAAAGTCAAAGTGAGAACTAACTTCCTCACTTGAGAGATTATCTAATCTGATTGCCTCCTCTTCCAAATGAAGAAGCTGAGGCCCAGAAAGGTTAAGCAACTTGCCCAGAGTTGCACAGTAAGTAGTTCCTAACCATATTACATATCAGAGCCTGGCTTCAAGCCTATTATAAGCCAAACTCCCAAATGGGATCTTGAGTTTTGTGTTTTAGCTTCATTGACTAGAGTGTGTAGCAAGTGAGGGGGAGTGATATGAAATAAGTACAGAAAGGCGGGATGAAGCCAGACTCTGAAAGGGTTTAGGTGCCAAACTGATGATTCTGTATTTCATCCTAGAAGCCATAGGGAACCCCTGAAAATCCTTGAACAAGGGAGTGATAGTCAGACGTGTGCTTTAGGAAGAGCTTTTTTTGTTGCCCAGAATAATTGTGAGACTGCTTAAGAGAAATTCAGGCTGGTAAAGTGTGGGGAGACCAGGCTAACAAGAGGCAGTGTGGTGCAGTGGAGTCAGACATTGTTGTTCAGCTGTTTCAGTCATGTCTGATTCTTCATGACCCCATTTCTTGGCAGAGATACTGGAGTGCTTTGCCATTTCCTTCTCCAACTGCTTGTTTAGATGAGGAAACTGAGGCAAACAGGGTGAAGGGACTTGCCCAGGGTCACACAGTTAGTGCATGTCTGAGCCTGGATTTGAATTCAGCAAGATTAGTCTTCCTGACTCCGGGCCTGGGCACCCTATCCACTACACCACCCAGCTACCCTAGACCAGGATACCTTTTCCTTTAAAGAACTTCTAATGACAGAGATGAAGTGTCAGATACTAGGAATCTTGGCTGGGCCAGGGGGGAGGGGGAACTACTTCCTCCTTTGCTTAAATTAATGGAAATCAACCCCAAGCTCTCCCTCTACCCCAGGGAAAGTCAATGGGGCAATCCATTTCTGACCACCTACTATAGGCCAAGCTATGTAAATACAAAAAAAACAATTGAAAAACAAGCCCTGCCTTCAAAGAATTTGCATTTGGTGGGGGAAGGTGCAGGGCAGGGGATGCAATATGTAAATAGATAAATAAATTAAAATTTGTACTATTAACAAGCAGTGGAGACAAGGGGCACTAACATTTGGAAGAAGTGATCAGAGTAGACCTCATGAAGTAATTCGCCTGAGCTGAATCGTGAAGGGAGTTAGGGATCCCAAGGAGTGTAAGTAAGGAGGGAGTGCATTCCAAGCATGTTCTCAGCCTTTGCAAAGATACACATGTATTCTCAGGAGTGGGAAGTGGGGAGTGAAATGTCATATATGGGTAAGATCAAATGAGCAAGTTTGGTTGGGATGTAGAATTTGTCAGAGGGAATAATGTGTAATCAATCTAGAAACATAGGTCTTTTAAAATGCTAAATGGAGCATTGTATCCTAAAGGTAATAGGGAGCCACTGAAACTTCTTGAGGGAGAGAGACATGATCAGCCACAGTTTCTTATGGAAGAATGGGACTATGAAAAAGCCGAGCATGGTGTATCTTCCACATAGCAAATACCTAATAACTATTGAAAGGGGAGGGAGAAGGAAAGGAGGTAGATAGGGAGAAAAAAGTAAAAGTGAGGAAATTAGAGAAAAATCAATGACAAAATGAAGTGATCCATTAAAAGAACAGATTGAACTAAATGATCTCTAAGGCCCTTTTCGACCTCAATGTTCTATGAATCTGAGAGCTTTGTGGTCGGGTAGAAACATGAGACTGGGAGGCAGGATGCTTGTCCTGGTTGTAACTAACCAGCTGTGTGACCTGGAGTGAGCCATCTCATTTTGGTGTGTCTTGATACAAGACAGATGAATTCCACAGCTAGTTCTCCGGTTCCTCATCTCTAGGATGGGGGTCCCTATGCACCCCAGAGGAGTGTTGTGGGCACCACATGAAAGCATGCATATTCAGTGCTTTGAAAAGGGGAAAGCATCATGATGCTTCCATGATGGTAATACTCTTAGTTAAGAAAAGGGCAGCAGGAACAAAGGGAAATAGAATGAGGACAGATGTATGAACACGTGTGCAATGCTGTGTGTCTTTGAAAACATCTTTTTTAAAAAATGAAGTCAATGGAGAGAATGAAACTAGGGAGTGGAAGGACGTGTCAGGCTGGGGCTTGCTGTTGCAGGTGTCCTATGTGAAAGCCATCGACATCTGGATGGCGGTCTGTCTGCTCTTTGTCTTCGCGGCCCTGCTGGAGTATGCTGCTGTGAACTTTGTCTCCCGCCAACATAAGGAGTTCATGCGCCTTCGGAGGAGACAGAGGCGTCAGCGCATGGTGAGTGTTTCCATTTGCAACCCAGCATGCCGTAGCCCACTGTCTTCTGATCTGCTTCCTCCAGCTTCTTATGCTTTCTTATCCACACTAGGGACAAGGAGATGAGCTTGGATGTTTTCCCAATGGAAGGATCCAAGCCACGTTAGCATCAGCTCTCTCTGGTGTTGGTCAAAAGGGACAACTTCTTCCCTCCTGTAATGGTTAGCAGACCCAGAAGTCATACAGGATGTTCCTACCTTCTACTTGGCTACACTGGGGACAGCCTCACATTCAAATGTCTTACTGACCCGGGGCTAGAGTCAATGGTATTTAGTGTAAAAAACATGGGCATAGAAATCATGAGCTGTGATCTAGGCCCAAGTCCAACACTGCATAGCTCTGTGACCCTGGGCAAGTCAGTCTCTCAGATTGCTTTCTTTTATCAGCACAGTGCTTTCCAAGGTTGCTGGGAGGCTTGAAGTATAAAATGCTATACAAAGTGTGTTAGGTTTTCTTGCTAGCATGTCATGCTGCCCCCAAGTGATTGTTCACTCCCCCCACCCCAGTCCCCTGGGGTACTCCCATTTGCTCCAGGCTATAGCTACTAAATGGGAATTCAAGGGCTGAAAAGCATCTTTCAAGGTGAAATGTTGCTAAAGGGACTCTATAACCCCCTTGGGTCTAAACTCCGCCAACTTGCCCTGCTCTGGATAAAAGCTTTCATTATGGCCCCTGGAGGAGGAACACGAACAGTTAGACTAGGGATATTCTCTGGCATTTCTCTTCTTTGTTCCCTTTTCTCCCAAGGAAGAAAAAACAGTAAGTTTCCACCTGGGAGAACCATTAGATAGACTGTGTTGTCATGACAACGGAGATGGCCTCTCTCCATCCCTTTGTGGAAAGAGGCACTTGTGATCACCTGACAATCTGGTCCCCCTTTCCCCCTCCCTGCCCCAGAGCCAGGGTGTTGGCGGGGGGGGGACTTTGTTGTCATGGCAACAGAGATGGTCTCCCTCCTGTACTTTTAGAGAGCAGAATGCCGGTCATGTTGTTATGAGAACAGATGCATTCCTGAGACACTCTTCTGGGAAGGAAGTACAAAACGATGAACAAAGGACAGAACCCTGGTTGTTCTGTGCTATGGGCTGATTGCCTGGTGCAAAGGGCCAAAGAGATTTGGTTTGTTCAGGACCACTATCCTGCTAAGAACCACTTAGCTCCACTAAGGGCTCCCAGGGGCCTTGGAGCCTGAGGTAGCAAACCCAGAGGTGAGCCCAGGGATCAAAAGGCAAGGTGAGGATCCCAGTCCCTGGGTCCAACACCCGCCTGGGGGAGGAGACTCAGGCTATGGTCTGATCATGTCTGCACCGAATTCCTTCACTTCCAGCCACAGGGGCTGTTCTCTGGCCTCCCTCTCATCCAGCTCATTGGGCCTGATCTGGCCTCCGCTAGAGCCAAGGAGCTCACAAACTCAATCGAAAGCTCCGAATTGCTGGCCTTGGTTTGGAATTCACTGTCTCTTAAGCCTTTCTCTTCTACTGCTTCTGGGTTCTTACCACCCATTGTCTTGTTCCTTCATTATCAGAGCCCTGGGAGGGGCGCCCTCTAGTGGTCAAATTCATTCTGACACCTCCCCATAATTTATTGTATGTAAGAATTAGAATTAGGACCCTAGCTCTACAGCTGGGAGGGACCTCAAAGAAGGAAACTGAGGCCCAAGGTAGGAAAGGGACTTTCTCAAGGCCACACAATTAGTAAGTAACACAGATGGGATTTGAAACCAGGTCTTCCTGTCTCCAGGTAAATCAATCAACAAATATTACTTACTAGGTCAACTAGTAAACACTGTCCCACTCTGGGGATAACAAACCAAAAAAATTAAACAGTCCCTGACTCCTCAAGGAGTTGGTGGTGGAAAGAATAAGCATTTATTAAGCACAAAATAAGCTGCAGTCATGAAAATGTCTTGAACCACAGGCCTGGAAGTGTCCAGGCCATAGGTAAAGATTGTAGTAAACATGACCCAGGCCAGCCAAGGGCTGGGCCTCCTCCTCTGGGGCAGTTCAAAGCAGGCCTGAGTCTTCAGCCACAGCTTAGCTTCATTAGGCCGCCAGAACGGAAGGCCCTTGAGGCAGGGACTTGTCTTTGTATCCCTGGCTCCTGGCACAGTGGGCACAATGGTAGTCAAATGGGCTTGCTCAGAATTCTGGTTAGAAAGCCAGATGGTGCCAGGCTGCCCTTGCCACATCTGTAGCCCTGTAATGACCACCAATGTCCTTCACTTCCTTCACAAACCAGGCAGACTAAACCTCTGTCAGGAAACCTTTCAGGAGCCCCCAGCAACCATGCTTTCTCGGTAGTCTCTCACTTACTTTTAGACTGCTCTCTGGCTTGTCTCTTTTAAAAGACAGCTAGTTCCTGAAGGACATCAATAACGTCCATATTTTTGTGACCTCTTGCCTCCCCCAATGCCTGATGACAACAGTGGACATTGATATAGCGCCTTAAGGTCAATAAAATATTTTATATAAATTATCCCATTTTATTCTCTCAATTCTATAAGGTAAGAACTAGTTACTATTCCCATTTTTCAGATGGGGAAGCTGAGGTTCAGGGAAGTCACTGGCTTGCCTAAGGCCACACAGCTAGAAAGTAAGACAAATAGATGGAGAGAATGAGTCTTGTCATGCAGAGAAATCTAGTTGGGAGCCGTGAGGGACCTCCATCATGCTGCCAACCTCCCGCAGAGGTCCTGGAAGGCTTGGCTGCTCTCTCCCTACCTCCGCTTCCCCCCATTTCCAGCAGCAGCAGCTCACAAGGTACACTGGACTCTGCCTTTATCCCCCACCCCCACACACATGAGGGCAAAAAAAGGGGAGGACGATGGGCAAGCAGGCCAAAGCTCTCTAGTATTCACTTTCTCTCTCTTCCTCTTCCCTCCTGACTTAGAGCCTGGTGATCTGTGACTTTGGTTCAGCCTTTCAGCCCTGGCCACTCTGCCACCTCTGAGGGTACAAGGGCAAGGGGGATCAGGCTCCCATTCTGGGAACCGTGCCCACTGCTCGGGATTCTCTGCTTCACCTGGGAGACAGCAAAAGGAAATAGTCGACTTTAAGGAAACAGCTCAAGCCCAGACCGAGAATGTTGAGCTAGGTTTTTCTCCTTCAAAGTACACTGCCAACAGACCCATTCTGGATCTGCCGCAGCAATTCTCACTGTTATACTGGGTGAATCAAGGGAGTTTAAAGGACCCAGAATCAGGAATCACTTCCCTTACTTCTTTCTTAACCTATCAATGACTTTGCAGGGATCCAAGGTTTCTGGGCCTCAGTTTCCACATTTCAAAAATGGGAATCAATATGAACTTTATCGTAGGAATAATATAAGGCTTTATTGGAGAAAGCTGTAAAGTGCTGGGAGGCCTTTGGAAGTGAGTGTTATAGAAATTTAGGAAGTAGTTGGGTATTCCTCTGGGGATTACTGTAGGAAACAAAAATATCTCTCTACCTTCCCCCTGGAGAGCAGAGTCAACAGCTCAGTAATCCTGCAGAAATTTTCTAGCTTCTCTCTAAGTAGGCTCTGGTCCGATCATGTCATACTCCCTTCCCCCAAGAACTTTCAATAGCTCCCCATTACCCCTGGAATGAAATACAGACTCCTTGGCCTGGCATTTCAAACCCTTTACCATATGGCTCCACTCTCCCTTTCCACCCTGATTCCGTATGACATTCCAGCCAAACTGATCTGTGCAACTGTTCACTAAACTCAGCACTTAATCAGCACCTTTTTGCGTGGGTATGTCTCCCCTTAATTTTTTAACAGAGAATATTGAACGTCATGTAATCTTTTCTGCATCACCCAAGGGCATAGGATGGCAGATTTCTGGCTAGAAGGGCCCTTAGAACCCATCTAGTCCAAACAGCTCAATTTATATATGAGGAAACTTAGGCCCAAGGTCATACAGGGAGCAAGTGACAGAAGCAAGATTTTGAACCCAGGTCCTAAGTTGCCAAAGTCAGTAAGGGATCTTTTCACTCCTCCATAATAAACAACTATTGTACTGGGCTTTGTGTAATACAGATTGAGGCGTGTAGAAATGCCCTCCCACCCTTCCCCTCCCAGACAACTGGACTTTATGAGTACTTGTGTCTGCTTTTTGTAGTTTTTCTGTCTCAACCAATCAATCTGTAATAAGTGCCTACTATGTGCCAGGCTCTCCACTAAGCTCTCCACCCTTCCTTGTCAAACTGGCAGCTGTCATTTCTTACCCTTCTTATCTACTCATATATTTTGAGTTGAAAGGGAAACCTTCTGATTTACATTCACACACTCTCACACCGAGTGCTCGTGGTGTGCGCCCGCACACACACACACACACACACACACACACACACCCTTTTTTATTGTTAGGAAACTGAGGTCCAGAGAGGTTAGGTAATTTGCCCAAACTCGTACTGGCCGTACATACAGCCAGGATTCAAATTCAGAACACCTGACTCCAAATTCACTCTGCCACTCTACCACTCTTGCCTTTGTCAAGCAGATGGAGGATGTCACCCTATGGGGCCCCCTCTCCCACCCACCCAATTTGTTGCTTTTGTTCTGCTGTGAGCCAGGAAACCAGACACCCAAACTTCTTACAAGTATCATAGTGTTGCAATGAGTCATTGGGACCAAGCGAGGAACTGAGTGTTTCTTCTTCAAGGAGAATGAATGAGCTGCAGTGTACGGACCCTGGGAACCTTTTTTTAGCTGCTGCCATGGATCAGTTTGTCACTTCCAGAGAATTAAGGTTGCACAAGAATTGTATTGTATGGATTTTGTAGATACCATGGTGATGTGTCCATAATGATGTGGACATCAGGATGGACAGAAGTCCAGTCATGTTAATAATGTATGTATTGTGTAGGCTATGGACCCTCTGCAGCTTTGGTTTTTAGATAAACAGAACAGACAGGCCCATGCCCAGGTAGAATTCTACTTCCTTTCTTGGTCTATGAACCATCCAAACCACATTCTCAAAAGCCTAAATGTTTGCTGAGTGACATCGTCCCATAGGTTTAATCGTTCTGCTTATCACGAATTAGAGGCATCTGGGGATTTCATTACTCCCAGACATCCTTCACAATGGCTTGACACCTCCATTAATCTTGAATGTTCCTAAGCATCTCTTGGTAATTATTATGATTGTTGTTTTTATTAACTTTGTAAGGAGGGGAACCTGCAAACAGGAGCATAACATAGACTGTGCTAATGATGGATAAATGTGTATGCTATATGCCATCCAAGCCAAGTGCTGCTATGTACATTACTGAGTCTACTGCAGGCAGATCTCTATCTTGATATTCTATGTGTATGGCTTCACACAAGGGACAGATTTGTGATCTCAAACTCTGCCTGCCTTTTCTCACTTGCTCCTGCAGGAAGAAGAGGTCATCCGAGAGAGTCGATTCTATTTCCGAGGTTATGGCCTAGGCCACTGCCTTCAGGTCAGGGATGGAGGTCCCATGGAAGGCCCAGGTATTTATAGTCCCCCACCCCCAGTCCCTCTCCTGAGGGAGGGGGAGACTATGCGGAAGCACTATGTGGACAGAGCCAAAAGAATCGATACCATCTCCCGAGCAATCTTCCCTTTCACATTCCTCATTTTCAACATCTTTTACTGGGTTGTCTACAAAGTTTTGCGATCAGAGGACATCCATCAAGCACCATGATGAGGACAGGCCACTCATGAGGAAACCTCCAGGAGCGGGGCAGGGCTGTCACCTTTCTTCAGCCTGAATCAGAACTTGGACAGTTCCTTGACCTCCCAGCCTACCAGCTCCATGGACATATGCTGCTGTTGCTGCTGCATGGTGACAGAAGTGGCTATCTCTTCGAATCCAACCAAGCTCCAAACTCACTTGTCCTCTCCTCAAGTGTTCCTTGGGCTAGCTAATAAGCTCTTCTTTCTCTTCCAAAGGCTTATCTTCCCACACTCCATTAAAGGGGTACACCCTAATGCTAAAAACTGTAGACTCTGTCATCTCATCCCAGTCCACCTTCACCCCAGCATGGCCTTACAGGGATGCTGTGCCCTCTTTCCCTATCACCTGAATATGGTGCATCCTATCCATTCCAAAGCATGGAAATGAACAGTGTGCCCATTCATACTCGCTACCCTTCATGGCCAGTCATGTGTGTATATACATATATTCAAAGGACCAGAGAGCCTCCATTTGGGGCTGTAGAAGGAAGGGAAGCTGATAGCCTTTTCACCACCCATTTACCACAGAGCATGACTATACAGCCTTGCACTGAACTAAGGGAATCAGCTGAGAGATTTTCACAAGTATTAGAGAACCCAACACTGGGCATGGATGGGGGTGGTGTCCTAGACTTCTGGAAAAATCTGATCTTGACAACCCAGATAGGCCTCATCAGTTAATACTCCTGGAGTCTCCTAGCCCTGGGAACACCTACTATGCTGTTCCTGAAGGCCTTTATCCCTTACGAACTAGCATGGCAACAGTAGCTTGGGTTTGCTTAAAAAGAAGCCATTATTTTTTAAAGGAACTGCTTGATCTTACCCAGTGGCACTTGTAACCTTGCATAAGAAACCAGGCGTGAGCCAATGTGTGCCTGAAAGCCTGGGAGTTGTGGAAAACAGACTGTCCTTGGATGGTTTTATGTTTGCTTTTTTCATTCCAAAGCCCAAACTCTTTAATATCTAAAACTCTCCCCCTGGTGTCTACATCACCAAAAGATGCACCTGGTCTCTTGGCTGCTGACTCCATCTCCTGCTGTTGATTAGGAGTTAAGACCTTGAGATCACGCACTCCTTTTTGGCAAATAGTTCACAGCAACACTCCAACATTGTTCTGGACAGAGTGACATCCAAGGTTCCTGAGAGGGAATAGCACGTAATGGTTACTATGTCCAGGGGCTGCAGGGGGGTGTCATTGGTAGGAGCTTTTGGGGGTTCCCTAATCTAGAGGCCATGTTTCCTATTCCCCACCTCCCCAACACACACACACATGCAGCTGAGAACTGTGCCAGAGGTAGGAGGATTTCAGGGTTATATTTCTGCTGCCTCTCTATCAGCCCACATGGCAGCATGGGGTCTACAGTATACATGGGCATCCAGCACCTTGGAGTCTATAACATTTGTAAAAACTGTGTGCAAGAAAGGCTGAATTTGATGGAAAGTGCTCAGACACTGGCTGGAAAAGGTGAACTTAGTAAATCTTCCTTGGCATTCTTTTGGGCTTTTTGGAATGACACATATACTCTCTTTTTTACTACCATGTTCAAATTCCAAAGTCAATAAACCCCAAAGTCAAATCCAATGTTCGCCTCCCATTCTCCCCTGGTCAAATGAGGTTGTCTGTTTCTTCTTGTGTGGTGCTGCAGGGGCCTCTCTTCCAGCATGGCAACAAGTCATGGGGGATAGAGTTCTGGATTTGGCTGGAGTCTGGAAGGCCTGACTTTGAATCCTAATACACTAGCTATGTGACCATGGACAAGTCACTTAGCTCCTCTTAGCCTCAGTTTCCCCATATGTAAAGTAGAGATAATAATAAACCCTACCTTCCAAACTGTTATGAAAACTGAGGTCATTTATGTATGGTGCTTAAAAACATAAAAGTGAGCTATTCATATTCCTCACCCATCAAGGGTGACTGACTCAACTCACTGGTCGGTTGGGAAAGTAGAGAGTAATCGGTAGGATTTCTACTTTGGCACGCAGGGGACAATAAGTCAGTAGGAAGGGGTTGAATTAGGAAGGAAAGAAGCAGCTTGCCCATTTCTGCCCAGGTAGTAGAAGTCAATGAGGCCACACCAGGAAAATTTCTCTTTTGAAAAGAATCAGAGAGCACCCCTTTGATAATCTTCTCGACGGGGTGTCAGGCTGCCACGGCCCGAGGGCATGGGGAGGGGAGGGGCGCTATGGAGATGAGCTGATTCAACAGAGCTTTGCTTGTTAGAGATCTGCTCCAGATGGGCCAACTGCACAAATCTGCCCTGTTGGAAATCTTGGAGAACAATGCCCTGGAGACAGCAATAGCCCTGAGCCATGGCGCCTGCCCAACTGGGACCCAGCTTGGGCAATCAGCTGGTACTAGAAGGCCACCAGAATGACCCAAGGGAGTTAACAAAGTGACACAGAGGCTAGCCTCCCTCGGAGGGCAGTTGGGGAGGGAGTGGAGAACAAACAGTCTTAATTGTTGCACTCACACTAGATCAGCGCCCCCCCTTCACCCAGAAGCACTCTAGAGGAGACACATGGTGGAAGAATCTAGACCATATGGCTTTTGCTCCCCTCCCCCAACCCCGTGGTTCCTTGGGGCTTTTCCTTCCTTCTGGACCAATCTGACACCTGGCAATGAGGTCTGACACGCTGTCCTTGGACAGCCACCTTCCTGGCGGCTACTTACATGATGAAGTGGCAGAAAGTGATATAAGAGCCCTCCATGATGTCATTGCTGCCCATGTACATGTACTAGTAACTTCTCTGAAGGGAGTACACATGGAGAGACTTTGAGTTTTAAAAGAACATATTTTTAAAGAGGGAAAAACAACCTCTTACACCAATAAAGTGTTTCTGGTGTTTTCATTAATTCAATGTTAATATTTAATGCCAGTTTAATATTTCATATTTTTTCCTTCCCCAAGAGAGAGTTTGACTCTTCGAGCTGTTAGGGCTATCAACATCTCCATCTCCCCCCCCCCCCCCCCACCACCACCCCCCACCACCACATTCACTCACTCCTTGGAAGAGACATGTGCTTTTTCCCCTCCTCTCCCTTGCTCGACTCCAAGCCTGTCTTCCTCATTCGGAGTCCCAGTGCAGTCAAGGAAACGTTTTCAGTGGAAGACAGAACTAAAGAATTCGAAGCTCCTGCCTGCCCCCCACCTCCATCCCCACCCCTCAAGGCTTTCTTTTCACTAGTCACTAAAGCGTTGAGACTCTTTAAGGTGAGAAGCCAAAGCTAAGTCCCTTTCAGGCTGAAATCTTGCCCAGAAGCGGCCGTTCTAACTTCCCAAAGACCCTGGCCCTACAATGCACTAGCTTGTCTGCCCCCATGATCACTCCAAGGACACTGAAGGTCCTTATTTCTGTTTCAGTCTAAGCCCCCAAATGAGACAGAAGCCTACTCAAGCTGATGACAGATAGAGAAGTCAGCCTCAGCATCCTCCAAAGGGTTCATAAAGCAAGCCTTAATGGATCAGATCTCTCCCATGAGCTCCCTGATGGCACCAATTGTTTTGTACATTTTATACCCCTCCTTCCCACAGTTCCAATGACAGGGTTTTGGATATAATGAGCATTCAATTATTTTAACAGAAGGAACATTGGATGTGTTCCAACTAAGTTTGCTTTAAAGCAAATTTCTATTAAGTGAATCCTTCTCTTCCCTCCATCTTCTACTTACACAGTCAGCTGTTTTTCCAGGGGAAAATGTACATATATAAAAAGGCTGAGAATCAAATACTTCAAGCAAAAGGATAATTTTTTCATAAGATTTCAATGACACGCAAAACAACAATGTTCCTTCACTGTACCCCAAATCAATCAAAAACATTATAATTCTGGCAATGTCAATTTAACTCAGTACCAGAAAGAAATTCTGGCAGTTCAACCAGCTGCCTCCCCTCCCCCCCACCTCCCAGACTGTTCACACTCTAAAGGAATCAATCTGTAAAACATTAGCAATTTGGCTGATTTTCACCTGCCTTAAATCAACTTCTAACTTTGGTGCCAATGTACTTTTGACTTCAAGGCAAAAGCTTATCCCTGCCATTTTGGCACATTTCGTTGGAATGTGTTAGGACAGGAGTATGGACTGCACCATGAAAGGTCACTTTTCATTCGGGAACAATACATTCCTGGAGCCACAGAGACACTCACAGATGTCACATCAACCTTTTTGGTGGCTTTTGTGTGGGCCCCTCATGGCCACTGCTTTCATCAGGCAACATTCTCCAAGAAGTCTGTCTACCTTGTGGAAAGCTCAGTACCACCACTTCTCAGTATTTGTTCTCAGAAGCCTTGGCGTCTCATTTAATGAGATGTCCCCAGCATACTTTCTACTGAAGAGTCTACTAAAAATTGTCCATTGTCACCCTTCTCTGAACAGCTCTGTCCTTATTGCAGAGATGCCACGGCCATCCTCTCTCTTTCCAGAACCCATAATGACTTGGGTGGGCTCTGCCCACTTGAGACCTACTAAAAGAGGAAAGGTATGATAAATCCACAAAGGTACAATGACCAAGTGGAACAGCACCCCCCCCCCCGTCTGGCTACTACAGCTTTCTCTGCCAGGCTCCAAAGGCCTGGCAGTAGAAACATGAGACAAGGTAGAGAGGATTTTAAATGTTGGCATCATAGACAATGGATGTGTCTTTAAAATATTATTGATAATTTCATCTGTCTGCCTTCAACAAAGCAAATAAAGCCTCTCACACAGCCAGCCAGCCTGGGAATGGCAACAATAATTCCTTGCTTCCCCTCTCCTTCCCCCATTCAGTAAATTCCAGCAACTCCTTATCACCTCCAGGATCAAACAGAAAGTTCTCAGCTTGGCATTCAAAGCCCTTCACAACCTGGCCTGCTCCTAGTCTTCTAATACCTTCTATCCCCCCACACACTCTGCCATCCAGTGCCACATCCTCATTGATGTTCCTTACACAAGATACTCCATCTCTCAGCCTCATGCCTTTTCCTCAGCAGTCCCCCAGTCCTGGAACTTTCTCCTTCATGTCTACTTCCTGACATCCTTCAAGTCCCAGCTCAAATCCCATTTTCTCCCGGAAGCTTTTCTGGATCTCCCTTAATGCTAATGCCTTCCTTTTGTTGAGTCTTTCTTTCCAATTTATCCCATTTACACATGGTTGTTTTCAGGTTGTCTCCCCATTAGAGCTAGGCACTGTCCTTTGCCTTTCTTTGCATCCCTAACACTTTGCACAGTGCCTGACTCATAGCAGACACTTAATGAATGCTTATTGACTAACCGATTTTGGAGGGGGAGGGTTACCCTCTCTGTGATCTCCCCATGCATTGCCTTCCCAACAACCCAGAGAACAAATACCAGACCCAATTCTTCAGTTAACTAATGCTGGTCTAGATGGGACTGCTTGGACAAGGACAGCTGTCTCCTCCAGGTAACCAGTTGTTTCCAGGATCTGCTTTGGGACTTTGAGTCTTCTTGGGGGTTACATGCTTTGTTTCAGCTCTCCTGAGGAAGGGCAGGGAAGCTCCTCTTTTATTCATTAAGAAATCAAGGGGTGGCTAGGTGGCACAGTGAGTAAGAGCGCTGGCCCTGGAGTCAGGAAGACCCGGGATTGATTCTGGACTCAGATACTTAACACTCACACACACAAAAAAAACTGGCCATTTAACCTTGGACAAGTTACTTAACCGCAATTGCTTTAAAAAAAAGAAATCAAGTTAATATTCTTCCTCATTCTTTAGAGAAGTCTCTTTTGCTTCTCCCCACAGCCATCTAACAGAGCCATCTAACTCCATGGTCCAATTTGTAACTTTAAGGATACTTTCCCAAGTAGCAACACTGACAATCCTTTTTCTTCTGCATTATTATCACTTTCCAATAACTCCTCAATACCTTCTTTTCCACCATGACAAAGAAATACAGTTAAATGGAAGGAAAACAAGCACACTGGCCATGCCTGATAAGGCGTGTTTTACTCCATGCCTATGATCCTGAGATCATAGAAGGACAAAGGGTTGTATGGAATCCAGGCTGGCCATGGCATGGATCCCACTTCTTATGGTTCCCTTCACATTAGCATAGTCACTATATATATATATATGTATGTATATGTATATGTATATTATATGTATATAGTTCTGTTTACTTTGCTCTGTCATGTGAAGAATGAGCCATTCCTTAACTGCTGGGCACCCACTATTTCCCCTTTTTAACTACCATAAAAAGTGCTACTATAAATATCTGTATATACGTAAGTCCTTTCCTTCTGTTCTTGACCTCTTTGGGATATAGGGCCATTAGTGGTATTTCTGAGTCAAAGGGTATGTACACTTTTGTGACTTTTCTAGTATAATTCTAAATTTCTTTCCAGAATGGCTAGACCAATTGCCAGTACCACCAACAATGCATTAGTTTGCCTGCCCTCCCACAGTCCCTCTAACATTTTGAGGGGAGATGGTTACCCCCTTTGTGATTTTCCCATATGCTGCCTTACCAGAAACTCAGAGAACAAATGCCAGACCCAAGACTTCAATGAATAATAATAGCTAAAATATAAAAATAAATCTAATGCTTCCTATGTGCCAGGCCCTATGCTAAGCACTTTACAATTATGATCTCATTTGATGGTCTGAATGGGTCTGCTTGAAATACACTACCTACCAACCCCACAATTAGAGGACATGATGATAGGGTATCAATAAAGGAGAGATACTTTCATTCAAAACCTGCCTAGCTTAGGCCACTGTGGCATGAGTTTCAGTTGGATAGATGGGTTATCCCAAGGCAAAGACCTTTTGTAGGCTCCCCACAATGTCCTATCTCGGATTTAGACAAAGGCAACCAAACAAAAGTGGTAAGAGGTAGAAGGGTAGGAATTTGGCACAGGTAGAGGTGAGGAAGGAAATCATTCCAGGCCTGCACAGAGTCCACAGTCCAGTGTCCACAGATAGAATGCCCCCTAACTCTAATTCCCTTGCATTCATATATCACAATTTGTTCAGCCACTCCCTAAAGTGATGGCAGCCACAGGAATCTGAATGAGGTGGGATGCAGATAAGAGAAAAAATGAAGTTGGGAGGTGAGAATGGATGGTATAGTGAGAATTCTTGGTCAGGTACAGATTGGACAAGATGACCTCTGGCATCCCTTCCAACTTGGATGCTATGACTTGGCCAAGTTCTAGAGGGATCCATGATAGGCTTTGTGTTTAGAGAGAAGACTAGCTACATATTCTCGGTCAGTTTGCCTGATCTTGATCAATGGAGAGAATGGACTTAACAGGTGACTAGATCTGAAATTGGAAATGAATTATCTGATGAGTGATTCCTAAAACATTTCCCTCATGTTACACTCCCTTAAATGGCTTCTCCTTGCCTGCAGAATGAAGCTAATACTCTTCAGCTTGCCAGTAAATGCCTTGGACGATATGGCTTCACTCTGCTGCTTTAACTGAATCTCCTTCTACTCAGCAAATTATGCCATTTAGGCTGCTGTAATCCACATTTAATAAAGTCCTTGCTTATTGCTGCTTCTATGCCTTTGTTCTTCCTGTGGCTCAGGCCTGTGTCTTCCCTTCTCTCCACATCTCCAAATCTTGCCTGTTCTTCAAAGCCCATCTTAAATCTTATCTTTTTTTTTTTTTCAAAAAAAAAAATCAAATTGTTTCATTAATAATTTAACATTTGCCATCAATACTACTAGCTGAAGTTGATTAGAAACTATTGGCATTTGAATTCATTTTCCTGTCTACATAGTAATTTCAGTCACTCCTAAGTCCTTGTCAGGATTCTTCATTTATCCATTCAAAATGTCCCATTATCCTGTTCATTTTTCTTCTTATCCCTCCAGTGACAGCTCCTGTGCACTCTGTTTCTCTGCTTATGTTTTTTTGCATTACATCATTTCATAAAAATTTCTTTTTCAGATTAAAAGAAATAATTCCTCATACTTTGTCTTAATTGCATTAGAGTACTCCACTAGTTACATGTCCCAAAATCTAGATGACCTTATTGAAAGACATTCTGTTGGTTTCTAGATTTTTTGCAAGTTCAAACAAGGCTTCATGAAAATCTATGGAAAGAGAGAGCATTTGGTTTGGTTTGGTTTTTTATTCTTGACAACACTATATGTGCCCAGTAATGGAATCAATGTGTTAAAGGCTAATGATTAGTTGGGCAACCTTTAACATGTACAGCCAGATCACTGCTATCCGAAGAGATTCTACAAGCTTGTAATTCTACCAACAGTGAGTGGATGTGCCTGTTCCTCCATACCAACACCCCAAACCAGCATTGAGTTTCATTGCTTTGAAGTATTTTTGTCAATTTGACTGGTACAAAATTGTACCTCAAACTTGGGTTAAATTGCATTTCTTTAGTCAGCCCAGTCCCAAGGAATCTCTCCCTTCTCATTGGTCACTGATGATGATACTCTGGGCTGTGTTGTTGGTTATCTTTCCATGCACGCCTGTCTTGTCTTACCAACTAGACCGTGTGGTCCATGAGGATAGGAACTGTCATGCTTTTTCGCATCCTCAATTGTACCTAACACAGTGCTAAGCATATATATATATATATGGAGAGAGAGAGAGAGAGAGAGAGAGAGAGA
>NW_027187307.1:4780289-4835537 GCF_028583685.1 Petaurus breviceps papuanus
GAGAGAGAGAGAGAGAGAGAGAGAGAGAGAGAGAGAGAGAGAGAGAATCACAAAATAGAGTAAGGCACGCACTAAATGTCACTAAAGCCTCAGTCAGATACTCAGTAAATGAATGAATGAGACCCCAGAATCAAATCTGCCTCAGTTTAGTGAGTAGAGAGGGAAGGGCAATGTTTTCCTCCAAATGTTTTTGCCACTTTGTATCCAAAGACCTGGGAATTGAAAATGATACTTCCTTCCCACTGGTCGCAGCTCCTTCCCACCCTCCTAACTCCTCCCTTATCCTGCTCCCCCGCCTCAACCCCCTCATTGTCTCCCTTCCGCGCTGGTCCAGAGCCAGGATTAGAAAATGGTCCAGCTGTCCCCAGTGACTTACGCCAGCCTGGACTGCTCTGCAGTGCCACGAAGGGCCAGGACTTTTGTTTACAGCTGGTATCAGGGAGAGGCAGATAGCACAGCTGACAGCTCCACTATGGAGCAAATATCAATCTCCCTCTGTCCTCCCAGCCAAGTTTCACAAACCAGCTCTATTGAGGACTGGCCTGCACCCGCCTGGAGCCCCACCAGCCTTCCATTTACAGCTTTGGCCTGGGAGCTGCCGGGTAAATCACTGCTTTGTGCCTCTTAGGAACCTCCCTTCCTCTCTCTCCCATGTACCCAGACTCTATCCTTTCCTCCAACATGAGTTCTTCCTCAGATCTCAGACCTTGGCCGTTAGGGGGAATATCTCCTCCTAGTTCTCAGCTCCCTAACTCTGTTATGCCTCTTCCCAAAGAGCATCTGAAGGACTTCACTCTTCCATCCCTAGACTAATAATTTGGAGGGGGAGGGGGAAGAAAGAAAAAACTGTCCAGCATGATAACTGAAGCGAGGTAAGACAGTAAGGCTTCCCCGGCCTGTACTTTCTTACTCATTCACAATGGTCCCGATGCCTGCTCTCCCTCCTGAGCCGATCAATGAGATGTAAATTAAAACACATTTCAGGTACCACTTCACCACCATCAGCTGCCTTCACAGCTGGAGTGCTCCCTCCTTTGTGCTATCATGGGCCTATCGAAGCCTGCACAGAATTGTGTGTTTAAGGGCATCAAATAAAATACATGGGATTACAAAGGAAATTAATTGTATTGAAATATAGATAACCAAAGCCTTTCTTTTTTTACAAGCAAGTTCAAGAAGCCCTGCTCCACAGGGTGAAATGGAGGCGGTCTTCTTTCCAATGTGCATTTGTCACCTCGAATACTTAATGTAGAAGCTGGAGATCCTTTAACCCACATTTGGGAAAATCTAGCCACGAGCATATTTGGAGACATCACCTAGTAAACTCTGGGTGGTGACACAGCAAGTCAAAGAAGAAATGACCTGTTTTCAGTCAGTCTCAAGAGACAAGACTTGACAAGTTAGCCCAGAGCTTCTGGGAACTGGGGTCACTGGTTATGAGATGATAATGGTGGGTGAGTAAAGACTCCCTGTTTTGGAAAGAGCAGCTATGAGGTTCTGGTCTGGCCTATACCAGAACAAAGGCTTCATAGAGACAAAGAAGACTCCAGGTGAAAAAAATGTATACCTTTGCTAGAGAATTTGCACTTTAGCAAGGAAATACAAGATGGAAGAAGGTCTTACCCAACTCTTCCTTCCTCCATCTTCTATGGCTCTTTCATCAAATGATCTTAGTTGAGCTTCACAATCATCTGACAGGCAAGGCAAATGTTATCTCTATTTCACAGATAGGGACACGAACACACACAAAGACGGTAGCTGACTTTCCCAAAGCCACTCAGTGAGCTAGGGCTAGATTCAGGACCAGAACCCAGAAGGGGGCTTCTGACCCCTTCTATCCCGTGTTCTTTCCATTACATATCATACAGCAATAAGGTACTATATGTCAGGGCATGTAGTTCTTGGAAATAGAAGTTAACTCTACCTTAGCAGGAAGGAGACAAGTTATATTGTTATGCCTATGTTATAGAAAGGAAACAAAGGCTGATATCACACTAGGGCTTCTGCCACATTAGGGTCAAGTTAGCCATTTGCTTCCCCTCTGCCTTCATGCCCCAGAAGTGACAGAGGGTACTGGCACCCTCTTTCTCTATGCGGAAGGGTTGGAGGGAACTGGGATTAGTTAGGGAGGCCCACAGATTTTCCAAGGGGACTGAAGTGGTACTTAACATGGTCACTCTTCCTCTTTCCTGTCTAAAAGGGCTATAAGCCAACCCTTCATTTTCTTATAAATTGGCCCTGCTCTGCCTTCCCACCCCCAGCCCAGCCAGGACTGTCTTGGTATTACACTGACAAATAGCATGGCCATTCCTATAGCTTTTACAGAGTTCCACCTATTCCCTTCCACATCAAATCTCCACAAGTGCAGGTAACCATGACAACCAGTCTGCCAGAGACAGGATACAGCCTGGTGCCACCATCCAGGAAAAAAATCCTCACATTTACTTATTTTCTCTCAGCAGCTGCTGGATCTCGGGGGTGGGGGGATGTTCCTGACAGTTTGAGAGGTTCTGTACCTTTAGCAGTCAGTCTCCAACCTACGTGACACAAGAGGACATAGCAAACTCAGCTGTGGCACCAAGTCACTGAGCAGGGCCCTCTCACTGGGAGATGGGCTGGGGAAGGGGAGCCCTCATCTCATGCATTCAACAAGAATTTATGAAGCATCTACTGCAAAGTGCAAAACATTTTGCTCAACACTGATGACACAAAGGCAGATCACCAGAAGCATCCCTACTTTCACCGAGCTTGAGTTCTGCTGGGGGAAGGGAGCAAGAATTAGGGTTGATGGCACTATTAGGAGCATTAGTATATGTAAAATGTGGTTCCAGTCCAATAGAAAGATGCAAGAGAAAGTAAATAAGCTGAGCACCTCTAGGGTGCCATGTACACACTAATCAGGACGGAGGTGTACACAGATCCATAGGGACAAGACTAGAGGAGAGAGAATATTAACAATTACAGGGGTCAGGAAAAGGCTCCCCATGAGAGGCAGGGCTTGAGTCAAGCCCTTCCCAGATAAGGATTCTAGAAGGCAGAGGTGAGGAAGGATAGACTCCAGAGAAAGAAAGCCCAATTTGGAGAACAGCAAACAGGCCAATGGGGTTGCAACGCAGGGTACGTGGAAGGAGATAATGTGAAATCAGTCTGAAAAGGTAGGCTGGGGGACTTTAAACATCAAGCTGAAGAGAGTGTGTTTGATCCCAGAAGCAGTAGGGAGCCACTGAGTTTTCTTGAACAAGGAAATAAGCTGAGCATGGAGATCCCTTCGGCATGCACATGGAGGACAGACTGCAGAGCATGGGCACAGACTCTCTTTTGCCTAACGCAGCCTACCTAGCTTTTTGGCTCATATCACACCAGCAACTCGAGCTTGCAAGATCTCCTTCAGGTGGACTGCCTCCTTCATTTTTGTGAAGTTGCTTCTGGGATCTTGAGAGATTTTACATTTATCCCTACTAAATTTCATCAGGCAATTCTCTAAGTCCATAGCTATACAACACACATGTAAACATAGAAATACATATACAAAGACAGGTTCATCTTATTAGAGCCATACTGAACTAACCTTTGACCTTGGCCTGGGCTCTCTGGCATATTTAAAACCTAAGTGGCCAAAGTGAGGGTACAAAGGTGCCTGATTGCTAGAAGGATGGACCTACCCCCATCCCAGGCAGCTACAACACACTAAATTTATTGTTGTCCCATCCTGCCTGCCTCTTGGCGAATCAAAGATCTGCATATTATCAAAAATAAGTCCACTCTGCCCCAAGAGCACCTCCTTGGTAGGTCTCACCACCTCTTCCTTACATAGGGCATCTGAAGCCCAAAACATCCCTCCTGCTCCCTGAACTGGGCTGCCCAGCTGCCTGGCAGCCCATTCAGAGTGAGCTGTGGGCAAAGGAGGGGACCTAGAGAAAGGCTACAGGCAGGGCCAAGAGGTCTGTGGCCACTTCCACAGGCCACACTAGCCAAATCTCCACAAGGGCAATGTGGATAACAGTGTCCATGCTTCTCTCTCTTGTTTTTAGCCCTTGGGTTCTTCCTGCCTGTGCAAGTCATTTTAGCAATGAAAACCACAGAGGCTGAGCAGCCATTTGGCGATGGCTATAGGAACACAGGCCATTTGCATTTATCCCCATTCTATTTACACAGCCCCAAGAGGAGCCTGTTCCGTCCCTGCCCTCTAATCTGACTTGAAGTACAAGGGTAATATGCATGATTTAGTGCTGGCCGTTTGAAAACATTCATTCTTTTAAATGAGAGTCATTTCCAGTCACCCTAATTAACTAATGTATCTTTTCCATCTCTCCAAGTCACCTCTACACACACACACACACACACACACACACACACACACACACACACACAGCCTATGTAAAAATACAGCCATCCAGTCTCTAGCTAAACCTAGATGTACTCTCTGCCCATCTAAGGACATTAGTCCCACCACATCTCTGGAAAAGGTCATGGATAAATGAGTGCCAGCACCCAGCCAAGGCGGAAATAAGAGGTCTTCAGGATTGGGGGCTACCAACTTGCTGGTTGGCAAGGTAGGAGCTGCTTCCCTAAGGGTCACATGGATTTGTCCTAAGTGTCCCGTGGGATTTTGGTACAGTGGAGCAGGGCTGCTAATGGAAAACTCAAAGGCCATGTGGCTAATATCCAAGAAGGCTAGGCTAAAGGCAGCTTTTCATTGTCCCTCCTGGAATTTCTCAGAGGCCATTTAGCTGATCAGATCACCCAGGAATGAAGCGATCCAGCCGGAGAACAGTGTCTTTCTCTGATCTCCTCTCTGAATTACCCACAATTTAGCTTTAAATGTAAACACTGTGCTCAGATGCAATTCCCAAGTGGCCCCACACAGCAGCCCATGCAATTCACAGGCCAAACCTACCAGAAAGAATGGAGGCCTTGGATGCCCCAAGTTCTGCCTAGCAACCAGCCCATTGCACAGTTTTCCCAGAAGTTCCCTGAAATCCTTGGCCTCTAAGCTTGAGCAATACTCAACTGGGAGGACAGAAAGCCTTCCTCCCATGCCTCCTTTGGGGCATGGAGGGGAGCCCTGCCTTTTGAAGGCTATACCAGCAGTATCTAAGCCTGGCAGGGTCTACAACCAAATTGGAAAGGTTTTGATCTGAGGCTAGGGACAGATTATGTAGCGGGTATTTGAAAACCACCTTAGTGAAGTGTGAAGAACTTCAAGACCAGCCTGCAGGCAAGTCAATGGATTCTGTGGCCACCACAGCTCTCCAAACACTCCTCCTAATTCACAGGATCATGGAATCACAGATCAAAAGCTAGGAGGGACATTAAGGGTCTTCCTCAGTAAAAGAATCAGTTGGACACCTGAGGCCTAAAATGGTTGTGACATACTCAAAGTCACACAGGTTGTATAAAAAGCAGCTCTCAGGAACAGCCAGGTTGGGATCTCTACCCTAAGGGGGTGGGGAGAGTGTGTTGCATATGTTACATACACACAAGCCTGTGACAACCTCGAATCATTTTGCTTTTCTAAACATCTGTTTAACTATATCCCCCCCCCCCACACACACACACACTCCACCCTACTCCCTCCCCCCTCCCCACCCCCAAACTTCTGTTCATTTTTCTGATCTGACTGGTTAAAGGTAGTTTTTGTGGGGTTGGAAGAACAGCTGAGTAGAGACAACTAAAGACAGCTCTCATTACAACCGAGACCATGCTGGCTAGGAGCCTTCTGAAAGGGATCCTTGGGATTTAGTCGATCAACATCTACTAAGCAGCTACTATGTGCCAGGCACTATGCTAAGTGCTACGGATACAAAAAGGGGCAAAAGACATTCCTTGCCCTCAATGGGGGAGACAACGCACAAAAAAAGGTACCAAGCAAGTTCTGTACAAGATAAGGGGAGATAATTAACAGAGGGAAGGCACTAGAATTAAGAGGGGTCCTGTAATGCTACCTGACTTCAGTTGGAATTTAAAGGAAGCCAGGGAAGTGAGTAATCCCAGCAGAGGAGGGAGAGCATTTCAGGCATGGGAGGCAGCAAGAGAAAATGCCCTGAACCAATAGGCCAGTGTCACACTGGATTGAGAGTACAATCCCTTGTAAGAGGAGTAAGGGAATCTAGGAATAAGGTGTAAAAAGCCTGGAAAGGTAGGAGGGGGCTAGGTTATGAAGGGCTTTGAATAACAGAGCATTTTGTATTTCATCCTCAAGACTACAGGGAGATGATTTTCGGGGGCGGGGGGGAGCCAAGATGGCGGAGTAGAACCAGGACCTCCCCTCGTCCCAGCTTCCACCTTCCCCAATCCATGTAAAAAGGGGACTCTAAACAAACTTTGGAGCTACAGAACCCACAAAATGACACAGAGAAGCTAACCTCCTGCTGAGGAAAGCCTGGCAGGCCGGCAGGAATCTGCCAGCGCAGGGATCTGGGAGCTGAGCCCAGCCCTACACCAAGGCTTTAGCCCCAGGGCGGGCCTGAACAGCTGCTGGCCAGAGGGACTCCAGATCAGCAGGAGCTGTAGCTGTTTCCAGATTTATCAACACATAGATGCGAAGGACAAAGTGAAAGGTCAGTGCAGTCTAGACTTTGGGACCCAGTAAGTGGGAGTGCGTGGCTTTTGTCCCCAGGGCAAGAAGCTGCTGAGACACAAGCACATCCAGCCAGCACCACGTGGCAGCTTCAGCTCCTGGCCTGCAGAGTGTAGGGCGACCAAGCTACAAGTCTGAGGGGTAATCTCTCTTGTTTAAACCTGCTTGGATCTGGATTGCTGTCTAGGGTGGAGGTCCTGAGGTGTGTGTCCAGTTTGCCAGAGCATGTGGAGACCTCAGAGAGGGCACCCAACTAATACCTCCAGCAGCTGAGAAAACCCCAGTGTTTGGGACAAAAGCTCCCCTGTCTGGTGGCAGAGTCCTACTGTGGCAAAAAGCCCAGGGGTCAAGTGACTGAGGGGTGACATGACCAGGCAAAGGAAACAAAGCAGACAGAAGATTCCAACATTAGACTCCTATTTTGGGGACAACAAGGAGCAAAGCATGGAACAGGAGGAAGACAGTGAAGTCAAAACTCCTACACCAAAATCTTCAAAAGATGCGATGGTTACAGGCCACAGAGGACCTTAAGAAGCAGATAAGAGAAGTGGAGGAAAAATTGGGAAGAGAAATGAAAACAATGCAAGAAAATTACGAAATGAGAGTCAGCAGCCTGACTGAGGAAAATTATACCTTAAAAAATAGACTAACTCAACTGGCAAAAGAGGCTCAAAAAGGCAATGAGGAGAAGAATGCCTTTAAAAGCTGAATTTGCCAGATGGAAAAAGAATCTCAAAAGCTCACTAAAGAGAATCATTCCTTCAGAATTAGATTGGAGCAAATGGAAGCTAATGACTTTATGAGAAATCAAGATGCTGTTAAACAGATCCAAACAAATGAAAGAAGAGAAGGCAATGTGAAATATCTCATGGAAAAACCACTGACCTGGAAAATAGATCCAGGAGAGAGAACTTAAAAATTATTGGACTACCTGAAAGCCATGATCAAAGAAAGAACCTAGAAATCATCCTCCAGGAAGTTCTCAAAGAAAACTACCCTGATGTTTTAGAACCAGAGGGCAAAATAGAGGTTGAAAGAATCTACCAATAACCCCCTGAAAAAGATCCCAAAAAGAAAACTCCTAGGAATATTATAACCACCTTCCGAAATTCCCAGATTAAGGAGAGAATATTACAAGCAGCCAGGAAGAAACAATTTCAATATTGTGGAAACACAATCAGGATAACCCAGGATCTGGCAGCTTCTGCACTGAAGGATCGAAGGGCTTGGAATATGATATTCCAGAGGTCAAAGGAGCTGGGATTAAAACCAAGAGTCACCTACCCAGCAAAACCGAGTATCATGTTTCAGGGGAAAATATGGTCATTCAGTGGAATGGAGGACTTTCAAGCATTCTTGCTGAAAAAACCAGAGTTGAATAGAAAATCTGACATTCAGATACAAGAAGCAAGAGAAGCATGAGAAGGTAAAGAGGGAAAAGAAATCATAAGGAACTTATCAAAATTGAACTATTAACATTCATACATAGAAAAGCAATAATTGTAACTGATGAAACTTTTCTCAGTAGTTGAAGGGAATAGAAATATATATGTCTATATATGAGGGTATATGGGCATATGAATACATATGTGAATGTGTATATACATGTTTACAGGTATACATAGATAGAGGGCACAAGACCAATTTAACAGGAAGTGATGATACTTAAAAGGTGAAATTAAGAGGTGAGAGAGAGGAATATAATGAGAGGAGATGGGGAGAGACAGAATGGGGTAAACTATCTCATATAGAAGAGGCAAGGGAAAATGGTTACAACGGGGGGGGGGAAGAATAGGAAGGCAAAAGGGAATGGGTCAACCTTATTCCCATTGAATTTGGCTTGAGGAGGGAATGAAATACACACTAAATAGGGTATCTCACCCTCCAGGAGAGTAGGGGAGAAGGGGATCAGAGGGGGGATGATGGAAGGGAGGGCAGGCTGGGGGGGGAAGGGAAGGTGGGAGCACCCACTTTTGAAAAGGGACAGGATCAGGGGCAGCCAGGTAGCACAGTGAGTAAGAGCACTGGCTCCAGTGTCAGGATGACCTGGATCAAATCCGGGCTTAAATACTCAGCACCACACCCAGAAATAACTGGCCGTGTAACCTTGAGCAAGTTACTTAACCCCGATTGCTTTAAAAAAAAAAAAAGAAAGAAAAGGGATGGGATCAAAGTAGAGAATAGAACAAGTGGGAGGTGGGATAGGAGGGAGGGAAATATAGTCAGTCTTTTACAATATATGTACTATGTTATTGTTTTGCATTAGCCACACATGTACAACCTATACTGAACTGCTTATCTTCCCAGTAAGGGTGGGTGACAAGGGAGGAAGGGAATGAATCTGGAATTCAAAGTTTTAAAATCAAATCCTCAAATATATATATACTATTATTAATAATATTTTACATGTAATTGGGAAATAAGATATACAGGCACTGGGGCATAGAGATCCACTGGAAAAGTCAAAAGGGGTATGGGAGAAAATATTGGAGAGAGCAGATTGGAGGAGGGGATATCCTGTGGGACAATTTTGGGGCAGTGGGTAGGGGAAAACAGAGAGAAAATTTGTAACTCAAAATCTGGCGGAAATAAATGACAAATCAGAAGTTAATAAAACATTTGAAAAAATAAAAATTAAAAATTAAAAAAATAAAATGAAATAAAAATGTTTTCTGGAAAAAAAAAAAGACTTACAGGGAGACACTGGAGCTTTTTTTTCAGTAGGAGGTTGACATAGGTGAACTTGTGCTTTAGGAAAATCACTGTGGTGGCTGAATGAAGGATGGATGAAAGTGGGGAGAGACTTGAGGCAGGCTGTTATAATTGTCCAAGCATGAGGTCAAGAAGGCCTGCACCAGAGTGGTAACAGTGTGAAGAGGAAAGAAGGGGGCACGTTAAAGAGAGGTCGCAAAGGTAAAATCAACAAGCCTTGGCAACAGCGTAGATATGATGAGTGTGTGTGTGTTGGGGAGACAGTGAGAAATTGAGGATGACACCTAGGTTGCTAGCCTATGACTAGAGACTAGGAAGATGGTGTTGCCCTCCACAATAATGGGGGGGTGGTTAGGGAGAAAGATAAGTTCTGTTTCAAAAATGCTAAATTTAAGATGTCTACTGGACAGTTTAAGATGTCTGAAATGCTGTTGGAGAAGGGAAATCAGAGATCAACAGAGAGGTGGGGGCAGGACAGGTAAATTTGAGAGTTATCAGCATAGATATGGTAATTAAATCTATGGGATCACCAAATGAAGAAGTATAGAGGGAGAAGAGAAGAGGGCCCAGAACAGAGCCCTGTGGGACACCTAGGGCTAGAGGGTGTGAGGAGACAGAGAAGGAGCAGTCAGATAAATAAGATGAAAACCAAGAGAGGGGTGCCCTGAAAACCTAAAGAGAAGAGTGTATCAAGGAGTGATCAGCAGTGTCAAAGGCTTCAGAGAGGTCAAAGAGAACAAGGATTGAGAAAAGGCCATTGTATTTGACAACTAAGAGATCATGGATCACTTTGGAGAGAGCAGTTTCAGTGGAATGATAAGGTCAGAAGCCCAAATGTAAGGGATTAAGAGTGGGAAGAGAGAAAGCAGCAGAAGGCACCTGAGTGAAAGGAGATGAAGAAGAGAGAAGAGGGAGGTCATGGCAAATTTATATTAAGATCTAATCCTCTTACAAGTCTAGAGATAATCAGAAGGCAATCTTTCTATATCAGAGTCTGTCACTCACCCACAGCATAGAGTTGCCAGGCTGCATACTGGGAATTACGTAAATGAGACAGTCACCCAAAAACTGTGTTGCTGTACATGAATCTAACACTGTACAAGGCATCGATTGACAGTCCTGCTGACTAGAGGCAAAAATTAATTCCCCAAACATGTCCAGTTTGGGCCACTAAGTAGAGGGGAGCTGCTCAAACTCCTTGCCTCAGGCCTAACCTGGACAAAAAAGAGAGAGTACAGTGTGTGGCATTAAGGGACTGTGGAAAGCAGACATCAGCAATCATGATTAATATGAAACTCACAGGAGAAGGCCGAGTCATGCCGCCATCATCCTTGCTTCTCTCTCTGTCAGATTGACAACAAAGTGGGAGAGGGACAAAGAAGAAGAACAGCAGCAGTTTTGTACAGCACACAGCACAATCCTCCAGAGACTAGAGAGAGAACTGCTAGGCCTAGGCTGAACTATAAAATGAAAATGAAATGTTTGCATTTCTATTTTTTTAAGAAGCAAAGAAAAATGATGAGGGAAAACAGAAGCAGAGACCTGAACCAAAGCAAGCTATGAATCCTAAACAGGGATGGATAGCACTCATCTGCTGAATGCTGAATGAAATAGAAATTTTCTTTTGATGAGCCGAATCAGATCTCACACTCCCCTCCCGTACCTCCCCAGCACGAGGAGGGAAGAAGCACTTAGTGACCAGTCTTAACTGAAACCAAAAGTTTCCTTTTCTAAAGCTACTGGCCCCACACAGACTACATTGATTCTTTCTCAATCTAGTTCTTGTCCACAAGCAACCATCTCCTCCAAGAGAAAATGCTTCATTGGTCTTTATAGTACTTTAGAGATGAACAAGAGCTCAAGGAAGGGGCGGCCAGGTAGCACAGCGAGTAAGAGCACTGGCCCCAGTGTCCCTGGGATAGAATCCCGGGCTCAGACACTTAGCACCACACTCAGAAATAACTGGCCGTGTAACCTTGAGCAAGTTACTTAACCCCAATTTCTTTAAAAAAAAAAAAGAGCACAAGGAAGATGTATGCCAATTCCTTGAGTCTCAGAACAACATAAATTCACCAAATGTCTCCAAAACCTAGAGCTACTTCCAAGCCTCTAAGTAAGAAAAGTACCCAGTATCTGGATTACCTAGGACAGGCAGCATGGCTTAGAGTATAGAGCATTGCACTTGAAGTCAGGAGGAATCAAGTTCAAATCCTTTACTTTGTTGGGTGACCACGGGCAGGTCACAACCTCTTTGAACTTTAGATAACTCACTCTAAGTCATAGATAGGACTGTTCCAATCTCTTATTTCATATCAGGAAATTGCCTTCACAAAAGAGATTACAAATATTTGAGGTAGTGATATAGGAATATGTCAGTCTTTATCTAATCTGGGGACCCTGGAACTGTAACAGGACATCACACAATTTCAAAATTTAAAGAGATCTCAAAGGTCAACTATTCCAATCTCTTTTTCAAGCATGAATCCCATTTCACAATACCCCAAGGAGTCCTCCAGCCTTCTCTGGATACTCTCTGGTAATTGGGAACTTACTACCTCAAGAGGCAACCATTTTTAGACAGCTCTAATTGTTAAAAAAAAAAAGCCTTCCTTTGGGAAATAATGAAAGAAAAAACTATAGTATATTAACATAATGGCATATTATTATATAATAAGAAATCACAAATGAAGAAATCAGAGAAACATGGGGCTATTAATATGAACTGATACAGAGTGAAATAAACAGAACCAGGAGAATAATAATCAAAATATTACAACAATGAGCACTAAAGGGTAGTTGAACTTAGAGTTACTAAAAAAAAGTAACTAAAAAAAGTTACTAAAAAAACAATGAAAACTTTGGGGAACAGATAATGAAACAGCAGATGGGGAAACTACACCACAAAAGACAGAATACTTTGTCAGATACAGTCACTGTATGGGTTGTTTTTGCTTAACAGTTTTTCTTGGTTCCAAGGGAGAAATGGGGGAGGAGGATGAAATAACTGATGTAAAGGAAAAAAAAATTGTCAATTTTTTCAAAGTTCTTTCTTATATCATTTTGAAATTACCAAAATAGGAAGGAGAAAACCTGGTTTCTAGCTGAATTGCAGCCAGTAAAGATAATGACTCCCATCTGACTCCAAAACGTAGGCTTAAGTCTAAGAAAAAGCACATCATTTCTATCATCAAAGGGTATCTGACAATGTTGTGAGTACCATAACAAGCAAGATGAGAACAGATAGGCCCTGCTGCCTTAGAAGAGCACAATCTTTCACTTCAACATGAATAAGCACCCACTATGCTTCTGAGCACCTTGCCCTGAGTCAAATCAGTCAAATTAGCGTCTCCTACATGGTAGGCACTGTGCCAGACTCTAGTAGACAGAGAAAAACTACAGAAACCATTATTCCTGCCTTCCTAAAGATGAATGCCAAATTCAACATCCTAACTGGGCCACAGATACCATTGCACAGGTGAATGGGATGGCAGGCCCAGAAGTAAACAGTCATGCATTCACATTAAGCATGAACTTTAGTGATATCTCTGTTAGGAAAAATGAGTTTTCTTTTGGAGTTGGGGGTAGGGAAGAAAATCCATCTCCAGCTTAATATGGGAGGAATATGTGTTGGTTACCTAATGAGTGTCCTTTTCAGGATCTCACAGACAAGACAGGAAGGGAAATCATTGGTCTGGTATCTCTGACTAGGATCTGATACTCAAAATATATAGACAGCCAAAAAATACATCAGATCAAAAGCCATTCCCCAAGTAGTTAATAATGTGCTTCAAGGACATGAACAAACAGGTCTCTCTCAAAAGAATTTCAAACTATTAATAACCAGATGAAAGAACTAGGTCGTATAGTGGATAGAAAGCTGGAGTTGGGAGTCTGAAAGACCTACGTTAGAACCCTGCCTCAGTTACTATCTGGGAGACCACCAGTAAGTCTCAACTTCTGTCTGCCTCAGTTTCCTCATCTGCAAAATGAGGATAAATGCACTTACTTCTAGGATTGTTGTAAGGATTAAATGAGAAAATGTGTGTAAATGCTTTACAGACCTTAAAGTGATATAGAAATTGTTAGCTATTAAAATGCCTTTGAAGAGATGGGAGACCAGGGAATGGAATAGTGCATACACCATTGGACTTTTTGGATAGGTTGGTTAATTTAATGGAACTTTTTTCTTCTATTATAAGGGATGGCTCTCTGGAAAGGGATGGGGGAAGGATCCAATGGGCAATGTAAGTTGTGAAAAACAAAAGATAATAAAAATTTCATGGGCCAAATTGGTAGAGCACCAGTGGGAGAGTCAGAAGGTCTGGGGTCCGGTAGCACATCTACCTGTCAGTATATGATTTTGAAAAAGCCAAATCACCTCTCATTTTCTCAGCTATCCAGGTATGTTTCAGAGACCAAAGAGATGCTACTTGTGAAATCACATGGAGTTCTCTGCTTGCCTGTTTCCTCGACTGTACATTGGGGATTATAACAGCACCTACCTCCCAGGGTTGTTGTGAATATAAAATGTGATATTTGTAAAAGAAAATATTTATACTTAGCACAGTGCCTGGTACAGAGTAGGTGCTATATAATGGCATTGTCATGATTATTATTCATCAAAAGAAAGGAAGGAGTCTTGGAAATCCAAAGCATTTACAGCTGAAATACAGTAACAAGAGAATTCTATGGCTTCCATGTGCTATCATATTGGGGTGAAGTGGCTGGCCAGATGAGATGCAAGAGTTAACCCCCAAATAGTGGGCCCTACCCTAGAAGAGTTTACTTTCCTGATGGGCAGATATAAATATGGTCACCCACACAAATTCTATTCAAACGCAAAAGGCAAGGGAAATGTATTCTCATATTAATTCCCCACTTTAGTCTCAAAATTGCTATCTCAAGTCTCTAAATGATTTTCCCTGTAGATCAGAGGTTCTTAACCTGAGGTCCATGGACTTAAAAAAAAAATTTTTTATAACAGTATTTCAATATAATTGCTTTTCTTTGTGATATTGGACTAAAATTCATTTTATTTGATGCATTTAAAAACTAAGAAAGGATTTATAAGTTTCACTCCACTGCCCCAGGGTGGTGGGGGTGAGGGAGAGCAGTCCATGAAAAGATGAAGAACTCCTGCTCTAGACTGTCCTGTTTAGTGGTCAAGTTTGAGGGAGAAAATTCAATTCAAGTCTGTCAAAAAAGGTAGGATCAATAAGTGCACCTTCTTTCTATGAAGGAACAGCAGAGAAAGAAAGAAAGAAGAGGACAAGAGAAAGGAAATGGAGAATCAAGAGAAGAAAGGATGAAAGGAGTGAATCTAACAGTCTTTGTTGAACAGTTCTAGGGAACCTTGGGCCCACCCTTGTCCCTTTCCACACCCAGGATTTGGTGACATCTAGTGGCTAGATGGGAGACTGCACACAGGGTTTTCTTGGGAAATGAAAAGTGATTTCTGAATACACAAAGAAACTGTATGCAAGACCCAATAATGCCTTGGGCTTTGAGGGATGGACATTCATTTTGAATAAGGATTTTTGTAAATGTTGAGCAAAGCAAATTCAGGTTTTCTCCCACCTTTCCTAAGGTTTCTCACAGAAGCAAGTAGAAAGGAAATGTCTCTCAAAGCAGCTAAAATTATGTTGAGGAAAATCCTTGCCATCAATATTGCTTTAAATCACATTCCAGTTCTCAACAAAGACAATTACCAAGGAATAGAATTAAAGAATTAAATAAATTGACTTTACTGCCTGTCCTTTCTTTGCCCTAAATCTTAAAAACCAGCAAAAATTTTAGAAAGTTCTAGGGGTGTTAGTCCATCCCAGGAAGGGACAAGGGGATCTGATAGGGTCTATAGTGTTCTAGAACAGCCACGCCTGAGTCAGTTCAGATCTGAAAAACCCTGAGAGAAGGCTGATATCATAAGCAAATTAGAAGAGTATGAAAGAAATTACTTGACGCATCTATGGATAGGGGAAGAGTTCATGACCAAACAAGAGGCAGAGAGGATCACAGGAAGGAAAATGTATAATTTTGATTACATAAAATTAAATCAATGCAGCTAAAATTAGAAGAAAAGCAGGAAACTGAGGGGGAAATCTTTGCAAGAAGTTTTCTTTGATAAAAGTCTCCTTTCTAAAATACATTTGGAACTAAGTCAAATTTACAAGACTAAGCACCAATATGAATACGATATGACAAAATCAAAGCTATCAATAGCCATATGAAAAAATGCTCTAAGTCACTGGTAATTAGAGAAACAACTCTGAGGTACCACCTCACACCCATAAGGTTGGCTAAGATGACCAAAGGATTGGGGGAAGGAAAATTACAAACACTGGAGTTGATGTGGGAAAATAGGTACACTAATGCACTGTTTGTGGAGCTGTAAGCTAGGCCAAATGTTCTGGAAAGCAAATTGGAACTCTGCCCCCAAAGTATTCAAATATTTGCATACCTTTTGAGTCAACAATACTTCTATTTAGGTCTATACTCCAAAGAGATCCAAGAAATAAAGATAGAACCCACACTTACAAAAATATTTACAGCCGCTCTTTTTTGTGGTGGCAAAGAAATGGAAACTGAGGGAATGCCCATCATTTGGGGGGAAACGCTGAATAAGTTATTGTACAAGAATGAGGTAGAATACTATTGTGTTATAAGGAATGATGGAAGTAATTTCAGAAAAACTTCGGAAGAATTATATGAACTCATGCAAAGTGAAGAAAGCAGAAACAGGAAAACAATTTATATACTAAGAGCAATATTGTAAAAATAATCAATTTGAAAAGACTTAGTAAATCCGAGGAACAAAATGACCAGACATAATTCTAAAGGACTCATAATGAAACAAGCTATCTACCTTCAGATTGACAGCTTATAGACTCAGAATGCAAACTGGAACATTTTCTTGCTTTAAAAAAATTGGAACATGGCTAATGCAGAAATTTGTTT
The DNA here is from genome assembly GCF_028583685.1 of Petaurus breviceps papuanus. Taxonomy (NCBI): domain Eukaryota; kingdom Metazoa; phylum Chordata; class Mammalia; order Diprotodontia; family Petauridae; genus Petaurus; species Petaurus breviceps. Next base: position 4,796,536 of record NW_027187307.1, read on the forward strand.
TGTATGACTATACTATTTGTAATGAATTTTGGTTTTCTTGTCTTCTTAATGGGTAGGGGAGAGGTAAGAAGGTAAGAGAAGGTAAGAATTTGGAACTGAAAATAATATAAAACTAAATTTGAATTTTAGAAAACTTTAAAAAGAATGACCCCTAAGGCTACCCTTAGGATCAAATTGGGGCAAAGGCTGGGTTGTTTTGTGGGCCTTTGAAGAAATTAGTCACTGTCCCAATAAGTATTGCACCCCTTCTTCTTAACATATCACTTCTCAGGGCGGCTAGGTGGTGCAGTGAATAGGGAGTGAATAGGGCACTGGCCCTGGAGTCAGGAGGACATGAGTTCAAATCCAACCTCAGACACTTAACACAAAAACTAATCGTGTGACCTTGGGCAAGTCACTTAAACCCAATTGCCCTCCAAAAAGCAAAAAACAAAACAAAAAAACAACATCATATCATCTCTCTACCTTTATTCATCTATCAGTTTGTTTTTTAAATATGGGGTTGACAGAAAAATAGTAACAGCATCATTAGCTATGTGACCATCACTGTGCTAGGTGTTGAGAATCTAAAAAGCATAAAGCAGGTATCAGTCTCAAGGAATTTACACTCTGGCTGAAAAAAACATAATTAGCACACAAGAAATAACTACATAACAATTAATCCCTAAGACAATAGAGCCTGACAGAAGGAAGGGAGCTCCAAGTGGGCTAGTAACTACTTGAGCATTGGATAGCATTTACATAGTGGGGAAGAGGAACGACATTCCAAGTTGTTTAGGGGTTTTTTTTTTTGGGTGGGGGGAGCAATAGGAGGGAGAGAAAAAGCATGATAAAGGCACAGAGATAAGATTAAGCATTGCTTTGGAGAGTGGAAAGGAGGTAAAAGAAAAATACCTAATTGGATCAAAGATATACATTCCTGAAGTAAACAAATACTTTCAGTGCCTGGCCCTTGTAGAACAGTAAAGAAACAGCTGGCTGAAAACCCCTCTGGCCCCTAAGACTGGACATATCTAGGTTGTGCTGTGGCTAGAGCTCCAGGCCTGGAGTCAGAAGACTCCTCTTTCTGAGTTGAAATTTGATCTGACAGTAAGTAGTTGTGTGACCCTGGGCAAATCACTTCATCCTGCTTGCCTCAGTTTCCTCATCTGTCAAATGAGCTGGAGCAGGAAAAGGCAAACAACTCCAGGATCTTAGCCAAGAAAACCCCAAATGGGGTCTCCAATGAATTGAGAAGTAGAGGATAGAAGCATAGAAGACAGAGGAGTCCGGAATAATGGCTAGCATTTATACAGCACTCGTGGTTTGCAATATTATCCTTATATTGTTACGTCTTTTTCATAGACCTTTCTACTAAACTTTTTTCCCAACAGGTTTGGTGTTTGTCCTGCTGCTGCCAGGCAAGGACAGCAGTGCCCCAAAATGCCGGATAAGGAGAGAAGACTGAAGTCTGAAGGGAGCCTGGGGGGAGGGGGAGGCGCTGAGAGATGAGAAAAGGGGGGATTGGCAAAATGTTAAAAGAATACTCAGAAGAAAGTAGAAAGAAGCTCCGAGAGCTCGTCTCTTTTTAGTGAAGAAACAGATATTTCGTTTTTACAAAACCAAACAGAGGAGGCAGCCTCCCCCCAAAGGAGCCAGCCAATGAAAGCTCTCCTGCCTAAAGACAAATGGGTTTTCCATGACTTCTAGCAATAAAGTTATTTCTTGCCTTCCCAACGGATAGCGAAGGGAGGGAATTTGGAACTAAAACTAAAAGTGAAATTAAGAAAGTAACCGAAAAACTTTGAACAAGTAAATAAAAATCCAGTGCAGAAGGGGAAACTGAGGCGCAGGGAGCCAGGCGCCGGGCCGGCCGCGTCACGCGTCACGCGCCCCGCCGCTCCCGGCCTCCCCCTCGGCTCTCCGCGGCCCCGAGGCCCCTGCGATAAAATCGCGATAAGCCCGGGAGAAGAGCCCTGCACTTGCTTCCCGTCACGTGAACCTCGCGTCATGTGAGAGCCCTCCCCCGGCCACATGACCGGCAGTGGCCCGGGGTTTTGCTGGGAATCCTTCCAGAGAGCCTCCCGCCCACCACGCCAGGACGGTCGCTGATAGGCGGAGGCCCGCCGTGCCCCGAGAGATGATTGGTCCTTTTCCCCATTTAACTGGGGAGAGCCGGGCTCGTCGGACCGCCGAGTTTGAGTTGTGGTTTCCGGGGTCCAGAGGAAAATGAGCAGGTCGAGGGCGAACGGGCTGGGGCAGGAGCAGGACTGGGCGTTTGCCTTCGGGCACCTGAGCCTGGCCCTGGCCCCGGCCCCGGCCCTGGCCCTGGTCCTGGTCCTGGCCCTGGTGGGCATGCCCGGGGTCACTGCCCTGGACAACGGGCTGGCCCTGACCCCGACCATGGGCTGGCTGCACTGGGAGCGCTTCACGTGTAACGTGGACTGCATCGAGGACCCGGAGAACTGCATCAGGTAATGAGCGGGGCGGCCCCCGAGGTCCAGCCAGGGGCCATCAAGCTCCTGACATTGGAGGGGTGTCAGGGGTCATCGGGGCCAACGCGACAGACGAGGGGGCTGAGGTTCTGAGAGGGATCATAGCTCCAGAGCTTGGAGGGGTGTCAGAGGTCTTTGGGGCCAATGCTTTCGTTTGAGAGACAAGGAAAAAGGAACCTTAAAATTTAGTTTCCTCTTCTAAGATCTTAACCGTCTCCTTCCCCACCCCTCCCCCTGAAAGCCCCTAAACAAAACAAAAATGTTTTCCTTCCTCCCTTCCCTTTTTCTCTGGAGGGCACCATTACAGCACCAGTGCCCTGGTCAGCCAACCCCACCCTCTGCATCCTGTCATTTGGGAGTTCTCAGTTCTGTCTATCCCACCTCCGACATCTGGCCCCCTCCCTTTTGTCTCACATCCATCATCCACATTTGGCCCTTTGTCACTCACTGGATGATAGCAGTGATCTCCTTGCCCCAGGTTTCTTTCCATTCCAATCCAGTTTCCACATAGCTGCCAGAATGATTTTCCCAACACTCTCCTGACAAGAGAGCCCAAGGTAAAATCAAAACTCCCCCGTTGGAAATTTCAGACTCAGAGTCTGTCTCCAGGTTCATTGTACAGTACTTTCCAGTCAAAGTGGCCTAGGTAGGGGGTGGCTAGGTGGCTCAGTGAATAGAGCACCAGCCCTGGAGTCAGGAGGACCTGAGTTCAAATTTGGCCTCAGACATTTAACACTTACTGGCTGTGTGACCTTGGGCAAGTCACTTAGCCCCAATTGCCCTGCCTTCCCCCCCTCCAAAAAGCAAAACAAAAACAAAGTGACCTAGGTAATGCCCTCCCTCCTCACCTCTCTGCCTCACACAATCACTAACTTCCTTCAAACCTCAGTTCACATGTCACCTCCTACAGGAAAAGCTTATCCTGATTCCCGCCTCCAGAAGTTACATTGCAGATATTGTATACTTAATTATCTGGAGGAGGCTGTGTGGCACATGGAAAGAATAATGGGTATGGAGTCAGGACCTCAGTTCAAATCCCAGCTGACCTCTGACTACCAGCGTGACCTTGGACAAGTCACTTAACCTTTCCAGGCCTCAGTTTCTTCCTCTGTAAAATGAGGAATTTGGGCTCTGGAGTCACTTCCAGCTCCCAATCTCTTGTTGCTTCCCTTCAGTGAAATGTCGGGTGCTTTTGAGGCTAGGTGCTGGTTCCTTTTTGTCTTTGCATCCTAGAGCTTAGCACAGCGTAGGTGTTTAACAAATGAATGAGGGCGTTGGACTGACTTCAGAGGTCCCTTCTGGCTCAAGCACCCTATAATCTAGTCTTGAGGGCCAGGGAGGGCCGTGGCTTACCCAACTCATAAGGGGCAGTGCCACAGATTGAGAAACAGCCTGGCCTCATAAATAAGAGGCGAGCCCTGGGTTCAGATTCCACTCCTGACGAGCTGTGTTACCGTGGGGAAGTCATTGTACTTTTCTCTGCCACAGTTTACACATCTATAAAATGGAGATAATATTACCTCTGTTTTCTACTCACAAGGTTGTTAGAGTTAAATGAGATGATGTATATAAAATGTTTTACATGCCTTAATGAACTGTGTAAATGTGGTTCTTCCTTTCTTGTTGGGCCATTAATACAACAAACAGATTGGTATGTCTTGTGCTCACTAAGGAAGTCAGATCCCATCTCTGGGAAAACAAACCTACAATGACAACTGTCCTAGGGCGTCTTTTACAAGCAGTCTACAAATCATTGTCTGTAGATAAATAATTCCAGAAGTCTCTTTATGGAACATGGGAGCAGTAACTGCCCCCAGGTTCTAGTTACTGTGGCAAATGAATTTGTGCTGACTGTACTAGTGTGTGGTAAGTTTCTTGTTTGGTGCTGACCTTTCTGTTATTGGGGTGGAAGAAGGTTGGTCCTGCTACCTTCTGTGAAGGCATTCATGATTGCCACTGGCTGTCATGGTAACTCTGATTTTTCTCCTTCAGTGAACAGCTCTTCATGCAAATGGCTGACCTCATGGTAGCAGAAGGCTGGAAGGATGTGGGTTATGAGTATGTCTGCATCGATGACTGTTGGTTGGCGTCCAAGCGAGATGAGAATGGTAGGCTCAAAGCAGACCCCATACGCTTCCCCAGTGGAATCCGTCACCTGGCAAACTATGTAAGTTTATAAATAAGCCTGCCTTCCATTCAGGGAGGTTGCATTTTCTTGGTTTAAAAAAAAAAAAAGCATGTTACAAAATAGCTCTTGTGACACTATGAAATACCCAGAAAAATATAGCAGCTGCTATCATCTGATCCTAGAGAAGGAGTTATCAGATGGAACCCTCATCTGTCTCTGTTCCTTGTGTCTAGCCTTTGCCAAAAGGAAAAAGGACCTTGGGCCTTGACACTTATTTTACAAGTATTTCCTTATTAGTCTTTTGTAGTTCTTGGAGATATCCTCTGTGTATAGAATATTAGAAAAAGAGGACATTTTTCTCCTATCTCAGTATAGCTGCAGTGTCTTGGAACCCCATAAGGCAAAGATATATTTGTTACTGATTTTCTTCTTTCTGCTGTTAATCTAGTTCCGAGCTAAATAGCTTTAGTTTCCCCTGGGTGAAACTGTTGCAGGACAAACACTACAATTCAGCTAAGGCCCATTAGATCAGTGGTGTCCAACTCATATAGAAACAGGGCTAAACACGGCACCTGAGTATCCTTATGACTTCATATTGACTTAGAAAACCCTAAATTAACATTATCTGTGTTTTACTGTACTTTTATTTATTTTGTTAAATATTTCCCAATTACATTTGAATCTGCTTCAGCCTTACTCAGGAATGTTGTGGGCCTTAGAAGAACAGACCTAGAGGAAGGGGAAAGGGCAGAGGAGGCCACTGATGGATTCTATGTGTTCCCACCTAAGGCACAAGGCCCTTCATTGCTTTCCATGATGTGTGTCTATCTGTCTGATTTTTTTGTCTCTCTTCCAGGTACATTCCAAGGGACTGAAGCTAGGGATTTACCAAGATGTGGGAACTCTCACCTGTGCCGGGTACCCAGGCAGCTATGGGTACTATGATATTGATGCCCAAACCTTTGCTGACTGGGGAGTGGACCTGCTGAAATTTGACGGCTGCAACTCTAAAGACCTGGAAAGCTTGGTAGAAGGTACTGCTCTGGCCCCGACATTACACTGAAGTCAGATATCTTGTAACCCAGAGAGCCTCAAGTATTTCCCCCTCCCCCACCTCAGCTTTTATTTTTATTCATATGTCAGAGTCTCTTGTCTCCTTCATTTAACAAATCCTCCATGAGCACCTACTCACCTGCAGGTACATTGAGCCTACCCAAGCTTTCATACGCTCTGGCTGACAAAAGGCTGGTTTTGTGAAATATTAGCAAGCTGGACAAAAGTCCCTAAACAGCAGGGAAGAGGAGTGGCCAGTATTCAGCCATTTTTATTTGAGGTGCGTTTGGGGGTGGGGGGTTGTTTTTTGGTTTTGGGGGGGCAGGCAGAGAGGAATAGTTGTGTATGTGTTTAGATTAGTTTGGGGAAACTTCCTTCCCTGAAGTAGAGCTGGAACTGTCTTAGAATTACTTTAGCTTCAGGAATTAACCAACATGATTGACCCCGTGTCACACTGTGAGCGTCAGAAGCAGTATTTAAATACTGGGCTTGACTCCCAAGTCCAGCACTATCCGCTGCCTCAATAGTGTCAAACTCAAAACAGAAACTCTAGAGCAACCACATACTAACATTATCTACATTGTATTGTATTGGTATTTACATTTTAATCTGGTGGAGGTCCCACTCAGAGTGTCGTAGGCCATACACATGCTTGACACCTCTGTACCATATCACCCTGCCTCTTAATATTCTTCTCCCCTCCTGTATCACTAATTTTGAATCCCTGTCCCTTCCCAAAAGAAAGGGAAATGGTAGAGGACACCAGCTTGGTCACAGGAGTATAAAAAAAAAAAAGGTGAGGTAAATACTCAAATGATAAGAAGCCTGGATTTGGAGCCAGGTGACCTGGTTCAAGTCCCAGCTCTGCTCCTTATGACCTGGATGACCCTAGGGCAAACCACTGAACGTCTGTGGGCATTAGTTCTCTCTGAAATAAAATAAATGAACCTTTCCAACTCTTAGTCCTGTGGCATCCTCTGGATTTTCTGGTGGCACAGGGGGTAGATCGCTGAGCCTGAAGTTAGAAAGACCTGAGTTTAAATCCAGCCTCAGACACTTCTTAGCTAGGTGACCCTGGGCAAGTCACTTCATGTCTGTCTTCCCCCAGTTAACTGTAAAATGGACATCATAATAGCACCTAGCTCCCAGGTGAAGATGAAATGAGATCATAATTGTAAAACACTTTTCAACCCTAAAGCACTATGTGAATGCTGGTCACTATAACTATTTTCCCTTACTTTCTCCTCTAATTTACACTGCTGGTCAGTCAGTCTGTTTAGAAGTCAGGTCCCAGGCTTTATTCTACTTCTGCTTGCTGATGCTCCAAAATCTAACCGTGGAACCTTTAGCGAGCCTCTTTTGTCTGAGAATTCCCATTTAATGGCACCCATCCAAGTTGAAAAGTGGTCTTTTCTGGCTTTTACACATTCTTTTCTTTTACAGGCTATAAGTACATGTCCTTTGCCCTCAACAGAACTGGCCGGAGCATTCTGTATTCCTGTGAGTGGCCTCTGTATACAAGGCCCTTCCAGGAGGTAAGCCAGCCCCCAACAGTCTTGTCATGGAATTCAAGTCTCCCACCCAACTTGACCAATACTATCTCCAATTATTCCAGACTCTTCCCTTGTCTATGATCCCCTGACTGTTTCTGCAGAGGTGCTTTTAGGCCTTGTCCTGGCAGAAAGCTTGACTCTTCTGATGGGCCTGCTGCTCTGCCTCACTTTCCTTCCCCACTTACATCTTTAGGCTGGGTGGGTGCTGCTCACAGAAAAAACAGGAGCTACCCAGCTCTCTGTTGTAAGTTCCCAGGGACTCATCTGCATCTTATTTAAAGTATATTAGACAGCGAGTAAGAGCACCAGCTCCAGTGTTGAGAAGACCTGGAGATCGAATCCCGGGCTCAGACACTTAGCACCCACCCAGAAACACCTGGCCGTGTAACCTTGAGCAAGTTACTTAACCCCAATTGCTTAGGGGCGGCCAGGTGGCTCAGCGAGTAAGAGCACCGGCTCCAGTGTTGGGACGACCTGGAGATCGAATCCCGGGCTCAGACACTCAGCACCACACCCAGAAATAACTGGCCGTGTAACCTTGAGCAAGTTACTTAACCCCAATTGCTTAAAAAAAAAAATAAAGTATATTAGAATAAGGTAGGACTCCTGACTACCCTGAGAAGGGCCTGTGTCTAATCACAGCCCTAATTTCACCCTGGCCCAGTTTGATTAAGCAAGTGGTAGCTGTCAATAAGGCTGAAGAGAGACAAAAAAACCAGACAGCTGCCAATGGGCAGTCTTGCCCAGAATAGAGTGGAATCCTAGTCTAGACCTGGTATCCCAGCTTGGGCGTTAGGATGGTAGAAGTTATTGAAAACCAGCCGAATTCTCCTGGTACAGTAGTCATATGATATCCATACTATCACTCTGTTACTCTAGAATGGTGAGGGCTCCAACTGGTTTGCTGCTGGGATTTCCCTCTCCCACCCACTCACCCCAATGGTACTTTGCTCAAGAATCAGGAGGAATTGAGTTCAAATCTGGCCTCAGAAACTTAACACTTACTAGCTCTGTGACTTTGGGCAAGTCTCTTAACCCCAGTTGCCCTGCCTTCCCCCCTCCAAAAAAGACCAAAATAAAGAATCATTAATAAAATTGTATTGGCCTTCTAGCCCAATTACACAGAAATTCGGCAGTACTGTAACCACTGGAGGAACTATGGTGATATCTTGGATTCCTGGAGTAGCGTGAAGAGTATCCTGGCCTGGACTGCATCTAAGCAGGAGACTCTTGTTCCTGCTGCTGGACCAGGGGGATGGAATGATCCTGACATGGTAAGCACATGAGACCATTAGACAGCCAAGATTGGTAAAGCCATGACTCCTTGGGCAGGGCCTTTTTATGACCTGAGGAATAGAAGTCACTACATGGAGTATTTTGAGCATAACTGAGTCATATAGCATCCCAGGGTTGACAAAGTGCTTTCATCACAAGTACTAGGGGAGGTGGGCAGCATATGGCTTCACGTGGTGCTAGAGTCATAGACTCAGATTTGGAAGGATCTGTAGGTGATCCATCTAGGTTAATCCGTCTGTGTCATGCCCCAGCCCAACACTGCTCTTCTGCCCTGTCAGTCTGACATGAATCAGATGTGGTTTTAACTTATTTATAACATTTTTATCTCAGTTAGTGATTGGCAACTTTGGACTTAGCTGGGATCAACAGGTAACTCAGATGGCACTCTGGGCTATCATGGCAGCCCCTCTCTTCATGTCTAATGACCTCCGACACATCAGTCCCCAATCCAAGTCCCTGCTGCAGAATGAAGATGTGATTGCAATCAACCAGGATCCTTTGGGCAAGCAGGGCTACCAGCTCAGGAAGGTACCTAGCAGAGGACTGGCTCATGGGAATTTCAGAAAGGGCTCTTCCACTGAAATCATTTTTTTTCGAGGTTGTCACTAAGTGAGAAATCCATTCATTTTACAGATATTAGAGGTATGCATTTTATAGAAGCAATGGCATTACACTCACTCCCTGCCTTAGACAGTGCCTTTTGTCTTTTGGACCTTATCTTCACACGTTTAGTAGCAGTAACCGCCCTTCAAATCGCACTTAATGACCTGTTCAACTTAGTTTGACAGCTTCAGAGCTAGATATGGTGGCTATTCATCTGGCTTAATTTTAAGGCTACTGCTTCTACTCCTAACACCCTAGGGCTATGTTTATGGTTATGATTACTTGCACACTAATGCTGAAACTGTCTTGGTCTTCTAGGTTGAGGACTTTGAAGTGTGGGAACGCCCCCTGTCAAATTTAGCCTGGGCCGTGGCTGTGCTGAACCAGAAAGAGATCGGGGGGCCTCAAAATTATGCCTTTTCCACTGCTGCCTTAGGGGGGGGGCTAGGGTGTGCTCCAGCCTGCTTTATCACACAAATCCTTCCTCTTAAAGAAGAACTGGGGCTTTATGAATGGACATCTCAGTTGAAGGTTCGAGTAAACCCCACAGGCACCGTCCTGTTGAAGCTACAGACTTTCCAGTAACACAGAAGTTTACAGTAATACCACCCTGGATAACTCATTTCCAGCTATACTACTTCCAATGACTTGGATGATTCCGTTTTGAATGTCACTTCTGCTGAATTCACTTCCATTATCATCTGAAGACTTTTAATTTATAATGTGATTTTAAAATGTTTTCTCATCTTTTATGGATTTCTCCCCTTTTAGTACAACAATTAAGTATGGGCCCCTTTCATTTGCCTCTGGGCATTAAACCATTTTTTTAAGGTTCCCTTGTCTACTCCTTAAAGTTCCCTCTAGGCCACTTTATGATCCTCTTAATGATTTATAACTAACTTGCCCCCCCCAACTACTAATCTAGAGTGGTGTCCCAGTTCTGAGGTCTAAATGTGATTTCCAATCCAGCTACCCCCAGGGCAGGTATTAGGGAATTGTAAAAGTGCCATACAAATGTTATTTTTCCAAGGCCACCTCAATGGCCATGACAAATATCTAGGAAGGAAAAGCCTAACATTTAGGGTATAAAATGTAGATACAAAGTGAATTAACAGATACCCTTCCTTACCTCCTTCCCCATATTTCCCCCTCCACGAAAGAGTCTGGCAAACACCATTAGGAAGACTCAACATTTATTAAGCACCTTTTGTGTGAAAGGCACGGTGCTGGCACCGTGCCAAGATACAAAGATTGACAGGGACAAACATTCTGCCCTCGAGAGGGCTTAAAGCCTAATATGGATTTATGTAATACAAAAAACGATGTAAAATAAAGCAACAATGACCTCCATTCTTTACTGTTTCAAACCTTAACCAGCTGTCATTCCCACCCACCCCTAAACAATTAACAGTTTTCAATTAACAGGTCATCCCTTTAGATACTGTAAGTCACTTAATATTCTGAAAACAAGGTACAAAAGTTTTCAATAGGCCATCCCTTTAATGACCAGGCAATTAAATCATTATTAATTAGTTCTCCACAAAGAACCCTAGCAACCCAAACAGATATGGGAAATCATTCATATTTTGGAAACAGGGCAATGCCTGAATGAATTACTTTGGATTTGCTGGAAACCTATAAAACAGGGGCTAGCTATCCCTATCTTTAATTCCTTTGTATCCCAATTTACCTAGGAATTCAGGCTGTCAGTAGCTATTTTAGCCATAGTACTAATAACCAAGGTCCCCAGGTCCCCCCCCCCCCCAGAAATGTCCAGCTGGGCTTTCTCTCCATGACACAAAAATCTCATCAAGTAGATGATTAAAGTCACAACACTCAGTCACATCCTCAAGAACTTTTCCTACATAGGAAAAGTTTCACATAGTAGTATGAGACTTGGTTTTACTCAAGCCTCTTCCTTTCCAAGACAGAAAACACAAAACCAAGGAATGGAATGGAATGATTTTTTCTATCAAGACAAAAACAATGAAGTTCAGAACTGGATCACTTGGCCCTGTAACAGAAGAAAATAGATTAGCATGTAACTTAAGAACACTGCTGATGCCCAAAACCAAACATGGGCTCCTGAAACTACATTGCTTTTGGAATGGCTGAGAAAAGCCTTTTATAGGAATAGGCCATGCACTAATGAAGAGGTAAATGTTAAGTTCCTGTGCATAGGGCACTGTTATTAAATGCTTTTCAGCATTTGAACTCAGGTCTCTGGGGTGCTACATCCAGCACTATTCCATACTGCTGGGTATTACAGGCTTGTAAACCAACATGAGCCCTCACCTAACAAGAATGATTCCCCAAAGGCAAGGTTTTACAGGTTCACACATAGCTTCACCCCCCAAATAAGGTTACAGGTTAGAGGAAAATATACACAACAGCCTAAATTCCCAATCATATACATACCTTTCTCTTCTTATCTCCTCCCAGTTCAAAATGCTTACACCTCTTAATGGCAAGCATCCTCTTAGACCTGCAGCTGGGTTCCACACATTGAAGCATCAGTACAATCTTTTTTGTGGTCTTTGCCTGTCAACAAAGATTAGATTTAATTAAATCAAACTTTTTAAACCATGGAACACAAACCAGCTCTCTTCAAAAGCTTTATCCATTATACCATGTCAGGTGTACTACTAGAAGCAGAGACTGCCACAAATGGTAGACTGCTCCAAGATGAAAATAAGAGCCAATAGTTAGGTTGTTGAGATATGTAAGGAAGAGATTCCAATTTCCTTTTCCCTCAGCAGGGGGGCCTAGCTAGCTCTGCCTTCTGTTCTTGTTTACCTTTTTCCGGAAAACTGGTTTTGTTTGACCACCATAGCCACTCTGCTTCCGATTGTATTGCCTTTTCCCTAGGAAAAGTCAAGAAAATGGACTTAATGACTAAGTTCATACTGCAAGTCACAGGAGATAGGAACGTCTACTCGGGGAACTTTCTCCTTAACTAAGCTGCTTTTTATTCAAGAATACTAGCATGTAAAGCACAGATTCTTGTATTAGCATCTCCACCTGTCAAGACAAAAGGGTCACTCATCCTGCCCAGCAGTGGCCATAGCTTACCCTGTGCGTAGTGGGAATCCTTGCCTTTCTCGTACTGCGTCACTTTGTGAAGCTGGTGCTTGCCGCACTTTTTGCAGAAAGTTCTGCGAGTTTTGGGGAAGTTCACCTGGGAAATAATTGAGTGGGCAGGCATCGTTGCAAGGAGGGCGCCCACTAGCGGCCAGCCCTTTGGGCAGCTCCGAGAGCCCGAAGCGAGGACCAGGGGCTGGGGTCTGGCTGCTCCACTCAGCAGTCGGTAGGCCGGGCCCAAGACCAGCCATGACCATGGCCACACCCATCCCGATCCGGATCCCACCCCGCAGCCCCCGCCCCCGGCAGCCGCCATGTTTCCTTTGTTCTTGCCCACGCCCCCAGCCCCCCAGCCCCAGCTGGAGCCCGGGTAAGCCCATCTCTGAGTGCTTCCGGCAAGAGCGGCAGGCTCCTCGGCAGCGCGAAGCTCCGCTGGGCCAAGGCTCAGCAGAGCTCCAGGCCCACACCCACAAGGCGGGACTAAACGAGATTCCCGCGCCTCGGCATACGCCCACCATGGCCGCCGCAGCGTCGTCATCCGAAAAAAAGGCGACGTGGCCGGAAATGGAGGTAAAAAGAGGCTGCGGACCGCGTGGCCTCATGGGAGACGCCCTCCGAGTCCAATCGGGGGCTGCGCCGTGCGCCCTCTGGCGGCCAAAGTCGGAATTGCGGGTCTGCATTGCGCAGAACGCCATGACAGGAGGAAAGACAAAGGCTGCGAGGAGACAAAAGGGCCCCGGGAACGTGCGGGGCGGAGGGCGCTGGAGACTCACCGAAGGGCAGCGCTGCGCTTCCACCCGGGCTTGTCTGATGTCTAGGACGCTGGGGTCCCTCGGCCGAGCGCTCATAGGCGAGCGCTCGGCCGAGGACGACGAGCTGAAGAAGACGACCGGCTTCGAAGGATGACAGCGAAAGACTGAGGTTTAACTGAGAAGGTGGCTCACGCGCATGCCATGACGTCAGAGGGAGGGGGCTGCATGAGGGACCCGCCTCTGATGCACACGGCCCGGTAGGAGTGGCCTCGTCCCTTATTTGCTCCGCCCCCTCGCCTCGCCTCGCCCCGCCCCTTCTCCCACCTCCCCCACTCCCTGGGCCTCGCTGAACAGAGGCTTTTACTACGTTTAGATAAGACTAGACCCTTAGGAAATGATGTTTTTGCATGACTTCTCTAAGTTCCCTTCTAGCTCTAAACTATGATCATCACCCTCCTATGACTGGTGAGTAAACTAAGACCCACAAAAAGGAAAGTGCTTGTCCAAAGTCACAGAGCTCATAAAGACCAGGCCCTCTGACCCCAAGACCAGCTGAAAGGATTCTAGAGATTCCTGGTTTGACAGTGGACGGAACTACTGTGTCCGAGGAAAACTGTCTCTACCATAGCTCAAGGGGCCTCCTGCAAATTGTTGCTGTTCACTTGTTTTCAGTCATATCCAACTCTTCACAATCCCATCAGGGGCTTTCCTTCTCCAGCTCATTTTACAGAGGAGGAAACTGATGCCAACAGGATGAAGTGACTTGCCCAGGGTCACACAGCTGGTACATGTCAGGTCTTCGTGACTCTAGCTGCCCTTCCTGCATATCATCATCACTGTTATAATATGCAGAGTCCATAATTTGTCTCACCTGCAGAGACTTGCCAACTTGGGAGGGCTTGGCAGAGCTTGATGTCATCTGCAGCTTGCAGATGCTGTGCTGACAAAGCCTGAGCCTGCCCCGTGGCATTATGAAGCCCTAGGGACGAGATGCAGAGCTGGAAGGGGGTCTTAGAGTTCACCTGGTCAAAACCCATTCCGGAAAAGGAATCTGAGACCCAAGGAGGTCAAACAAACTTGCTGCAGGTCACACAGATAAGCAGGAGCAGAGCTGAGATTTGAACCCAAGCTCTCTGATACCAATCCTAGTTTTCTTTCTACTAGGGTGAGGGATAATTACTATTATGAGGCATCATTTATTAATTATTCTTAAATATAAAATGCTATGTTGAACCAAACCAAATGAGAACTAATGTCTGAGGACTTTGGGTAATAAGTAAATGGAGTCAGAGACCTTGGGATCAAATCTTAACTTGACCACTTACTACTTCCATGACCCTGAACAAATCACCCTCTCTGGGCCTCCATTTCTCTATCTGTAAAATGAAGGAGTTGGACTATATGATTAGCAGGGGTCCTCCCAGCCTGAATCCTGTATTCCCTGGGACTGCAGATTATGGAGCCCAGGGCAAGTGGCCCTCCTCCTCCTTGGACTAATACAGAAAGATCTGAAGGCTACGAAACCTTTTTCACTCAATTGCACTACTGAAATACTTAGTGGCTATGATTAGCCAGGGTGGTGGTCACTTCCATTTCATTCCTCAGGCTTTTTGCTAGCTATCAGAATTTATGGAATTGCTTTTGAAAGAGTAAATGAATTAGATTCTTACAGTTCAGGATCATTCTGAAATTGTAAGCTGCAGATCACTCCCATTCAAGAAAAAGCCCCCATGACCTTTTTCCCCTCTGTCCCCTTAAAGCTAAAGGCTGGCACCCACTAATCCAACAGAATATCCCAGGAGCCAAACATCCACTTTGGCTTGCTTTCATGTTGTGGCCGCTTCAAGTTAAATGTGTTATGAGAAATCCAACAACACAACAGACAGGCACGTCTCTGGCACCGTGTCTAGAAAACACAGACCATGGAAGGTACCCAATCCACTACTTTAGGACTTGGAAGGAAACAAAAGTTAAACTTCCCAAACCTTTATCTAATCAGATGCATTGTTACCGAGATAAGTGTTTTGCTTGCTACGTTTGACATTGTGGGATTTGGGGGACACAAGTGTCTGAAGCTGAAATACAACCTCTGGTGTTTATTGGCTACACGACCAGTTTCCTAGACTGTAAAATGAGTATGATAATAGCCGTTGTGACTACACTGACCCTTTGCAAACTTTAAAGCACCATATAAAAGTCAGTTATTTTTACTTATCTGTCTGCCTTGAGCAAATGTGAGAATTAACCAGACCAATCAATACGTGGCCAATAAAAAGGCTTTTAAAAAAAATACATACCCAGTCAAGACAACTTTGTTGCTTTGAGAATCTCGACAGGCATATGAAGGTTTCAGAGAAGCTTGGGAAGACCTGTGTAAACTGAGGCAGAACCAAGAGTTAGTCACTAGACGTTAGAACTCAGATCAGTCCAATGACCAATCTTGACTCCTAAGGCCTAAGGTTGGCAAAACACTTAACATATTCAACCTCCTTTGATCCTCACAACAATCCTTAAAGGTAGCTGCTGATATTATCCCCATGGTAGAGCTAAGGAAACCAAAGTGACTTGCTAAGGGTCACCTGACTAGTAAGTGCCTGAGGCAGATTTGGAACCCAGTGAAACAGACTTCTGGCCTCTTTGCAGAGAGGATATGGATGCAGAACAAGGCATATGTTGTCAAACATCGTTAATGTTTATCTAGAGCTGTTTAGAGGTTTGGAGTGACAGCACATGGGGGAAGGCCATAGGTGACAGCAATGTAAATAAAGGCATTGATGAGACTTTTAGTTAGACATTTTAAATAATCTGAGTTCAGGCAACTAAGGGTGTGCTTATAGCGAGTACTACAATGGGATGCCCAAAGCTTGATGCCCTCACCATCTCCTGCCCAGTGCTATAATTCCTGAGATAGCATGTGCCAACACAAATTGTATTTCCTGGGAGAAATGGGCCTCCTGGACTGAGTAAAGGAAGGCACTCCTTTTTACACTGAGTAGGAGAGCGGCAGGCCAGAGGCAGCAGTGGGGCTCAGCCACAGAGCCAGCTGGGAACAATACTCCAGTTTTCTCCTGAGTGCCCCAGAAGAGGCATGCTTCCCAGGCTTAGAGTCCTGGATAATTAAAGACATGGTCTCCTAATAAGGGTCTTACATTCCTGGAAAATAGGGAACAGTACAAGTTGGCATATTGGCTCATGTTCTGACATTTTTATCTGCAGAAGAAAAAAAATCTTTCTTAGAAAATGACTCAACAGAGGAAGTCTTTCTATCTCTAGCTCTGTCATTTTCTGGAAACTGGGGTTCTCTGGAGAAACTGTCCCCTTTGCCCCATACCTCCCTTTAACTCCAGTTTTCTCACCTCCAAACCCATCTGCCATATATGGCCAAGCACTTGACCTGTCCGGCTCCCACTCCCTGCCCCGCCCCCATTTCTGCATCGCTCTTTCCTCTCTAGCTTCTCTCCCTGTGTCCTGCAGCCCTTAAGCCAACATTGTATTCCTTGTATTGCACCTTCATCACCTGGCTACTTGGGGTAGACTCTATGACTTGAGTCTCAGTGACACCAAAGTAGATCGAGAAGGCTTTTTCTGAGCCTAACTCATGGTGGCAGTATTGGGGGTTCCAAGCAGATGGAAGGGGAAATAAGATACCATGCCTCTGAGAAGAGAGAAGAAAAAAAAGACATTGGTTTAAGTCAGGAAACAAAAAAAGGGGAACTGAGTGGCTGTGAAAGGGTGGGGTTTGCTCACACTGTCCTTCCTCTCTGGACTGTAAGAACATGTCTCCAGAGCCAGTCTCTGTGCTGATCGAATCCCACCTTCCACATCTGGGCAGCTTAATGCATCTGGGAAACCGCCAGCATTGAGTCAGGACTGAGGTGGGTGGTCAATGAATGGCGGGTGGTCCGCAATGACTGGGTAGCGACAGTGAGTACCTTCCCTGCTCAGGCCCATATGGGAGGGCAGGGGGAAAACATGGCTGGTGCAGGAGATGGCCACAGGAGGTAGATGATGGCGGTGGGAGGCTCAGAAGCACCAAGTTCTGACAGTTAGCACTAGATGACCAAGAGGGGCCAATGTTGTGACCTAAGGGACTGAGGAAAGTGAAAGGAAGGACTAGAGAGGAGCCCCATAATTAGTCACAGGTAACTGAGAAGCATGAGCATTATCACCAGTCAAAGCTTTGAGAGTTTGTAGAGTGCACTACAGGGGCCCTTCTGGCCATAGTGAGATCCCTTTACAAATTTTGCTTTCATGTTCAACTGGGCCTTAGAAGGCAGCAGCAAGCTGGGGTAATTCTGAGGCAAAAATCGGAGGCCTGGATTGCAGAGAATGTCAGAATCCCCTTACCAAATTCCCTATAATTGGCTAATGTAATCAGGGCCTTTGTTTGATGGCCTCCAGAAAGGGGGAGGCTGCCACCTCCCAAGGCAGCCGCTTCTACTTCCAGCTCTAAATCCACCAGCATGGCATCCTGTATTTTGAGCTGCAAGGTAGCAGGAAAGTCATCTGGTCCACATATTGGGCAGGCTAGTTCATCCCTCTGGATCTCCGTTTCCCACTGTGTAAAATGAGAGGATTCCATTAAGACCCTGATGGTTCTTTCTAGTATTCAATCCCTTGGTCTTGAAATCCTCTGTGAATGAGCTGAAAGCCCATCTTATGATGATCAGGAGACCACAAGTAGCAGAGTTAAGGCACGGTGGGATACCTGCGGAGGGGCCCATGTAGCCAAACGTTAGGTTCCATTACAGTCTCATAGAAGGCATAAATATATGGAGTCACAGCCAACCTAATGTTCATATTTGATTTTTTTTTTAAAAATCCAATTCTTTAAAAGGTCAAGGACAGGCAGCAAGTGTCTCTGGTAGAGTCGTTAGGTGGGCCCTTTCTCTCCTGTTCCCCACCTTTTCATTCTCCCACTCCTTTCCTCATGTTCTCCCTCTCTTTCTTCCTCTTTTTTCTAGCACCCCCCCCACCACCATTCCCTCTTCCTTCTCTCCTCTCCTTGGCTCTGATGGGCTTTGCTGAGCCAACGCCACTCCTCACTGTTACTGCCCCTAATCAGGGCCCTCAGTCTATCAGGGGACAGGGAATTTGAAGTCTGAGGTTTGGGATCAAAGGTTGGCTCTGCCACTCACTGTGGCCTCACCTCCAAGGGCTTCAGTAAACACTGGACCTACGTCTGTATGCATCTCTCTCTTTGGTGCTTCACCCAAGGCTGCCTGCCATCCTCTTGGCTGGTACCATGTCCTTGAGAGAGCTGGAGGCAATGACTGCCAAGAACCCTTCCCTCTCTAAACCCAGGTGTGTGCATGGGGGATTTCTGCATATATGTACATGCATGTGTGACTGTGTGTATTTCTGTGTGTATATGCATGCAATAGACTGTGTGTATTTCTCTGTATGTGCATGTATTGCGATTGTGTGTATTTCTGTGTGTATATGCACGCACATGTGACTATATGTTTCAGTGTGTGTATACCTGCATTGTGTGGCTGCATGTGTTTCTGTATGTACACACATGTGACTATATTTCTGTGTGTATGTGCATGTGTGTGGCTGTATGTGTTTCTGTGTGTGTGCATGCACATGTGATTGTGTATGTCTCAGTATGTATGTACATGCAGTGTGGCTATATTTCTGTATGTATGTACATGGGTGCACATGTGGCTGAGGTGAGGGGTCCGTCACTAGGAGAGGAGCCAGCAGCCCCTCCAGTATGACACCGCCTGTTCTCCGGACTAACAGAGTGGGGTAGAATCTCACCCAAGGTCTCTGGCCATTGCTGGCTCCCCTCCTGCCAAGTCTACGGCTGACTGTATCCTGAGGTCTGGGCCCTGAAGGGCAGAGAAGGTTATCCTAGATGCCACTGGAGCAAGAGCAAGTGGCCATTTTCTGGAAGGAGGGAGGGGGGCTACCCCCGTGATTTCATTGGTACAGGGAATATCTAGTGTGGAAACTCTGTCAGTCATGTGAGCACCTTCTCTACGGCTCAGGCTAAGAGACTGAGTGCCTTGGTCACTAAGAGGGGAAGTGACTTGACCAGGGTCACACGGTCAAGCCTGGGCTCCCATTTTCCTTTAACCAAACAGAAGCTGGAAACAAAGGGTAGGGGAGAGAGGAAGAAGTGACCACACACCAGGCTCCCTAGGATTCTCCTGCCTCCCAGGCCTTGCTTTGGCTTTGTCACTGTGGCTGTAGGTGAGGATCCCACTGTTGCCACCCATGAGCTATGTAGCCCTGACCAAATCCCCATGCCACTCTGAGCCTCAGTTTACTCATCTGTAAAGTAAGAACAATCTTGCCTATGGTACCTCATTCACTGGGTTGTTGGGAAGATCAAAGGAAAGCAATGTACACTAGATGGCTTAAAGTAAGGCCAGAGAAGCTTAACGGGCCTCATGGGGGGGGGGGGGTCAGGGGAGGCAGGACTGAGCATTATTAGAATGTTCAAATGGAAACTTGGAGAACAACTTAATTATTCCCATTCCCTGTGCTGCAGATGTGAAGGGAGGGAAGAACTGGGGAGAGGAGAAGTGGGGGGAGGCTTTGTTGAAGTTATGTTGACTAGGTGATTGGTATCCTGGGGAGATGCAGATGTGGGGTATCACGTGTATTCTGGCTGGGTGACTGTGTCCACAGAATTTCACCTCTCAGTGTCTCTTCAGACTGTAAGTTAAAGGCAAATATTGTGTCTGAAACTGCTTCCTTTGGAGGCTCAATCCCCCACCAGGGAGGGAGATTTGCTTGGTATTGCCTGACTCTACACTACACTGAGTGTCGAACTTTGTCTCTGTTTCCCTTTTGTGGATCTTTAGAAAGGGTTTGCCTTCTAATGTCTCTGTTAGATTTAAACGTCCTATTTCTGGCTCTCGGAGGCTGTCTGTGCTGTTGTTGTTATTCTTTACGGATTCTTGTCTTTCTATCTTTCTCCAAGGGTATAAAAGTCCCTTTAAAAAAGTCTATTTCTTCAAGCAGGGTTTTCAAAAAAATGAAGTCTACTTATATCAGCAAGAGACCTAGATGGAAGCCAGGGCTTGGATGGTTCCCTGGAGAGTAGAGCTCCAAGCTGTTTCCTGGCTCTGAGCTGGGAAGGGGGAGAAGGCTAGAGAATGAGGACTTTCAGTGACTCATCCCTAAGAGAGAGGCTTCAGGAGATAGCTAACCAACCTGCCACAGTCCTGGGGAGGCCTCTCAGTTATGCAAATGAAGTTGCTGAGGGATTCAGCCAGAACCAAGATACCACTGGGCCCCATGGGGCTTTCAGTTTCAGTGAGGCTGCAAATGCAGTGAAGGGGGAAAGAAGGAAGGAAGCAAGGAAGGCAGTCATTCAAAGAGCAAGGGTCAGAGCCCTCAAACCTACCCCTTCCTCTAGGCACACGATCTTGTTATGGGAATGGGAATTTAAGATCTTCCCTGCCCCAGACCCCTTGATAGGCTTAAGTGCACCTGGAGCCTGTGAGGGGGGAGGCTTGATTTTCAGGAATGCCCACACTTCGGTGCTCAGTGATTGGGCAGTGGGTCAAGAGGGTTGTGACATTCTCTGAGCCAGAAGAAGGCTATATAAACCCTGATGTGAGGCTTTGTTTGGGGGCTCACTTTGAGAAGAGTTGTGTAATTTGACCAGATGAGACTCTGGGTAGCACCCCCCCTCTCCCCCCACTTTGAAAACCCAGATGTTGATGCTTCCCTCTCTGGTAACTGACTAGGTATGGATGTAGTGGTCAGACAGCTGGAAGCCTGTCTGCTGATCTGTTTCTCTGTATTTTTTGTCTGCTTGTAACCTGTGTATTCTCTGAAGTTAGGGGTGCTGACCTTTTTTCCCCTTAACTAGGTAAATGACATGTTTGATTGATTAAAGCAAGATTGTTAACCCATTTTGAGTTGGTTTCCTTTAGAAAAACAGATCTAAGCAGCTACCCTGGGGACGCTGGGGTGCTTGCTACCTCAGCTCTCCCAGATGCCCAGTACCCTGACTGGCTGGCACAGTGTGTGCCCCTAGAAACAAAATGCACTATTATCTGTTAGGTCATTCCCAGCCCCAAATGCCTAAAATTCTGGATAGAAAAGAGTTTTGAGTATCAGGCAAGTTGGAGGTTAAACAAATGACTCAGTAGAATGGCAGAGAGAGAGAGAGAGAGAGAGATGTGCCACGCATGGAACAGTCAACTCAAAACACCAAGCATAAGTTCAGTTCTGGCTGTGTGCAGTGCAGAGTGCCCAGGTGGGAGATAAGATGAGATTCCTACCCTCTTAGAGCTGCCAGCTCAGTGGAAGGATCAACTGAAAGGCTAAGAACAGCCTCCATTTTATGCTGCCTTGCCCTCCACAGTTCAAAGTAATCCATGATGAGAGGCCTAGCAACAGAGGGGAAAATGCAATGAGCTCTCCAGTCAGAAGATCCCAGCTCTACTGCTTCCTGACCCTGAGAAGGTCACCTATGCTCTCAGAGATTCCTCTTCTGAGAGGATCTCTTGGATCTCTCTGTTTCCTTCTCACTTTAAATCCTGAGCCTAAAAGTACTTGTCAAGAGGTGGAACAAAGCAAGGTCTTAGGGGAAAAAGGCTTCATGGGGGAAATGACATTTGAGCTGAGTTGAATGACCTATCGAGGATGGGAAGGCAATTCAACAGGTGAAGAGGAGAATGGAAGAGATTCCCAGGAACGGCATAATCAAAGCCCCACAGGCAAGAAAATACCGGAAGAATTCTGAAAAGAATGTACTCCAAGAAGCACTGAGTAAGCTCTTAGTCTATGTCGAGCAGCATGCGAGACACACTGAGGTACAAAGACAGAAAAAAAGAAAGGTCATGTCTCCTGGACACAGAAGAGTCCAGTTTAGCTGGAGTGTCAAGAAGGTGGAGCATGACAGTAGGGTAGATGATAGCATGAGAAAACATGAGCAAGGGCTTTGGTACCAGCTAGTCAGGGGCCTTGAATGATGAGCAGAGGAGTTTGAGCTTTATTCGTAGGCCTCGTGGAACCATTGGCCACAGAGGAGTTACTTGGCCAGATCTATGCTTGAGAGGCTCGTTCAGCCCATGCTATGAAGGGTGGAGCAGAGCAGGGAGAAGGAAGACCTATACAGAAGGAGCCTGTTGCAGTTGTTTAGGGCAGTGGCAATGAAGGCCTGTACTAAGGTGTGGACTAGAAACAGAAAGAAGACTGAAGCAAGAGATCTGCAGGGACTGCATGTGAAAGGTGAGGGACAGAGAAGAGTCAAAGAATGGGAGGCCAACCAAGGAAGTGGGAGCAAGCTGCAGCTCGGAATCCTCCAAAAGGAAAGGGGCCCCTGAGGGCCAACATCAGTTCTTCTACCACCACAGTAGCTCTTGGAAGTGTCCGCTAGACTTCTGATTGGCCATGCTGGCAGGACACCCAGCTAGAGCCATGCTGGAGGCTGAGGGAACTGGGACTCTGGAGCTCCAGAGAGAGAGGCTGGGAACACGGCTGTGCTTGAGCCAGCTTGAAACTGGCTTTTAAGAGCAAAACCCAAGAATTGGGGGGCAGGCAATTGTTTTGTTGATTGGCTAGACTTAAGAAAGTATTTATGATGCAGATTAAACTTTAAAATGTGTCTGAGAGAGCTTGTTGTTAAATATTTATTGGCACATCCCAGATTAGAAATCATCTATTTAGAGGTGGTGGTTGAAGCCATGGGAATAAATTAGTTTATGAAGAAGAGGAAAGAGAAAGAGAAGAAAGAGGACTAAAGACAAGATCTTTGAGAACATCCACATCAAGGTGTTGTAAAAAAGGATGAAGAACCAGGGAAGGAGACTGAGATGGAATGGTTACAGAGATAGGAAGATAACCAAAAAAATATGATCTCTCGGAAGGCAGAAAAGGAAAGCTAGAGAGAGACAGATATGGGGCAAGGGGTGAGGGGGGAAGGGTAGAAAAGTGGCAAGAGGATAAAGGACCTGGCAGACTTGACCATTTGTAAGCAAATGGGAAGGAGCCAGTGAAGGAGAGACTGAAGATGCTTGAGAGAGAATGTGAGTGAAAACAGTGTTGAAAGACCAAGACAGGATGCAAAGGATAGGCAGGTACAAGAGGCCCAGGAGGAAGCCAGGAAGACTAAAGTAGAATTAGGAGCCACATAGTCCCACCAAAATAGAGCAGAAAAACCTGGAGCCAGAGTGCCAGAGCAGAGAGGGGCATACAGTTACAGGTTCAAGAGTATCTAAACCCCTCTGCTGCCATATGCCAAACTGACAAATTTGCTACCTGGAAATGCCCTCACCACCCTGTAGGAGCCCATCCACCCAAGCAAGGTAGGGGAAAGGAAGCTCCCCAGTGTCCCAGAAGCTACCAAAGCCACAGAAGAAACCTGTGAAACATTGCCAATAATGGAGCAGCAACCCCAAAACCTTCAGGGATTGACATTGCATCACATGAGCCCTAATGTGGCCTCTGGAATGCCAGAGAACCCTGCCTCCCATCACTGGCTTTGTCCTAAACTCTATAGGCTTTAGTGGAGTCCACCAAGCCTAGGTGAATTGAATAGTCACCACAGAAGTCCTGCAGAGCTCCTGGCTATTCGCCAGGCTATAAGGTCAGGGAATCCCCAAACTTGATCTGAGGAGTTTCTCCTGGGAGCTGATTGGAAATCATTTCAGACCCACCATAGGCCATCCGCTACCTTCTCTACCCCTGACCAGGCAGTTATAGAAATCTATTAATCTTCACAAAATGGAGCATCGGGAAGGGCAAGACCCTGGAAGAGGACAAAAAAGAACAAGGTTTCCCTTTCTGCAACCTGTGAGCACAGCTAGTGTTGAACATTTTGTCTGCCAACTGAGCATTTATTCAGACCTGTGGAAATGCATTCAAGCAAAGAGCCACATTAGGAAGGCACAAAAGACATAGGCTGGAAGGGAATGGATATCTCTTTCAAAGCCTCTCTATTCACAATGATGGCACCGGAGGATGGCAGCCCCACTGTGGGGGATGGGAAGAGCCTTTACCTTGATCTGAGAAGCAGTGGGAAGTTAGTGTGTGTGTGTGTGTGTATATATATATATATATATATATATATATATATATATATGTATTGTGGAGCTGTGGAGTGACATTGTAAGTGCTATTTTAAAGGAGAAGATTCTCACAGTGGCTTCAAGGATTGTTTGAAAGAGAGACCAGAGGTAAAAGGTTAGGTAGGTCATCTAGAGGCTATTCTAACAGTTCTCATGTTCTGGCCATCCCCAGAAGGAGCTGACATTTGCCATATTGAATTCCCAATCACTAGAGCTCTGGCCAGCGGGTCATTTGTAAGGGACCTTGAAGATGGTATTCATGCTTCGGGTAAAGGTTGGACTAGACGACCTCTGAGGTTCCGCCCAACTTGGAGACCCTGGCTTTCTTTTGTTGAACATAGCTTGGATTGCCCTTGTCTCATGGGTTGCCATGGTCAGAGAATTTATTTCCAAATGGTCCCTCTCCATTTGTGATGGGCCTCATTACACTTAGCTTGGCTGGTGCTCAGAAAACAAACATCACCTATTGCAAGGCCTAGACTCAGAGTCTCTCCAGCATTGTAGAACCTGCAAGAACTTAGATTTCACTGACATTGCCTTCGAGACTCCCCTCCCCCCAAGGTCACGTCAGTGCCATGAGGCATCGAGATATATCATAGTGAAGCTAGAAAGGGACAGATCATCGGGTCATAGATTTGGGGCTAGATATGATCTTAGAGGCCAGATGAGGGAGCTGAGGCCCAGAAAATCAAGTGCCTTGCTCAAGGTCACCCAGATAAAAAGTGGCAGAAGCAGGATTTCAGTGTATGTTCTTTCCACCACCCACACAAGCTCACCGCTGTATTAGAGCCTACTGTTTTGAATGGTCTCCTGTTCTTTGTTCCCTTAGGTAAATCGTAGGTTGCCATGGAGCCCGTAGGTTACTATGTGAGCATCTCAAGGCCTCACCCAGCAGCTCTTCCCCTTTGTCTCCGAGGTCTAGTTGTGGCAAGTTCTGCCTACTTCTGAGGCCACAGGGAAAAATTAGATAATCAGCAGAAAGAAGGGAAACAGCAGTGGGATTTGTTCCTGAACAACTGTATCTCAAGAGTGCTGATTATTGGATGGATGTCAACCTGGGAAAAAGTCTCTGGCAAGATGCCACAGGAGTATGTTCTTGGTTAGCCCTGTTCTGTTTGATTATAGTTTTTTTTTTCCTTTGAAATTTATTTCAGTTATTTCATTAAATATTTCCCAGTTGCATTTTTAAATTTTTTAACATTCATTTGTAAAAATTTTTATTTCCAAATTCTCTCCCTCTCTCCCACCCCACCCCCACCCCTTGAGAAGGCAAGTAATATATTTGCTATTTTTAAAATCAGCAACTTGATTAAAGATCTAAGTGGCCTGCATATCTGATTTGCAGGTGATGTGAAGTTGGAAGGATAGCTAAATTAATTAGCTAGCTGAATCAGGATCCAAGAATAAGGGGCCAACTCTAACAAGGCCAGATGTTGGAGGCAGTGTGAGCCAGTGGAAAGAATACTGGCCATGCAGTCCAAGGGCCTGAGTTGGAATCTCAGCTCTACCACTCACTCTATGTGCCATCTTGGGCAAGTCACTTGAACTCCTAGGGCCTCTGTTAAAGTGAGAGGATTGGACTAGATTGTCCCCGAGTTCCTTTCCAGTTCAAAATCTCTGATCCTGCTACCATTCTGCCACTACAGGGACGGGGTGATTAAAAAGTCAACCAATTTCTAGCACTTATTTCCTATTCCCATGATGCTTTTCTTTTTCACCTTTCTAATGGAAATTTTATTGTTTTAAAGCTGATAATAGAGCATTTCTTATAAGCTTAGTGTGAGTGACAGACACAAAGTATTGCTTTGTGATAAGAACAAATGATATAAGGTCTAGTCTTGGCCCCTGAGAAGAACTTAGAAAATATCTCCTTCCTTTTGTGGAGAGGTTGGGGCCTATGGATGCCTAAGGCTGCATGCACAGCTGCTGTGTCAATTTGGATTAAAGGTTTTCCTTTAGTACATGGGAAGGCTTACTCTGTGAGTTGGGGAGGGCTACATCTGGAAATCACTGTAACAGAAAAACAAAGGCATCTGGAAATCTTAAAATAATAATACCTTTTGCAAAAGCATTGGTGTGTTAACACTAAATTTCTTCCTGGACCTGAGGCCAACTCACTTTTCCCCTTTTGTCACCTTTTTCTGTCTCAGTTCATTTCTCCAAAGGAACATATTATGGAGCCTGCTTCCCTCACTAGGGTGTCTTGAGAATCACTAAGTTACTTCCTGGTCATGTGAGGTGGAAGATAGGATCAGAGCAGAGAACTGCCAGCCCACTGGGGCAGGATTGGGATCTTTATATTTTGGAGTCAGCAGGCTCTTACTGCCCTGATTATTGCTAAAACTGGTCACATCCTGATCCCCAGCAAAATCCCAGAGCTTTCATTCTCTTTCCTTCAGCTTAGGCAGGATCAGTGTGCTTGGTGGTGATGGGGGTGGGAGGTGGGGGGGATGGAGGGGTCATGGGGGGGGAGGTGGGAGGGGTGGAGGGGTCATGGGGGGGGGGGGGGGGGGACTGGGGAGGATGGGTGGTGATGGTGGAGGGTGGGGGAGTGGGGGTGGTGATAGGGGTGGGGGTGGTAGTTAGTCCTGTCCAACCCTTTGTGACCCCATTTGGGGTTTTCTTGGCAAAGATATTGGAGTGGTTTGCCATTTCCTTCTCTAGCTCATTTTATAGATGAGGAACTAAGGCAAACAGTTAAGTGACTTGCTCAGGGTCACACAGCTACTAAGTGTCTGAGGCTGGATTTGAACTCAGGTGTTCTTGACTCTAGGCTGGCGTTCTATCCATTGCAGTGCCCCCTCTCTGGCCAGGCTCAGTGTGGAAACAGTTAATTGTACCTCCTCTCCATAGGTGTGTTCCCTCATCCTCCCCAGATCCTGCTAAGGTTACAGATCCCAGTGGGATGCCACATTAAAACAATTAAATACACTATCCAGGAAACTGGGAACTTCAAGTGTCAAATCATCCCCTGTATTCAATTTCTGATCTCTTTGGGGCACATTAAACAATTAAATACACTATCCAGGAAACTGGGAACTTCAAGTGTCAAATCATCCCCTGTATTCAATTTCTGATCTCTTTGGGGGGGGGGGTGACAGAGACAACCATCAGGATCAACAGCTGCATGCAACCTATCCTTGTTCACAGGCTACATATAAAATGAGTCTTGGGGCAGCTAGGTGGAGCAGTGAATAGAGTGCTGGCCCTGGAGTCAGTTCAAATTTGGCCTTAGACACTTAATACTTACTAGCTGTGTGACCTTGGGCAAGTCACTTAACCCCAATTGTCCTGCTTTCCCCCCGCCAAAAAAAGAAAATGAGTCTTGGTGTCAATGCACATCTGCTTCTCTGGTATCTGGAGAGCAGACAAGTGGATTCAGTCTCCAGTATAATCAATTGACTCTAAGATGACCCAGTCTAACAGAGCCTCCTAATGGTGGGGGAGTTTGCCCCAGAACTTCCTTTGCCCAGGATTTGCCCCAGTAGGCACTGTAGCAAGAGAGAAATCAGTGAAAGCAAATAACTCCTGGATAGCCACCCATGGTGGTCTTCCCATTGAAAATGGGGCCCCTTGAGGTGGGCCAAGGGATGGTAGTTTGCTGGGTGCTCACCAGTTCTGTCTCTAGTGCCCACAGGTGAGGAGTACTGGGGAAAGGAGAAGAGAGAAGACATGGCTGCAGTAATCCTAGAAAGCATCTTCCTTAAACGATCACAGCAGAAAAAGAAGACCTCCCCTCTGAACTTCAAGAAACGACTCTTTCTCTTGACCGTTCAGAAACTCTCATATTATGAGTATGACTTTGAGCGTGGGGTGAGTCTGCCTGCTGCAGGCCAGCCAAGGCGGTCTGTTCAAGTTTGCAAAACACTTTCCATCCATTTAGCTCCCTTGAGCCTCCCTGCCACCTGGTAGGGAAGAGTCTGCGAGTAGTATTGCCCCATTTTACAGAGGAGGAAACCAAGGCTTAGAGACATTATGTGACTTGCCCATAGTCACACACTGAGTGGGGAGCAGGATTTGAGCCCTGCCATCTGACTTTGGCTTCATCAGTCTGCCTCTGAGTGGGTGTTTTGTGTTATTGATGATAGTGAAGGCCAAGGCTGAGAGCTGGATCTGTCATCCTCTTCGCTTCTGAGCAATTCTGCACATAGTTGGTGCCCAGTGAATGCTTTTTCAGTCACCCATTCCCAGTCACTCACAAAGATGACAGGTCAGAGCTTCCCCTAGATTTTCTGCAAGTTGTCAGACTCTCTGATATGAGCAGTGGAATTCAGATAACAAAACTGAGTCATTCCAGTCTCTTAATCACTTTCAGTAACCCCACCTTGCTCACTTCTTTGTTTTATTTTTCAGAGACGAGGAAGTAAAAAGGGTTCAGTAGATGTTGAGAAGATCACCTGTGTGGAAACAGTGGTTCCTGAAAAAAATCCTCCCCCTGAGCGGCAGATCCCGGTGAGAACAGGTCAACCTTTGCTATCCACCCACCCCTGGGCTGCTCAGGGGAGCTAAAGTATTTCAATCCAACCCTCTAAATAAGCAGAGCTCATTTTCAGCTCCACATACAATATAAGTACAGTAAAAATAAGTTACTTTGTGATACCATCCCATTTAGTTGGCATAATGACCTCTCAAAATATAAATATGAGTTCATTTCAACAAACATTTTTAGGACACACAGCATCTCTTTCACTAAAAGACAGAAAGTTTTCTAACATGGTTATTAGCTTTGTTCTCCAGCACCAATGTCCTAATTTTTAGATAGTGTAGCCCAGTGGTACCAGACTAAAATAGGGGCCACTAGACAATAAGTAAGGATCTCTGTGGGCACATCCTGACTTAGAAAACCACAAATTAACATTCTCCATATCCTATTGTATGTTTATTTATTGTGTTACACATTTCCCAATGACAGTCCAGTTCCTGGTGGGAACTGTTAGGCTTGTAAGCATGTTTGACACCTCTGGCCTAGGGTATGGTATCTGAACCAGACCTGGGACTTCATCAGTGTAGGGAATTCCTGGTGAGGAAACTACCAAGAGATAACTTCCATTTCTGGAACGTCGCCCTAGGGCCCTGATGGCTGAGGTCACATAGCCAGTATGTGACCTTCCTGACTCTCTTCACTAGATCACATGGCCTCTTATAGTATCTTGTGATGTATAGAATATGACAGCAATTAGATCCTCAGGTCTATGGCATCATGGAGCTGGAGGGGACTGACACTGGGCCCTCCCCGCCACTGTGTATTCCATCCCACCTCCCTCAGTCTCCCAGAAGGAGGGGCTCAAGCCACCAGCATGGTGAGGCCTTCCCCCAGGTACCTTAGAGAATGTGCTGTTACATCTGTCTCCCAGAGAGTGAATTAGAGGCCTGTTAAGAACCAGGATCCCTGGGGGAGGCCACGTGTTCTCATTGCCATCCTGGGGTAGCCTGGATGTGACTTTGATGATGGCCTTATACATCACCCTTTCATGATTCTGAGCCTGGACAGACCAAAGAACCTGAGATATGAGCTGTTGAGTCCTATAGATTGGTACCTCTGTGGCAAGGTTGCGGACAGAGCCCACTGAGGCATGCCTTTACCTCTGAGTCAGAGCCTTCCACAGTTGACAGGTGAGGACCCCTGCCCTCTATCTTTTTTTCTTACAGAGAAAGGGGGAAGAGGCCAGTGAGATGGAGCAGATCTCTATCATTGAGAGGTTCCCCTACCCCTTTCAGGTAAGTCACACTAAGATCAGCCTGGAAGGGACCTTCACAGGCACCTCGGCCAGATCCCCAGGGAGCAGAGACTACAGGTGGCCCAGTGGCCCAGGAAGGCAGAGTGAGGCTGAGGATTATTGTCTGCATGATGGCAGCACCTGCAATTGAATACATCCATCACGGCGCTCCCTAGCTCCAGTCACTGAGATGCCCATTTGGTGGCTGGCAATTTCACTTCCTTTCAATTGCCTCTCCCTATTACTGGTCCTGTGAATTGGAAAAATCAACAAGTGGACCAGGGCTCCCCAGGGAGGGGCTGCTACTGGGTTTCCTATTAAACCCTGGTTCAGCTTTAGCCTGGACTTGGCAGGTGCAGTGAGCACAGGAAAAAAAAAACACCTCAAATGATTTGTTTTCATGGACCTGGCTTGCCTTTGTTCTGCAAACAGAAACAAAGCAGTCTCTAAGGCCCTGAAAGGCAGAGAAGGAACCGGAAGTGCCCCCCAGGAGGAGTGGGGAAGAGGGGGCAGGGAGGGGAAGGAGGGAAAGGCAAGGGGGGACAGGGGGCACAGGGAAGGCGAGGGGGGAAAGGGGTGGGTCAGAGGGGGGCGGGGGAAGTTGAGGGGGGAAGAGGGCGGGGGAAGGCAGGCAGAGGAAGGCCAGGGGGAAGGCAGGGGGAACAGGGCCTCTTGGTCATGGTTGTAGAAATACAGCAAAGGTCTAGTAACAAAGCCAGGGTGAATGAGGGTCTCCCGTCCCCTTTCTTGGATGAGAAAGAAACTGGGAAGCAGGGGCCTTTTTAGATGGCCTTTCTCCTCCTGCTGTCTTCTCCCCTCAGAGTGCTAATGGAGACAGACAGTTTCAAGAATCCAAAGCAGCAGTGACCCCCAAATCATTTCTCTTGGACTTCAAATTTGCCATGTGATGCTCCCCAGCTCCCAGGGACAGGCAGCAGGTCTCATCCTTGGGCTCTTTCTTCCACTGCCCCTGGCATTGGGGCCTTACATGTGGCTGAGCCTTAATAAGTGTGTGGAGATCTATTTGCAAATTGGTGGATCTTCCCAATTATGATTTACTCTTCTTGTTGTTCAGTCCTGTTCCACTCTTTGTGACTCCATTTGGCAGATACCTCGGTGGTTTGCTATATCTTTCTCCAGCACATTTGACAGATGGGGAAACTGAGGCAAGCAGGGTTAAGTGACTTGTCCAGGGTCACATAGCCAGGAAGTATTTGAGGCCTGGTTTGTACTCAGGTCTTCCTGATTCTAAGCCCAGCACTCCATCCACATCGCCACCTGGCTGCCCCTTGATTTTCATTTAAGTTACAGTCTATTTCTTGTTCAGAGTATGCTTATGCCACTTGGTAGATAAATCAAGAGTCGAGTTCCTACTAATCATGACCTCCACCCACCTCTCCTGAGCTCCAGGTTTAAAAGTCAGATGCAAAGAAAGGGGCAGTGTGGACAGTAAGAAACTATATGTGCTCGGAAGGAGGGGGCCCTGGAGGCCACCCCCCTTGGTGAACTTGGGCCAGTCACTTAACCTCTTAGGGGTCTATATTAGAGAGAATTTTTTTTGTCTAAATTGAAGGAGACCTAAGGTCCCTTTCAGCTTGAAATCCATGAGCTGTGATTATAAAACATTGGGGGGGAGGGAACGCTGACAAGGATCCCCTGATGAGGATAAATATTGTGACCCCAAACTACACTGAAACTAAACCACTTATCTGGAAGTCCTGAGATCATTTGGAAACTTAGAATAGAAATCTGGAATGGTAGCTGCTAGAGAGTACGGATTATTTCATTTGTATCCCCAGGGCTGGCATATAGTAGGTCTTTAATATATGCTTGTTGATTGATAGGCATTTACTAGTTGTGTGACCCTGGGCAAGTAACTTAACCTCTCTTCCTCCTCTGTAAAATGAGGATAATAATAGCACTTCCCTCTCAAGGTTATTGTGAAGATCAGCTGAAATACACACACATACACAGACACACACACACACACACACACACACACACACACACTGGGTTGCAAAGTGTAAAGCACTATATAAGTACTAGCTATTATTGTTGTTATAGATAAGTATAGACCTTGCATGCCTAGAATAATGAATCAATAGTTCTGACCATTCCCTGGCAACTTGAGCCCATTCCATTGACTGGAAACCTTGTGTCCCTCTGACTGCCTAGATGGGGTAGGAGCTCTAGATCTTCCTTCTTTGCTGGAGGTCTAACTGTTGTGGCTCTGCTCCTTCCGTAGGTGGTGTATGACGAAGGCCCCCTCTATGTCTTCTCCCCAACCGAAGAACTGAGGAAACGCTGGATTCATCAGCTCAAAAATGGTGAGACTTGTTTGGAAAACCAACGAATGACATCTTCCTTTTAAAACAAAATAACTTAGGCCATTTGGAAACGTCCTTGTGAAATCCTCCACAGTTGCCAAAATCAAGAGGTTCAAACCAGTCACATGAAGGACAATGCCAAGAATGGGCTAATGGGCAAGACTGACCCTGTGCTCTCAGTGTCCCTGCTCCATTATGTCCCTCCATTGACACTTCATTCCTGGACACCTCACAAAGACTGGGCCTTCCCCCTCTCTTGCCAGCAACTGTAAGAGTGGCATTTTGGGCTTCCTTCCCTTCAAGAAGCACTACTACACGTGGTTATCCTTTCAAGATCACAGGCTATAGGTCATCTCCTTTTACAGAGGGGGAAACTGAGGCCCAGAGAGAGGAAGGGACTTGCCCAAGAACACATAGGTAGTACCATGTTGTATCTCAGCACTGTGAAGGAGGAGGAGAAGGAGAAGGCCTTCATCTTGGGAGCTCCTTAT
The DNA here is from genome assembly GCF_028583685.1 of Petaurus breviceps papuanus. Lineage (NCBI taxonomy): Eukaryota > Metazoa > Chordata > Mammalia > Diprotodontia > Petauridae > Petaurus > Petaurus breviceps. Next base: position 4,829,050 of record NW_027187307.1, read on the forward strand.
GCATTCCAGACCTTCCAAGGATCTAAATTTGATCAGAGCCCACAGTTTCTGCCTTTTGCCCCAATTTGACTGTGTACAGCTTGGATGAAACTTCCACAGGATGCATGCGTGTACATATAGTCATGTATATATATAGTTACATGGCTTTTAGGGCCTGAGAGATTAACAGGCTGAACTGCCGTCAGGAAAGGTCTCCTAGAGAAACAGGAAGGATGGCAGGCTGATAATGTATGGTTGGGTTATTGCATGACAGTCACTTGTCCTCTCATGCAGGGCTTCTGGAACCGCACTCCCTTGTTCCCTTCTTGAGCTCTAGGTGTTGTTGTTGTTCAGTCACATCCAATTCTCCATGACTGTGGACCTTACTGTCCATGGGGTCACAAAGTCAGTAAGTGTCTGAGGCTGGATTTGAACTCCAGTCTTCCTGACTCCAGGCCTGAGCTCTATCCACTAAGCCACCTAGCTGCCCCCAAGTATAGTTGGTGCCAGTGGTCTAGAGGGGCAGGGACTCCAGCTAGGGGTGGGGTCTGCAGAAACACATCTCATCACAACAGTTTTCTTTTTTTAACTTTGTTGATTTTTTTCCGTTTCTGGATAGCATGCCCCCACCCCCAAAGGCCTCACCCTTGTAACAAAGAAAAAAACCAATGCGTCAATCTTGTCTGATGGTATATGTACCATTCCATAGCTGTAGTCCTCCACCTCAGAGAGGGATTCCTCTTCTCTTCTCTTCTCCAGGGCCCAAACTGGTCATCACAATTACCCAGGCTCGGCTTCTGATTGTTTTCCCTTTCATTTATATTGCTGTAGTCATTTTTATAACATTTTCCTGATCGCTGATTTTGTTCCATTTGCAGACATCTTCCCATGTTTCTCCAGGTACTCCATGTCCATGATTTCTTAGGGTGTAATGTTATTCCATTACCTTTCTATACTGCAGTTTGTTCAGCTATTCCCTCGTTGATGGGCACCCACTGACTCTGACCTCCTTAGGGGATCTCTTGGTCAAAGGGTATGAACAATTAAGTATGGTTGGACCAACTGAGAGCTCCAGGTGTGTGGTATTGTGTCTGTCTTCCTGCAGTGCCCTCCAACACCATTTCCATCTGCTACTATCTTTGCCAGTTTGTTGGGGATACGGCATTCACAACATCCCAGTTGGAACCTCAGGCCTGATTTAATCCAATGAGCTTCTCTGTAGCTAACACTCCTCCTGCCCTATTCCTACCTCCTGTTCCCCTGATTTCTGTGATCTGGAACCACTGACTACTGGGAGGCAGACATTCCTTTTCCTTGCCACCTCTTCCTATACTCGCCCCCTGTCCAGCTCAACCCTCCCCCTTGCCAGTGGCTGTACTTCTGTGTGGCACCTTCTGGAATACCCACTGAATTTGTGACACACTTCCCTCCATTTTTGGTCTCTTACACTCTTTCTGTCTTTTGGAGATAAAAGCAGCCTGGCCTTTTCCTGGCTGTCCTCTCCAGGGTGAGCCCTTCCCCCTCTCACTGCCCCACACAGGAGAAACTGGATTATTCCTTGCACCTCATGGTGGGTCCCTTGCAGATACTCCCTTTGTCCTCACTCACAGTGTCTCCTTTGAAATGTCATCACCGGGTCCAAATCCTCGGCCCAGTTTTCTATGGGCTTCCACGCTACTCGTTTTCCTTTCTCACTAAGTGTAGCCTATGGCTCAGTCTTCCTCTGCACCCCAGCCCCTAGAGAGTGCTTAACAGTCACTGCCTGCACATCCTCATCTGCTGTAACCCTGCAGCCCCTTACAATGGCTTCTGATCCTGCTCTTTCTTTCTTTAATAGCGTCAAGAATATCCTCTTCATTGCCTTGTCTGAGTCCTCGTTCTTTTGGACCCTCCTTATATCAATGGAAGCAAAAAGAATGCAGGGATTCTTAGGCACTTGGTACCTCTTGGTGGGGGCTCAATCCTTCCTCCCTTTGACTGCTGTGACTCTGCCCTCCTGGTTCTCCTTTGGCCTATTTGACCCTTCACAGTCTCCTTTGCTAGCTCAGTGTATTCCTCCTGTCCCCTAAGCATGAGTGGCTGCCCACGTTCTATCCTGAAAGAAGAACCATGCTGACTTCGACAATGGAAATGAAAAAGACAAAAAAACAGAAGCTGAACTAATAATGACCATTATAGTTATAACGGCCATTTGTCTGTTCTATGCAAACGACTCCCAAACTGTATTTCTAATCATTGTCTGTTTTTTTTTTCTGAACCCTTTATCCCTGACTACCGACAGGACATTTTAATTTGAATGTCCTGACAAGAAATTCATTTTTTAAAAAACCATATCAATATTTTTGATCATTTTGTTGCTTTTCTCGTTTAGTTCATTTTTTTCATGTGCCGTTTTTTTTAGCCATTTTGTTCCCTTCATTGTTTTATTTTTGTTTTTATTTTGGAGGGGGGAAGGCAGGGCAATTGGGGTTAAGTGACTTGTCCAAGGTCACCATGGCTAGTAAGTGTTAAGTGTCTGAGGCCAAGTTTGAACCCAGGTCCTCCTGACTCCAGGGCCGGTGCTCTATTCACTGTGCCACCTAGCTGCCCCTCTTCATTGTTTTTGGAGGTTATGTGAAGAGCCTGGGTGCCTTAGAAACTTCACATGTTTGTCTTGACTGGAAAATGTACCTCCCCCACCTGACCTTTGGAGATTTTTCTCATGAAGATAATGTTAGAGTTGTTAAAATGTCACAAATGATAAAAAAAAAATACCTTACATTTGTATAGTGCTCTTGAGCGTTATCTCGTTTGCCCTTCCCCACTCTGAGATAGGCAGAGAAGATACTAGATGTCCCCAAGTCTTAGCAGGGTTCTTGAAACTGAACTCCACTAAGACTTTGGGGACAGCCTTTATCAAATTCAGCAGAGTTCAATTCATTTGAATATTCCCAGCAGGGTGGGGGGGGGAGTACATATGCATCACAGAGACAGAATCATTCTTGCTCCCACCTACAGTACAGGCTCCCCCCCTGAGCTCTCTCTACGGAGCTCTGTCCAGTTTTGCAGCAATACACAGACCAGCTGCCACCATCCTTACTAAGGCCAATATCCTTTAAAGACAGAATGGAAGTTTCCTTTTTGTCTTTGTCTCTCCTGTGCCTAGCAGAATAGCTGTCCCATGGTAAGTACTTAACAAATGCTTCTTATGCTGCATTTAATGAAATGCTGGGCTAGGAATGAGAGTGAGAGAATTGGGTTTCTTTTCTGGAAAGTGGAAGCCAAACTAATTCTCACCTGCTTCACAGGATGGTTATAAGAGCAACCTGAGAAAACCCAGGTCAAAAGCTTTTCTGTGTTCTGTAGACAACATCTAATAGCACTCACATGTTCCCTGTGAGGTTTTCTAGTACTCAGGACTACTGAGGCCCAAAATACACTAATCATCAGGCCAGTGGAGAGAAAAAAGAGAGCTAATCAAAAGGGAAAAAATGTAAGCCCTGGCTCCTCCTACTGAAGTCCTGCCAGGGGCCCTGGGCTGCAGAATGACCTCTTACTCTCTTCTTCCCTCCCCACAGTGATCCGGTATAACAGTGACCTCGTGCAGAAATACCACCCTTGCTTCTGGATTGATGGGCAGTACCTCTGCTGCTCTCAGACAGCCAAAAATGCCATGGGCTGTCAAATCCTGGAGAACCGAAATGGAAGTGAGAGCCCTATCATTTCTTGCTTTGCTGTATCCTATCTCCGTTGTTGCTGTGGCTGACCCACCCTTGCTGTCCCTAAGCTCTTCCCCAGAATGTTTGCTTTCTTTTTATCGGTTTCTTATTTTTCAGGCTTAAAACCAGGAAGCTCTCACCGGAAGACGAAGAAGCCTCTTCCTCCAACGCCTGAGGAGGACCAGGTATAGGGGGCCTAGATCTGGAGGCTGGCTGAATAGTGAAATAACATTTTGAGTCTGGAGCCGAGTTAGAATCCTAAAGGGGGAGGAGCAGAGAGCATCCCAGAGATGCCCTGCTGCTTGGAATTCTTACTGGGCACTCTCAAGCCAGACAATTAGGGAAAAGGTAGACAGCTATAAAGCACTGGAGCTGCCATTGGGTGACACCACACACTTAGAACCTGCATAATTCCGACTATTTATCTAGCACTCAGTGGTTAATGAAGCACAAGCATGCCTTGTCTCATTTGATTCTCCCAAAGATACTTTGAGGGGCAGTTAGGTGGTACAGTGGATAGAGTGCCAGGCTTAGAATCAGAAAGACTCCTCTCCCTGAGTTCAAATCTGACCTCAGACACTTCCTAGCTGGCTGACCCTGGGCAAGTCACTTCACCCTGTTTGCCTCAGTTTCCTTATCTGTCAAATGAGCTGGAGAAGGAAATGGCAAACCACTTCAGTATCTCTGCTGAGAAAACCCCAAATGGGGTCACGGAGAGTTGGACATGATTGAAAAACAACCAAACAGCAATCATAAAAATAATACTGAGGCACATAGGCAGTTATCTCTGTTTTGGGGAGGGGGGGTGTTTTGGTTTGTTTTTGCTTTTTGGAGGGAAATTGGGGTTAAGTGACTTGCCCAAAGTCACACAGCTAGTAAGTGTGTTAAGTGTCTGAGGTCACATTTGAACTCAGGTCCTCCTGACTCCAGGGCCAGTGCTCCATTCACTGCACCACCTAGCTGCCCCAAGTTATCTCTGTTTTACAGAGGAAAAAACTGATTCCCAGAAATGCTAAGCTAATTGGCCAAAGTCAACCCAGCTATGACTAAAGGCTAGGCTTCCTGGACTTCTGGTTGAGTTTCTTATTTGGCTAGGCCAGGGCATTTGTTCTGGGAAGTTGGCATTCAGTCAAAGGGCTGCCCTTGAGGACTTAGAGGGCCACATGTGGCCTCCAGGCTGCAGGTTGCCGACCCCTGGGCTAGACTGTCTTAAGACTACACTGCAGATAGGAGGGAGGGGAAGGCTCCGCTTCTACTTACATGACCTGTTTTGACTTCCCACCCTACAGATTGTAAACAAACCACTGCCCCCTGAGCCAACAGGAGGTCCCGGCCCCACAAATGAGCTCAAGAAGGTTATCGCTCTCTATGACTATACACCGATGAATGCAAATGACCTGCAGCTCCAGAAGGGCGAAGAGTATTTTATCCTGGAGGAGAGCACCTTGCCCTGGTGGAGAGCTCGGGACAAAAATGGGTGAGAGGCCATTCCATCCAGTCCAGAAGCAGACACACCTATGCCCTGGCACCTCCCCAACAGCCAATACAAACAAAATCCTAGAGCGTTAGCCAGGTCTCAGCCCTGCTTGGAAGTCTGGGGTGTTTTCCTTTGGTTTGATTTTTTGGCCTGGCCCTGCAATTTCATTGGCATAGGGAAATACCAGTGAGTTCCCTGTGCCCTCTACCAATGCAGGTTTGCAATTTGTAATCTCTGACAGTTGAGTCAAGTCAAGATAAGTCCACAAACATTTCTAAAAAGTGCCTACTATGCGCCTGGTACTGTGCTAAGCTCCACGGATACAAAGACAAGCAAAAAGAGCCCTTGCCCTCAGGGAGCTCACATTCTAACAGGAGAGACAACATGCAAACAACTGTGTATACACAAGATGTAGACAGGGGTAAAGTGGCCTCTCACCCATCATGGAAGGAGCAGGGTCATAGAGCCCGGAAAGGCAAGAAGGGGCCAGGTTGGAAAGGACTTTAAGAGCTAAACAAAGGATTTTCTATTTGAGCCCCTCAAGTTTATTAAACAAGGGAGTGACATGGTCAGCCCTGAAGCAAAAACAGAAGGTTATTGATTAGGCTAGGCAGGAGGTAAGAAGGGCCTGCACCAGGGTGGGGGCAGGGGCAGTGGAAGCTGATTGAATGTGGGGGAGTGGGAAGGGAGAGTGGGTGAGTGAGGATGATATCAACATTGTGAGCCTGGGTGACCAGGATGATAGTGGAACCCTTAGTAGGAATAGGGAAGTTAAGAAGCTTGTGGGAAGAGATAATGGGTTCAGTTTAGACAGGATGACTTGAAGATGTCCAATAGATAGATGCCAGACTGGAGCCAGCAAAGATGTTGGGGCTGGATAAGTAGCTCTGAGAATCATCAGCACAGAGATGGCCCTTGGATCCATGGGAACTAAAAAGATCACCAAGTGACACAGTATAGAGGGAAAAGGAAATTCAGAAGAGAGCCTAGAGGCATGCTTCATGGTTAGTGAATAGAACAGCTAGGTGGCTCAGTGGATAGCGAGCTGTGCATGGAGTCACGAAAACCTGCTTTCAAATCAGGCCTCAGATACTTACTAACACGTGTGACCCTGGGCGAGTCACTTAACCCCATTTGTTTTAGTTTCCTCATCTGTAAAATGAGCTGGAGAAAGAAATGGCAAGTCACTCCAATGTCTCTGCCAAGAAAACCCCCACATTTGGAAAACCAGTACCTTCCACCTGGCTATTGTCCCATATCGCTTTTTCCTTTTGTGGCTAAACTCCTTGAGAAGGCCATCTCTAATAAGTGCCTCTACTTCCTTTCCTCTCACT
>NW_027187307.1:4835547-4977554 GCF_028583685.1 Petaurus breviceps papuanus
AGTGAGAGGAAAGGAAGTAGAGGCACTTATTAGAGATGGCCTTCTCAAGGAGTTTAGCCACAAAAGGAAAAAGCGATATGGGACAATAGCCAGGTGGAAGGTACTGGTTTTCCAAATAAAGCTTACATAGAGCTCATTTCTATGTTTCCCTATATAGGTTGCAGAGTACTCAAAGTAATCAATGTTTATAGGTTTAGCTTTACTTCACAGAAAAGGCAGAAGATCCAGCAGGACTTAGAGGAGTCCAGGAACAGATACAGAAAACACATAAGGCACTCAAGTAGCCCCTACACTTATCCACATAAGTACAGAAAGAGCCTATGATTGTTCAGAAACTGATGGGAGTCACACAAGCAGACCTTTTCCTATCAAATCTATACTGTCTGAATCACAAACTAAAATACTGGGGACAGGGGAAGGAGTAGAAGAGGTGACATAGTCCAGATCCCTTGCTTTTCTAGGCTATGAGTCACCTTCTCCTCCAGTCTTGGGGGCCATGTTGGTGATTCTTCTGTTTTCCCAAGAGGCATAGAGGTATACATATTTAGAAACTCTCCTCTTGGGGTGGCTAGGTGGCTCAGTGAATAGAGCACCAGCCCTGGAGTCAGGAGGACTTGAGTTCAAATCCAGCCTCAGACACTTAACACTTACTAACCATGTGACCTTGTGCAAGATCACCCCAATTGCCCTGCCTTCCCCCCTCCAAAAAGTAAAAAAAAAAAAAGAAACTCTCCTTTCTCTAAAAGGTCTGATCTTGAACTCAGGGTTCCTCATGAGAGAACTCCCAGGGCTGGTACTGCCTAAGAAATCTCCCCTCCAGCCAGAAGGCTAAATCCTGGAAATTGAAATTCTTCTTCTTAGATAGAGCTTGGACTTCAGGAACATTGTCTATAACATGCCATCTCAGGCCATGTGGACAAGCACATCTGCCTCTGCCATGTGCTTCTGAAGGAACTCTATCACAAACCCAGTTGCTGGTATCTCTTGGATTGGGAAAGTTCTTTCTCAGGATTTTTCATGGGCAGGGTCATAACTCCCATGTGCTCATGCCCCAAGGTAGCTATTATTAGTTCCTGGAGGTGGAGGAGATCACACACAGAAGCTTCCTGCTTACCTACAGAACACCCATTTGATGAAGCAGTGTTTGGACCTGTTTTCTGATCTGGGAAAAGGCCCAAAAGATGAGAGCACCGTACTACCCTTTTATGGCCCACACAGAGGGATGTGGCTCTTATGACACAGTCTCCCCTGAACCTCCAGCCAACCAACCGCTGTAAGCAATAATCCAGAGTTATCAGTTGTCCTCTGAAGAAGGTGCCATTGGGTGTGTCTATACTCTATAAAAGGAGAGATGCTCGTTCCCTCTTGTGATGTTCTTATACTGAGCCGAACACACAAGCCTCCAACATAATCCCAAACTCATAGAGTCTCTGGCCCATCTGCCATTGGGATGCTCAGCTTCTGAGGCCAGAGCCACATGTTTGGCTTTCTCCCTCCCTGCCCTGCAGAGATGGCCCAGAATGACTCATGTCTCTGTCCACTTTGCAGACGGGAAGGTTACATTCCTAACAACTATGTCACTGAGGCAGAAGACTCCATTGAGATGTATGAGTAAGTATACACACGGTCTTTGGCTACAGTATTTCACAAGAAACAGAATATTTCTCTTCTTTTCTCAACGTACATTTAAAAATTTCAAATGAGTTGGTAAGCATAGCTCACTTCTACCAGAACAGGGGTGCAGTATGGGACATGCAACTTCTGAAAGGCTGCCAAGCCCAGACTGAATTCTTCCTACTTTCCTTCCTGGCCACAGGACTGGGTTGTTCCCAAGTCCTTCGTCTCCTCCATGTCTCTGATCCCAGCCTAGGTTGGAAAAAGGGGTGGGTGATGTCTTCTATGCATAGTTTCTGTGTTGCATATATGAGTGACAGTCAGGTGAGCACACGTGGGTTTGTGGTGGCTGTGATACTTCTTCCTGGGTTCAGATATGGACACTTGGGCTCTTTCCTGTTTCAGGTGGTATTCCAAACATATGACCCGGAGCCAAGCGGAGCAACTGCTAAAGCAAGAGGTGAGCGTACTCTGAATGTCAGAATGCCAAGCAGACTCGTAAGCCCATGGACTGAAGGAGATGAGCTCGCTATCATGCCATGCTTAACTTCACTTAAGCTCAGCAGTCGCTATGGCAACTGACACCAGGGAATTGAAGGTCAGGATGAATGTAGGTGGGAACTCTACTTGTTTCTCAGTCATCTTGGCTTCTTTCTCTTCATTCCAGGGTAAAGAAGGTGGTTTTATTGTCAGAGATTCCAGCAAAGCAGGAAAATACACTGTGTCTGTGTTTACCAAATCAGCTGGGTAAGTGCCAAGTCCTGAGAATTAGTCAGTCAATAAGCATTTATTCTGAACTTACATGTGCCAGGCACTATGCTAAGCTCTGGGGATACAGAGATCTGAGAATCATCTGCATACGAATGAGAATTGAGCCCTTGGGAGCGGATGAGATCACCAAGTCAGATAGTATAAAGTGAAAAAGATCAGGGGGCCAAGGACAAAATCTGGGGCGGGGCACCCATAATTAGTAAGCCTACCTAGAGGGAAATTCAATAAAGGGGACAGAGAAGGAATGGTCAGAGAGGAAGGAGGAGAACCATGAGAGTTGCTACCACCAGAAAACCTCGAGAGGAGACTATCAAGGAGAAGACAGTGATCAGAGCCCACAGAGAGACCCAAAGAAACATAAGGAATGAGAAAAGCCACTGGATTTGGCAACAAAGAGATCACTGTTAACTTTGGAGAGCAGTTTCAGTGGAATGAGACGGCTCTCTGAAGGAGGGAAAGTGAAATATAGGACGACTGAAGGACCAAGTGAGGGTTGGGGGAGGACCAGGCAGATGTGCACCTGCTTGGAGGCTGCAAGGGAGACACCTGTGAACATGGAGGGCCACAGGGGGCAATGTGCAGGAGACGATGGGTTGGCAAGAAGAAGGGCCAGCTCATCAGGGCGGATGGGGCGGGCTCCTCACAACACCAGCTTCTCTTTCACCGCTGACTTTGTCCTCCTCGTCTGCAGCTCCTCACTGTTTATTTGTTTGTTTCCCAAGCTCCTGACTGTGTTAATTTCCCCAGGGACCCTCAAGGGGTGATCCGCCACTATGTCGTGTGCTCCACTCCTCAGAGCCAATATTATCTGGCCGAGAGGCACCTCTTCAGCACCATTCCTGAACTCATCAACTACCACCAGCACAACTCTGCCGGTGAGTACCAGGGTCTGCATCAGGGGCTCCATGCAGGCAGGGGGCACGGGGGAGCTGAAATGGCCATCATTCTGAGCAGAGCTCCATCGTGGAGGCTTGCACAGAACTGAGCCTCAAGGAAGATTCGGGGCCTGATTAATTTTTTTTAATTTTTATTCATTTTAAACTCAAAGACATAAAGACAAAAAAAGAGGACCTTTCCATGTACACAGCACAACATAAAAAGAGGATTCCATAGAAAACCATGAATTTCTACTTCACACTCTTTACTTTTTTAAAACTATGTAATAACACATAACTTTCAGATACCTTGCTTTGCTTTGCTTCCTTCTCAGTTTTCTTTTGTTCTTTGCTCTGCACCTTTTAATTTTGTTCTCCATTCTCTCCACACCACCCTAGAGAAGGCTACCATTGGACACAAATATGTGTGTATGTATGTGTGTGCACATGTGTGTGCGTGTGTGTGTCTGTGTGTAAAACCATACTATAATCTATTTCTCAGTTCTTTCTCGGAGGCGGGTGGCATCTTCCTTCATGGGTCCTTTGCAGTTGATTTGAGTATTTATAACACTCAAAATGACTTAGCTGGTGAAAGTTGTTCTTAGAACAATATTGCTGTTAGTGTGTACAACATTCTCCTGGCTCTCTTCATTTCACTTTTCATTGTTCTATGCAAGTCTTTCCTTGTTTTCCTAATGTCAACCAGCTCATCATTTCTTATAGCAAAGTAGTATTACATCCCAGTCATACAGCACAACTTGATTAGCCATTCCCCACTTGATGGGCATCCCCTCAATTTCCAATTCTTTGCCACCACAAAAAGAGCTGCTATAAATACTTTAGAACATAGAAGTTCTTTTCCTTTTTCTCTAATCATCTTGGGAAACAGACGTAATAGTGGTATTGCTGGATCAAAGGGTATACACAGTTTTATAACTCTTTGGGCATAATTCCAGATTGCTCCCCAAAATGGCAAATCAGTGTAAATTAGTATCCCAGTTTTTCCACATCCCCTCCAACATTTGTTGCTGTCCCCATCAATCATTTTATAGGCAATCTGTTAGGTCAAAGTTGTTTTAATCTGCATTTCTCTAATTAGTAGTGATTTAGAGCATTTTTTCATATGACTATATATAGTTTTGATTTCTTTATCAAAAAACTGCCTATTCCTATCCTTTGACCATTTACCAATTGGGGAATGACTCATAACCTTATAAATTTGACAAAGTTCTTTACGTATTTGAGATATGAGATCTTTATCTGAAAAACTGTCTATAAAAAATTTCTCCCAATTTTCTGTTTTCCTTCTAATCTTGGCTACATTGGCTTTATTTGTACAAAACCTTTCTAATTTAATGTAACTAAATCATCCATTTTATACTTCACAATACTCTCTATCTCTTGTTTATTCATAAAATTGTTTTCATATCCATAATATATTAATATCCAACAATATCTAATATATTCTGTGTTCTTCTAATTTTCTTGTGGTATCTCCCTTTCTATCTAGGTCATGTATCCATTTTGACCATATCTTGGTAAATGATGTAAGATATTGGTCTATACCCAATTTTTTCCAGAATGCTTTCTACTTTTTCCAACAATATTTATCAAATAATGAATTCTTATCCCAAAAAGTTACATCTTTACATTTGTCAAACACACAGTTACTAGGCCTGATTCATTGCAAAGCACGATGCTAAGAAAGTGCATCCATGAGGCTGGCAAGTGGTGAAGGTTCATGAAGTACCTACTATGGCCCCAGGAGAACAAATAAGATAATGGATGTAAAAGGCTTTGGTCTCTTTAAAGCATGCTATCGATGTCCATTTCTTCTTCCTGTTATTAGCATACTAGATGCCTGGAGGAGAGGAAATATAGGAAATAATTACAGTTATAGTTGGCGATATTGATAAAGCACTTTTTTATTATGATTTTAACAAATATGAATGTTTCCATATGCAAAGAAAAATTTTTAAATATTATATATGAAATGATGAATGTATTACATAATGTTAGCTTTTTTTAAATAAAAGGGCATATGTTAAATTTAACTAATCTTTTTATTCAATGTCATCCCGATTAAATTACTAAAAATTTTTTACTGAGTTAGAAAAAACAACACAATACATTTGGATGAAAAGTCAAGAATTTCAAATAAACTAATGAAAAAAATATGAAGGAAGGAGATTCAGCAGTATCAGACCTTAAACTATATTATAAGGCAGTAAATATCAAAAGTATCTGGTAATGTCTAAGAAACAGACATGTAGATCAGTGGAACAGAGTAGACACACAATTCACAGTAGTAAAGACTATAGTAACCTTGTGTTTGACAGATGTAAAGATTTACATTTTGGGGATAAGAATTCATTATTTGGTAAAAATTGTTGGGAAAGCTAAAAAGGAGTCTGGCAGAAATTAGGTTTAGACCAGTTATCTTAAATTATGTATCAAGATAAGGTCAAAATGAATACATGACCTAGATAAAAAGGGAGACATCGCAAGAAAATTAAAACATGGAACATATTACCTATCAGACTCATGGATAGGAGAATAAATATATGGAGAAACAAGAAATAGCACTTGAGGTATAAAATGGATAATATTGATTATATTAAACTAAAAAATTGTTGTATAGATAAAACCAATGTAGCCAAGATTAGAAGGAAAGCAGAAAATTGGGGGGGGGGAAACTTTCATAGACAATTTCTCAGATAAAGGTCTCATTTCTCATTATATAAAGAATTTTTTCAAATTTATAAAAATATAAGTCATTCCCCAATTGATAAATGATCAAAAGATATGAACAGGCAGTTTTAGATGAAGAAATCAAAACTTTGTATAGGCATATAAAAATGCTCTGAATCATTATTGATTAGAGAAATGCAAATTTAAAACAATTTTGAGATATCTTACAGCTATCAGATTAGCTAAAATGATAGATGCCCTCAAATTGAGTAATGGCTAAACAAGTTGAAGTACTGATTGTGATGGAATACCACTGTGATATAAGAAATGATAAGCTGGTTGATTTTAGAAAAATATGGAAAGACCTGGACCTATGAAGGAAGATGCTATCCATCTCCAGAGAAAGAACTGAGAAAAAGAAGTGTGTATAGTATGGTTTTACATACATGTATATGTATGTATATATGTATATCAGTATATATATATATAGATATGCGTGTATATATATATATATATTCTTGCGTAATTGTAGCCTTTTCTAGGGTGGGGTAGGAAGAGAGGGAGAAAAAGGTAATAAAAAGTACACAGCAGAAAGCAAAAGAAAACTTAGAAGGGAGCACAGAAGAGCAGGGTAGCTTTGAAAACAACATCTAGTATTTATTACATAGATTTTCAAAAAAATGTAAACAGGGGGTGGCTAGGTGGCACAGTGAATAGAGCACTGGCCCTGGAGTTAGGAGGACCTGTGTTCAAATCCGACCTCAGATACTTGACACAAATTTTTTTGTGCTGTTTGGAGGGAGGCATTTGGGGTTAAGTGACTTGCCCGAGGTCACACAGCTAGTAAGTGTTAAGTGTCTGAGGCTGGATTTGAACTGAGGTCCTCCTGACTCCAGGGCTGGTGCTCTATTTACTACACCACCTAGCTGCCCTACTTGACACACTTACTACCCTTGTGACCTTGGGCAAGTCACTTAACCCCAATTGCCCTCCAAAAAGCAAAATAAAAAACAAAAAAATGTAAACAGTTTGAAATGAAAATTTATCATTTTATATTGAATCCTCTCTGTTTTGCTATGTACATGAAAATGTTCTTTTTTTTTCTTTTCTCATTGTGTATTTAAGTTTAAAATGAATAAAAAACATTTTAAAGTATATTTTAAATTGAACACAGCAGTAACCAAACTGGGGGTCTGTGGACTTGGATGGGGAAAGAAACAAAATCCTGAGATTTATGAATGTAGACAACAAGCATGATTAGGAGCAGCCAGACAATAACTGTGTGACAGAAGTCCTGGAAGCCATAATTAGCCTCAGTTTACAAAGAAGAAACTGAGGCTCAGAGAGGTTAACTGTGATTTGCTAATAAGTGTCAGAAACAGATTTTAGCGAAATCAGGCCACTGTCTCTAACCCATAACACCAGCACCCCTCCCCTCATGGAGCTTCTGGTCCAAAAGAAAAAAAAGAAAACAGGACATAATGAAGCACTAGCTTATGTGGCCAGGGCTCTAAGTTTGGGGAAAGTTTACAGAAGGGAGAAGTCAATCATTTAGAGTTGGAGAAGGCTGAAAAACTAGCCTTGAGTAATAGCTATAATAATGGCCAATATTTCTATAGCGCTATGTGCCACCAACTGTGCTAAGCGCTATAGAAATACCATCTCATTTGATCCTCACAACTCTGGGAGGTAAGTGCTGTTACTAGCTCAGTTTCACAGATAAGTGAACTAAGGTAAACCAAGGCTAGAAGACACGCCGCTAGTAAATGCCTGGGGCTGAATTTGAACTCAGACTTTCCTGACTGCAGGCCCACCTAGCTGTCTAAGAATGTCAGACTTGAGGTGGGTTTGGACTCTAGGAGTATTTTACTAATGAGGAAGATATTTTCTCTCTTCCATGAAAATATCTTTTGAGAGGAGGAAGAAGGAAAACCTGGGGATGAGGGGGAAGAACAGACATCAATGCCACGATGTTGCAGGAAATGTGGGAATATGGAAGTCAATTGGAACAAAGCAGTTCTATGTATAAGACCTTCAGCTTCTCCTGCCCAATTGTGGCCACCTGGCCACTGGTAGAATGAGATTCTGAGTGTAACCCACTCTTACGTATTTCAGGACTCATCTCCAGACTCAAGTATCCAGTGTCTCAACAAAACAAGAATGCTCCCTCCACAGCGGGGCTGGGCTACGGTAACTGCTTCTTTTTAACCTGAATCTAGTGCCTTTTACCCCCCACCCTCACCTCTCACCCCTCAGTGACTTCAGGAGCAAACTGGAAGTGGGCCAGTCCTGACTTTCCCCATAGTGAGCCTTTTTGCAACACTGCCATGCAATGCCTGCTTCCAGGAGAACTGAGCTGGCTCTAAGCAGTTGTTTCTTTCTGCTCTTTCCACAATTTCCTTGGGCTTTAGTCCCTACAAAAAGAAACAGAGGCTATAGAACTATGGGATGTCAGAGATCAAAAGGCCCCTGAAGGGCTCATCTCTACTATCTCTTTACCTTAAGACATCACTATTTCCCAAGTCCCAAGATCCCAGAAGCCCAGGAGAGGAAGCCCAGCGCAGCCCTAAGAGGAAGGACTTTCCCTGGAGTACATATCCCATTCCTCCCCTGAGCAGAGCCCCTCTCCTACAGTATGATTCCTATGCCATAGAATTACACAGAGGCTACTATTTGTTATAGGGTCATGGGAGATTGATCCAAGGGACCTGACATTCTTGAAGGAGCTGGGGACTGGACAGTTTGGGGTGGTGAAGTATGGGAAATGGAGAGGCCAATATGACGTGGCCATCAAGATGATCAGAGAAGGCTCGATGTCAGAGGATGAGTTCATTGAGGAGGCCAAAGTCATGATGTGAGTTACCGCCCAAACTCTCCATCCAACCTTTGGTATCTATATCAGCAGGCACGCTACACTGTGATGTGAGTGTGCCGTACATTGTATGAAACTTCAGAGGTCTGGGACCATGACCTGGGCTCACACTGTGACAAGTGAAGGCTCAGTCTCTAGTTAAGATATTATTTGAGAACAGTGTTGTTCCTGGGGGCATCCTACCTCCAGCAACGTTAAGAGGGTGGGAGTGGAAAGTGATGCTGCCACAACCAGTCTTGTTTCCAGTGTCTCTTCCACAGCCTGTTCTCCAAATAGGAAGTCTCCATGACCATAGTGTATTGGATTGACTCCTTCACTCTATTAAGGAATTCCAAGTGTCTACTTAGTGTGGAAGTGTTGGGGTGCAACCGGGGACTGGAGGGAGGAGAGAATGGAGAAGGGCAATGTAGTCACCAGGGCCACTTGCTCTGATGCTTCTTGGCTCCTTCATCAGACCTCGTTTTCCCCAGCCTTTCCTTGGCTGCTCTGTGGAGCAACAGGAGAGGCTGGATCTATTACTATCCTGTAGGAATCTGTCACATGAGAAACTGGTGCAGTTATACGGGGTCTGCACCAAGCAGCGCCCCATCTTCATCATCACTGAATACATGGCCAATGGTTGCCTCCTGAACTACCTGAGGGAAATGCGGCACCGCTTCCAGACCCAACAGCTGCTGGAGATGTGCAGGGACGTGTGTGAGGCCATGGACTACCTGGAATCTAAGCAGTTCCTTCACCGAGATCTAGTAGGACCTTGGGGGACTGTGTGACTACAGAGGAGGCAGGGTGGGGGAGGGGAAGGAGAGCTGTGACTAAGGTGTCTGAATCATGACTGGGAAGCAGGGTGGAGATCTGTCTTTTCACGTGAGTCTTCCAATGAAGCGTGGAAGGAGTCCCACAGATTCATGGCAAGCTGTACCCCCTCTGCCCAGCATTATAACTGGGGAAAAACCTTAGGGTAAGCCCTGTGATTTAGAACAGAAGGGATAGGACAGGTGAAAGGCTCCAGAGAACATGGAAAGAGCTAGAAGAAATACTGGGGTCTAGAGTAGATGGCTGGTATCAAAGGGGGACGGAACACAGGTGGCAGAAGGTACCCAGCAGGGATTTAGGAGATGTGAATGAACTTGTGATCAGACTGTGCCATTTGCCCAGTTTCACTCTTGAGTGTGAAAATTGCTCATCTGCCTTGGCCTCAGTGGCAAAGATTTGTGGGTTTGGCATCAGTTGTCTACATTTGGGCCTTCTCCTTCCACCAGTGCTAGTGGTGGTGGCAGTGGGGGGAAGGGGATGGAACCTGTCAGGTCAGCAGTATTTTCATGTTCACAGTGTCTGGGAAAGCACGAAAACTCAGGAGTACCTCTACATGGTATAGCTGTACCCCCTTTTGGGGATACCGCTGCTCAGCCCTGCCCGGACCAACTCCCAAATTTCCTTGAGCCCCCAAACTGGCCCCCATTTAGTTCTGGTTTAACATCTCCCTAGAAGAACGGATTCCATAAGTGCATGTGTGAAGGAAATCCAGCCCCATTTGTATGTCCACTGATTTCATTCATTGTCCACATATTCATGTGTTTCTGTGAAGTAGAATCAGAGCTAGGCTCCTAGTCAGCCAAAAAGCATTTTTCAAATACCTACTATGTGCCAAGCACTGTGCTTAGTGGTGGGTATACAGAAATATATACAGAAAGATAATCCCATTGGATTTAGAGAGGCTTCTCACATAGAAGAAAGAAAACCTGTCTTACTGACGTCAGCAATAATTGAACAAACTCTTCTGAAGTCCCCCCAATGATTCTCCTTGTGGAATTCCAGTGTGCCTGCAGGACAATGTGGTCTCTCACCAGCATCTCTCCCTCCACAGGCTGCTCGGAACTGTTTGGTCAATGACCGCGGGGTTGTCAAAGTGTCTGACTTCGGTCTGTCCAGGTCAGTGCCTCCGCATGTTCTGTCCCCTTTCTTCTCCTTGAAAACAGAGATGCTCTCTGACTTTTCATCTTCTCTCCATCTTCCTGCTCAGTTGCTTTGCCCTCTGGGTTACTTTCAGCACCCTCACCTCTCTTTCCCCCATCTCTCCTCCTGCTCCATGTCTCTGGTCTACCTCAGTTCTTCCATTTCCTTTCTCTTCCTTTCATGCCCTTGCTGTCTTTACTGCTGCCTTCTTCCTGGTTACTTTGGTCATTGTCATCACCAGCTAGAGGTTGGTCCTGGGGATCCCAACACAATGTGGCAATTAAAGCCAGGTCAGAAAGAAAAAAGAAAACAGACTGCTGCACACAGCACAAGCCAGTGACATTGGGCCTCGTTTTCTGTCCTGATTTGAATAGAACTTATATATCTTTTTCCTAATTTGTTACAGAAGAGACATGTGGCTGATCCTATAGTTGTCTTGGTGTTTTGCCTCTGTCCAGAGGGCATGTGCGTCAGTGATCTGACCTAGATCTCTTACAGGTATGTCTTGGATGATGAATATACCAGCTCAGCAGGATCCAAATTTCCAGTTCGGTGGTCTCCACCAGAAGTCCTCATGTATAGCAAGTTCAGTAGCAAATCTGACATCTGGGCTTTTGGTGAGTAGACAAGGTAGTAGAGAGAAGAAATGGTTTAGAGGAAGAAGTGGGAAAAGCTCAAATAATCATCCCAGTTGCCATTTCTAAAGTACCTTAAGGGCTCCAAAGTTCTTTCCCTACATTCCCACTCTATGACTCTCCTAATAGCCCTGTAAGTAAGGTGAGTATCGTAGTTATTAGGAGCCCCATTTTACAAACGAGGAAACTGAGGCTCAGAGAGACGAAGTGATTTGTCCATGAACACACACAGCCAGTAAGTGCCAGAGGATGGATTCAAACCCAGGCCTTTCCTTCGCTAAGTCAACTCCCCTGTGCCTCATTGCCATGGAAGGAATCACCTTCTTTGTGCTATGCTCCAAGGGGTTGTTGTCTATAGTATCTGGAATTACATTAAGGGGCGTGTGAAGCACACGTGTATCAAGTATGGTATCATCTTTAGAGACTTAAGTGTAAGTATATATGTTGTTCAGGCGTTTCAGTAGTGCCCTACTCTTCATGACCCATTTGGAGTTTTCTTGGCAAAGATACTGGAGTGGTTTGTCATTTCCTTCTCTGACTCATTTGACAGATGAGAAAACTGAGGCAAACAGGGTGAAGTGCCTTGCCCAGGGTCACACAGCTAGGACACGCGCGCACACATACACATAATTAACTTTGTTTTTTTTGCCTCATAGGGGTTTTGATGTGGGAAATTTACTCTCTGGGGAAGATGCCATATGAGAGATTTAGTAACAGTGAAACAGCAGAACACATTGCCAAAGGCCTCCGGCTGTATCGGCCTCAGCTGGCTTCAGAACGAGTGTATGCCATCATGTATAGTTGCTGGCACGAGGTGAGCCTTCTTCCCACTAGCCACTGACAAGATGCCCATTTCCCACTTTCTAAGACACATAGGACCTGGCCACAGATTGCCTGCAACACAGATCCCTCTTTCCCTTTAGTAATTCCTAGAGAACCTAGGGCTACCTCACGGTTTGTGGAGTGGGTTGAAATGCCCTACCACAGGTTACTGCCAGGCAACCAAATACACACAAGCAGGCCTGGGGCATGCCTTGTCTCATTTGTAGAAAGCAATCAGAAGTTCAGTGCCCACTCCTGGGTGTGCTATTGGGCCTTTCCTGACCTTTCTTTTTTCTGATCCTAAATGAAGGCTAAAAATGAAGGTTTAAAAAAAGGAAACTATTTTCAAATTACCTAATTATTAAAAAAAAAAACCACCTTGCTTAATTTGAGCATGGTACCTTGGTACTTACCATTAAGCCCTCATTAAATGGCTTTTCAGCCCTTGGCAACCCAAACTGAGGTCTTGGGCCAGGCTTAGGCCCCCCAGCAGAATGTTGGTACAGAAGTGTCTAATTGTGGGGGATGGGGGGGCTGGAGTCACAACCTTGACCAGACGGCATGAGGCACAATGAAGGTGGGTTATGTGGCAAAGGAGGACCCAATTCCCAGGGACTTGTGGCTTGCACACTGCTCTGACACACTTCCATAGAATACAAATAAAACTGTGTTTTCCAGCCAGGAGGTCCATGATTTCTGCTCCCTCCCAACAATGTTCTTTCTCTTTGAGTCCAGAAAGCAGATGAACGCCCCACTTTCAAACTTCTTCTGAGCAACATTCTGGATGTGATGGATGAAGAATCCTGAGCTGTTCAGCCCACCTCTCGGTCCCTTTCATCTCCCCTCCCTGCTCCATTTATTTGCTCCTTTACTTTTCTCGGAAGAAATTCCAAGCCTGGGCGGGGAGAGGGAGGGGGTGGGAGCAGGGAGGAAAGCCTTTATGCTCCATTGCTGGCACTATACACCTGAGAGTGACTCACACTTTTGATCCCCAGGGTCTTTCTCTGGCCCGGGCAAAAGCTGAGGAATAGGACCTGCATTCTTCAGAATATACTGTTGCTCCAGGAGAGAAAAATCCCTCCTAGCAATAAGGCCAGATTGTACTGGATGTGTGTGTGGATGTGTGCATATGCGCAAATAAACCCTTTGGGTGGCCTTCAGTTGGTTGTGATCAGAGGTGGTCATAATGGCAGCGTGGATGGGCAGGGAACTGTTTCGGAAAATATCCCCCAGATCTCTGTTATCTTGGAAAGCATACAGCCTCCCTACAGCTGTCACAAAAGCAGGGCTTTCTTTGTGTCAGGCTCAATTTCACTCAACCCCAAGTTCACACTACTGGGTGTACAAAGCACTGGGCTAACAGAAAAACAAGGCAGCTAGGTGGCGCCATTGTGCATAGAGTCCTGACCTGAAGTCAAAACTTTCCCTGAGTCCAAATCCAGCCTCAGACACTTAGGAGTTGTGTGACCCTGGCAAGTCCCTTCACCCTGTTTACCTCAGTTTCCTCATCTGTCAAATGAGCTGGAGAAGGAAATGGCAAAGCACTCTCTGCCAAGAAACACCAAATGGGATCAAGAAGAGTCAGACTCAACTGAAAACAACAGTAGAAAATCAAAACGGGCCCTACTGGGAGAAAGACGAGCTAATATAAAGTATTTTGGTCAGGACTTGTGATTTCCATTGTTGCAGGGAACTGGTTTGTCAGCTCCCTCCACTGATACAGCCTGTTCAGTGTTTCTAACCTTTGGCTCAGAGAGAGGCCTAGGTTCCTAAAAATGAATAAGTAATAACTTTCCCATGGTCCTGCTGCAAGTGTAAGTGGCAAGATTTGAACCCAGGTTTTCCTCACTCCAAGGCCAGCCCTCTAGCAGACAAACCACCCTGCCTCCCATATGCAAAATAGATACACAGCAAATACAAAGCAGCCCCAAGTACTAAGGGACAGCCCTAATAGTTAGATCTGCCTCTACATAACAAACATTCATTAAGTCCCTACTCTTAGCTGAGCATTTTGCTAAATGCTCACCACAGAGACAAAACAAAAAAAAAGTCCTTGCCCTCAAGTAAGTTACATTCTACTGGGCTCAGCACCCAGAACATTTCTGCTATGCTTATCAAAGTGTGGGATCAGCCTCCCTCCCTTGAAGAGCCCAGGCCTGAACCAATTCATTCAACAAGCAGGACCTGAAGTCTGGCCCCCAGAGCTGGGCAATCCAAGGTAGGCACATGTGTCTGCCTCACAGGGTTACTAAAAGCATGCTGTTTTGTCAGTCTTAATATGAATGCCTGTGATCAGAAAGTTAAGACTTAAGATTCCCAGAGCCTGGGTCCTCCCAGGTTACAGGGAATAGGGAAGAGGAAAATGGATAACTTCCATTGGATAATCAATTCAGAGCTGGATGGGACCTTAGAGGCTGATGAATCTAATATTCTCATTATACAAATGAAGAAACTGAGTCACAGAGAGACTAAGTAAATTGCCCAGGCTCAATCAGCCAGCATGTACTTATGTGGCAGGGCACTGTGTTAAGTGATGAGGCAGAGAGGCAAAAACACATTCCAGACTCTACCTTCAAGGAGATCCCATTCTAATGGAGGATACAACATACCACTAACTATGTACATGTAAGATATAAGCTGGAAAAATAGAAGGTAACAACTAATAAGTATCTGAGGCAGGATTTGAATTTAGGTCTAGGATCTTAAACCAGGGGTGGGAAACCTGCAGCCTCAAGCCACATGTGGCCTTCTAGGTCCTTGGGTATGGCCTTTTGACTAAGTCCAAGTTTTACAGAGCAAATCCTTTCATTAAGTGGACTTGTTCTGGGAAGCTTGGATTTGGGCAAAGGGTGGCACTTGAGGACTTAGAGGGCCACATATGGCCTCAGGACTGCAGGTTCCCCACCCCTGCACTAAACCATGAAGCCTCTTAGCCATCTCTTTTTTCCACCTGACTCCTAATCACCATCTGATTTTCAGCCAAAGCTTCCTGAAAACCAGAGAATATTTCCAAGTGTAGGCCAGGAAATGCACAATATGAATCAGCACTGGGATTTGGCAACCTGGTAATGTGATTCTGGGCTGCACAGAGAGACTTAATTGCCTGGAATGGGGCATCCACATCCTCTCTTCTCACTTTCTTCCAAACCCTCTACAGTCTGGCTCCTGACCTCATCATTCCACTGAAAGTGCTCTCTCCAAAATGACCAATGATCTCTTCATTGCCAAATGTAATTATGGCTTCTTCTCAATTATCATTTATTACAGAGGAGGTAGGGAGACCTTAATGCTGGATCGCACTCTTATCTTGGGGACTCCCTCCCCTCTAGGTTCTCATGGCTTTGCTCTTTCCTGGTTCTCCCAATTGTCCAACTACTCTTTTTTCAGTTTCCTTAGAAGAATCTTCATCTAATGCCAAGTCCTGCACACCAACCCTGGGGGTCTCTGAAGGTTCTGTCCCAATCCTCTTCTCTATTTATCCAGCCCTGACCTGTTTCTCAGCTTCATCCAGTCATGTATCACCAACTGCCTTTTGGACATCTCACATTCAAAATGTCCAAAACAAAAGTTATCTTTCCTCCCAAATCCTCCCCTCTTCCCAGCACCCCTATTACTGTCAAGGACACCATCACTGTCCTAATCCAGGATTGCAACTTCACTGTCATCATCCATTGAAATTCACCACTACAGGACTCCCTTCCTTCCCATCCCCACAAGCCCCATCCAATGGGCTGCTAAATCTTGTACTTTCTAACTTCACAACACCTGTGTTCATCTCTTGTATACCTGTCTTTCTCTCTCCTCACACTGCCCCAACCCTGGTGCAGGCCCTCATTCCCTCATATATGGACTACTTCAGTAGCTGCTGGGGGCACTGGCTGCCTCTAAGCTCCCCGCACTCTAATCCATCCTCTGCTCAGTTGTTGAAGTGATCTTCCAAAAGCCCAGGTCAGACCATGTCAGCTTCCCACTCCCTCCTCCACATACTTCTGGGAACAAATGTAGAGCCCTCTGATTATCTTTCAAAGCCCTTCCTACCTTTCCAATCTTTCTACACTTTGCTCCCTTCCTCATACTCTACAGTGTGGCTACTCTGTCCTACTTGTAGCTTCTGGCACAGATACTCCCATCTCTGTGCCTTTGCAGTGGCTGTTCCCTATACCTGGAATGCTCTCTCTTCTCATCTCTGCCACCTGGCTTCCTCCAAGTCTCAGGTCAAATCTCCCCTTCTTTGAGAGGCCTTTTCCTCCCATTTCCTCCCTTTCCTCCAGGGCTTACCTCCCATTTACATCATATATGTTTGTAGTGAAGGCTGTCCTCTACAGGCAGCATAAAAGTGCCAGTGTGGGATTCAAAAGGAAGCAGAAAACATATTTCTGGTCTCTTCTCCCCACCCTTCTCCAAGGGAGACTTTCATTCGTACCAGCAGAGGAAGCAGGTGGTTGGGGCCAGAAGCTTGGCCATTCTGCTCTCCTCAGAGAGAGGGGCTATGGGGCTAGAATTCTATATATTTGTTCCCTTAAATAGTGGCAATCTGGGTTTATGGCTTTCGAGTTCAAGCTAAACTTTAGATCAATGTCCATTAACAGGGAAAAGAGAAGCCCAGCTTTATAGGAGGTTTTACCCCTTTCCCACCAGTTCTACAATACACATGTATTATAAATAGCAAAGAAAGCCATTTATCCAATTCAATAGCCAAACAGAAATCAGATAAAGTATGCATAAAATATCTATCAGAAAATGCAGAGTGAAGGAGCTCTCCCACTGAAAGCCAGGTAAATCAGTGTGAGAGACACAGAGACGGACACCAAATCTCCCCCAAGGGGTAGAGACATGATGGAGGCTGCTGGCTCCTCTTACCTCATCTTCCTAGAGTCTTATTTTCCCTTCAGCAACCTGAGGTGGGATTGGCATCTTCCATCTCTCTGGAAGCTGGAAGCCAGAAGTGCCAGAAACTACTGCAGAATCTGAAGAGGCTTGAAAAGACTTTCAGAAAGTGAAGAGAGTGATGGGACTTGAAGAACCCGACAAAGAGTCTCTCCCTCATGCTCTCTCTCAACAATTCTTCCCTAACCCTCATACAAGTACAGAGCATTGATCTCTACCAATGTCTCTCAAGTCTCAATGTTCCATACCAAGGGGCTTGGGGACCTGTGTTACATATTGCATGTGTATATTTATTATATATAATGACATATCATATATGGTATTAGTGCTTAGTTTGTTTGCATGTTGTCTCCCCCATTAGAATGTGAGCTCCCTGAGGGCAAGGGCTATTTTTTCCCCCTTTCTTTCTATCCCCAGCAGTTAGCACAGTGCCTGTGGCAAATAGGAAGCATTTTAAAAAACATTTGTTGACTGACTGATAGTTCCTAGGTCCTTTGCTTTGGTTAGACATTCTCAGTATTGGGTTTGATTCTGGGTACCACCTTTTTAAGGACTTTTAAGCTGGAGAGAGTTCAGAGGAGAGAGACAAGGATTGTGAGTCTTGAATTCACATCACAGGAAGATTGTTTGAAGGAACTTAAAGGGGAGTGCTGAACACAGAGCTGTCTGCAAGTATTTGAAGGCTTGTCACAGGGAGGAGGGATTAGACTTTTTCTGCTCGGTCCCAGCGAGAAGCAGAAACAATGAAGGAGGGAAAATTGAGGCTTGACGTCAGGAAAAGATTTTCTAAGCATTGGAGTTATCCCAAGTAGGATAACAGATGACTAGCGGGACCTTCCAGAGTCCCATTCTGTGATTCTCTATGATACAACTAAAGCTGAAAGAGTCCTCGAAAGGCATCTAGTGCAAATCCCTCACTTTCCAAGACACTGAGGCCCAGTGAGGGAAAAGGCCTGCTTAATGTTGCCCTGTGGTCTTTACAACGAGGCTTCTCGAGTTCCACGCAGTTACGTTGTAGTCTTACAGACCACCGTGTTTAGCCCAACCCAATTTTACAGAAGAGAAAACTGAGGACCTAAGTGGTAGCGAAAAGTTCGAGAAGCTGCTAACACGTTCGGAGACCGCCCCCTTGGGCTCATTCGGCCCCATGCAGGGAACCGCTCCTAACGCGAGAAGTTCTTAAGTTGAGCAGCGCGGGACTGGCTCGCTACACTTCATCGGCCAGCCATTGGCCCCGGCCACGGGCAGGCGCAGCGCACTCGTGCACTCGCTACACTTTCCGCCTAGCCATTGGTCCGGGCCAGGCGCAGGCGCAGGCGCAGCGCGCTCGTGCACGTGCTACACTTTACCGCCTAGCCATTGGTCCGAGTCACGCACAGGCGCAGCGCGCTCGTGCACGTGCTACCCTTTCCGCCTAGCCATTGGTCCGGGCCAGGCGCAGGCGCAGCGCGCTCGTGCACATGCTACACTTTACCGCCTAGCCATTGGTCCGGGCCACGCGCAGGCGCAATACGCACGAGGCAGGAGCGAGGGGAGGGAGAAAGGGAGGAATTGGTGAGAAGAACTGGAAGAGGCGGGGCGGTCCGGGAGCCGGTGGGTTCTGCTTCCGTTTCCGCCCTCAAGACACGTGAAGGTCGGTGGGTTCTTGCGGCTGGCGGGCTCGCGGTTGTGCGCGGGGCTAGGTCGGCATGGATTCCTCCTCGTCCGTTCCGGGGCTGGGCTCCGTGGATCCGCAACTGCAGCATTTCATCGAGGTGGAAACTCAGAAGCAGCGATTTCAGCAGTTGGTGCACCAAATGACTGAACTGTGCTGGGTGAGAAGCTGGGGGCCTGGGACCCTCCACCCATTCCGCGTTCTGCCCCGCTCTGCTCTCTGCCTGGCTGCGGGGACATGGGGAGGGAGGGAGGTTGGTTCCCCCCGTCGAACCCTTGAGGGGCCCCTCCTTTCTCTGGGAAACGGGGATCCTTATTCAGCTCCAAGGGGACTGGACTGGGGCTGCAAACGGAAAACCGATCTTCCTGAGACGCCTCGCTCCCACCCTTGCTAAGCTTTCCCACCCCCCTCCCCCCTTAGTGGTAGTGCTCGGTAAGGAGTGTAATCTAATCGGAGCCCACCTCTGCACTGGGATCTTTTTTGGAAGCCCAAATCCCATGGAGTTGGAGAACTTTTACACTTCTGGACCTCCACTTCAGGGTGTCTCCTGATCATGCGCAACTTTCCCTGGGAACCAAGGAGGTAGAGTCAAACATCGCACATCACACACTGCTCTGCCCTCTTTGTTGGATCACTGAAATACTGATGAGTCGTTTGGGGAACAAAATGTACCAGCCCAAAGGTTAGGTGAAACTGGGCCAGCTTATGTCACCACCTTTGGTGGCCATTCTGTTTCCCTATGCAAAAAAAATCCCGTAGAACCTAGAAGTGGTGCTGGGATAGGGTTGTGTTTTGGCATAGTGGCTGGGAGGCACTTGTATGAATGGAGGTCTGTGAAACTGAAAGTGTAGAGTTTTATCAAGTATGAGACTTTGAGCCCCAAGCATTGAACTACAGGTAGTAATTTGTTTCCAAAGCACTTCCAGGCCCTACCCTAAACTCAATATTTTCAGGCTGTGGCCAAGATAAAAGGCCTCTTGAGATCTTTGATCTGATTGAATTCAGAACAAAGAGAATTTGCAAGAAACCTTACCATATCCACCTTTACCCTTTGCAACATTCAGAAGTAGTGTGGCACTGTGAACAGTGTTGGGACAGAACTGAATTCAGCAGCAAAAAGGCCAAACTGGGCCATTTTGCATTTTTTGCAATTGCTATATTCTTGTGTATTCAGAATTGGGTTTCTTGTTCCCTATCATGTATACTTGTTTTTTTTTTTTTTGATGTTTTTTCTCCTCTGGAATTTGGTATCTGTTAAATCTTTTCTTTTCTTGTGCAGGAAAAGTGTATGGACAAACCTGGGCCCAAATTGGACAGTCGAGCGGAAACCTGTTTCGTTAACTGTGTGGAGAGGTTTATTGACACAAGCCAGTTCATCCTGAATCGATTGGAGCAGACACAGAAGTCCAGGCCAGCCTTCTCAGAAAGCTTGTCTGACTGATCTCAGCACAACTCTCTGTTCCATTTTCAAAAGAACTTTATAGTTCAAGAAAAGAAGAACTGTGATGGGATAGTTGTTAAAGAAAAGGCTGTGGGGAGATTGACTTACATCTTTTATCCCAGCCTTTTTGGTTGTTCTGTCATCTGAATGAGCAGAGAACAGTTTTGTGAGTTTGGGGGGTTGTGTTTTATTTTGAAATGCTAGTTTTATGAAAATTTTGGACAGTTGAATGGAAGACTACTAGATACATTTAAACTGTACACCAGGGCTGTGTTCTTAACGTTCCATTGGCTTCTTTGTAGGTATTCAAACTGGGACCACATAGGTAGACTCCCTCATCTGTGTGTGTTAATTTTAAACCTGTGGGAGGGTGGGGTTGAGGTAATTGTATCTTCACATCTAGCAACAGGAGGAGAGAAGTCATTGGTACTGCAGTTTCAGGCCTCCTTTTCCATTTTGTGACTTATCAGAACTGGGCAGATCTCACTTCTAGTGGTATCCATCCTCATACATCTTCCTCCTTTACTGTGACTTATTTTAAATACCTATATACAGTAGATCTCAGTAGACAATGCTGAGAGGCTAAGAGGCCTTTGGATACAGAGAAATCTAGCTTAATTATCTAGTGAACATAACCTTTACCTCCCTCTTGGCAGTCTCAAAATGAGAATAATTTACCCTGAGTTTCAGGGTATTAAGTGACTGAAAGATGTGCCTGAATTAATTGTAAAGGTTTAAACCAAGGGGTGGCTAGGTGGCTCAGTGAGTAAAGCCTCAGCCCGGAGTCAGGAGGACCTGAGTTCGGTTCTGGCCTTAGACACTTAACACCCACACAAAAAACTAGCCGTGTAACCTTGGGCAGGTTACTTAACCCCAATTGCCCTCCAAAAGGCAAAAAAAAAAAAAGGTTTAAACCAGCCACCACCCCAGCTAGCCATAGTTTCAGGTAAAGGAGCGTAGTTAATGTATTGATTCATTGTTCCATTTACTGCAAATCTTCTGATTACTGAAATAAAACCCTTTGCCTCGGGTTGACATGGTTTTGGGAAAACTTCTTGGTTCTCACCACTCAACACCTTTGTACTCATTTTTGTAGTGCTTCGGGGTCTACAAAACACTTTCCTCATACTTTTTACAGGATAGTTGTAGGTACTGTACCCCCATTTCACTGACCAGACAACTCAAGAGTAGT
Source organism: Petaurus breviceps papuanus (assembly GCF_028583685.1). Taxonomy (NCBI): domain Eukaryota; kingdom Metazoa; phylum Chordata; class Mammalia; order Diprotodontia; family Petauridae; genus Petaurus; species Petaurus breviceps. Next base: position 4,856,955 of record NW_027187307.1, read on the forward strand.
CCTGAGCTGGCTGAAGATCTCAGTTGGCAGAGCTGGGGCTTCAAGGCCTCGTCCTTTACCTCCAATGCCAAGGCTATTTTAAGTACATCATTACTTCTACTAGCTAGATGTCTTGGCAGCTAAAACTTGGACTGGTGCCAGGACTACACATTGTCCCTCAATAAGGATTTGCTGAGTGACTTATGTAAGGCACAATTCTAGGAAGAACCACCAACCTGTGGGAATATGTGCTTTGATCTCTATTTCTTGAAGATAATCAAGTTTCTTCAAAGAACAAGGTACTGGCTGCCAGCCACCTTCTTCCCCAGACAGATCTCAAAGCAAGAGGCCACTGGCTTAGAAATGCTCCAGGGAGGCTTTACAGGCCTTAGCATTATGTCCCTAACTACTTAATAGAGGGGAGGTAGTGGTGTAGTCAAAGATCATGGTCCAAGTTAAGAAGATTCCTAGCTTTCCCTCAGAGCTGGAAGACCTTGGGCCAGTCAGCCTCTCTGGACCTCAGATTTCTCAGCCATGGAGTCCATACTGGTCACAGTGATCTTAAAGGTCCCAAGTTGGGAGGCATTGCTACTTTGGGTGGGGTGAGGGGGAATTAGACTCTTCCCTGCATTTAGACTTCCTCTCTAGCTGATTGACAAAAATATGAAAATTCACATGTGAAAATTACTTCAGAATATTTAGGAACCTAGATAACATGTAAAACAGGGCAAAATAAGTATGCAAATGCTGGGGGCAGGTCTGTGAAGGGGTGATTAAAACCAGATGGGATTAAAGGTTTTTATAGAGGTAAATTGAAGCATCCTGAATGAGGGAGAGGCACCGGGTGACCAGCACTTTATTTTAATAAGTGGCTTTACTAGCCCAGTTCTGTCCAGAAATCCAGGACTAGCTAGGCTGCCCAAGTCATAGACACTGCACTGAGGCAGCCTCTGCTCCCAGCTGGGCCTTGAATGCAGAGTTCCTCCAATAAGTCCCCCACTCACCTTAGTTTCTCTTGATCTATATGTGGTGATCTGTGGACCTAGTGAGGTTGCCAAACAATTTCTTGTTTTTGTATGCCAGCCCCACACCTTACACATACTTCATGTTTGCTGCTTATCAATAACAAAATTAAGGCTGCTTCAGTATGTCAATTTGAAGTTAGTTTAGTTTATCGCCCAGTTCAGTCAGCAAAACCATTAGATAGATCACCGTTTTCTTTCCCTTTGAGAAATGTTTTTATTCAGTCTTGTTTGACTCTCTGTGACCCCATTTGGATTATCTTGGCAGAGATACTGGAATGGTTTACCATTTCCTTCTCCAGCTCATCTTATAGATGAGGAAACTGAGGCAAACAGGGTTAAGTGACTTGCCTTGGGTCACACAGGTAGGAAGTGTCTGAGGCTGGATTTGAATTTAGGAAGATGAGTCTTCCTGACTCCAGCCCCACCCACTCTATCCACTGCCGCGCCACCTAGCGGCCTTTCTAGAGAAAGGGAATTCTCAAGCAAGCAAGAGTATCTGCTAGGCCTCTTAGTATCTATCTGTGTGACCCTGGACTCATCAATCTCAGTCTCACCTTCCTGATCTGTAAAATGAAAGAATTGGACTGCTCTCAATCCTATGATCTTTTACAACCCATTCTTTACAAATATAAAAATTCTAGATTCTTTTAGTCATACAAAATAATTGCACAGATCATGGATTAACCAATAGTTGTCTAATACAGATGATGAAGCAGCTGACTTAGTAGAAAGGGCTGGCTCTATGTTACACTGGCTGTGTGACCCTGGACAACTCTCCAAGGCTAAGGTACGGATAACCTGTGAAATGAAATCACATGCCCTTAATGGGTAGCAAAGAGATGGTTTAAGGACCTTTTCTGTAAGGCTGTTTTAGGAATCTATAACTAGCTAGAGGAAATTGAGCTTAAAGTTGCAGGAGTACAGTGCTGTTTCAATTTCCCTCTGACTGGAATTGGAATTTCCTTGTGGAACTGGAATTGGAAAGGAGGCCAAAGCTATTTCTAGACAGAAGAACAGGAACAGAAATGCCTATATTGCTCATCAAGAATCAACATTTATTAAGCATCACATATGGATACAAAAATAAAAACCAGAGTGAGTGTCTCCTGCCCTCAAGTTTACATTCTAGCGATTGGTTATGTCTTTCAAACACACCACAAGCCTCCTATAGCCTCAGTACATTGCTACTAATCCAGATAAGAGCACTCCAAACTTCAAGATGATCTGCAGACAGGAAGTATAATAGCTATAACTCTTGTTTGTCCTCATGTGGAGGCTGCCACTAAATTTTGAAGTCTTCAGGGAAATGGTGAGGGATAAAGGAACTCTGTTCCAAGTCAAACCAAGCCAAAAACATACACCGGGCAGTTTAACCCGCTTCTCTCCTTGGTCTCCCAACATGTTACATTACAAGTGACTATGAATGTACTTTAATGGTTTCATTTACAGAAAGCAGGTGGACCCAGCTCTTTATTTTATTTTTTTAGTGAGGCTATTGGGGTTAAGTGACTTGCCCAGGGCCACACAGCTAGTAAATGTCAAGTGTCTGGTTAGAGGCTGAATTTGAACTCAGGGCCTTCTGACTTCAGGGTTGGTGCATTCTATTCACTGTCACCTAGCTGCCCCAGACCCAGCTCTTTAAGTATAAAACAGGGTCAGCTAGAACTGGGAGTGGGATGGAGTGTGTGTTAATCTCTGGAATGGAGTTTTTAGAATCAAATCCTCTTATCAGGCAGGTAGTAATATCCAGCAGTTATCAATTTTACTCAAGTCCTTGATACAAACTTCAGGATAGTCAGGATTCAGTTAGCACTAAAACTGACCAAACACCTTTAAAAACATTTTTAAAAACTAGCATTCACTGAACAGAAAACATGTAAATTCTCAAACTGTAACAAGTCAATCAGACTAACATCAGTGCTTTTAGGTTTCTGTCTGAGCTAGTGATGAGAGATGGATGGTTGTTTTCACCAAACTTCACTGGTGTATGTCTACATCATATATACATCCAGCACCATGTCTTACAATAACTTAGCATATTATGCAAGTGGAGGCAGCTGAGAAGATTCTGCTGTTCCACTGCTTGCTAGTTAGGTATTAATTTTCTCCTCTCCACAATATAATCTGATTTGGTGATCTTAAGTAAAAGTACAAAGTCTACCTTACCCAACAGAAACAGAGTTCTGCCTAACATTATTCACAGATTCTCAACCTCTTCAACCTCAACGTTCTGGAACTCTTTGTTGAGGTCATCTCCATCTAGAAGAGGCTCATTTTGCCTTTCATTTTCCCTCCAGGGAGGAGCATGGGAATTACCTGAATTTGACCTCAGAGAAAAATATATCAGGTCAGGAGAAAAAGGGATACCTCTAAAGGCATGAAGGAGGAAAATGCCAAAAACTATGGTTAGGAAACCACTGATTGTGCCGATGACACTGTCTAGGACCATATACTGCCATTCCTTAAAGAGAATGATGGAGCAAGTCATGACAGCTGTGGTGAAAAGGACATAATAGATGGGAGTAACTATTGAGGTATTGAAAATGTCCAAAGCCCCGTTCAGATAGTTGATCTAAATGGATACACAAATCACCAGACAAAACACGAGCACCCAACCAAGGGGTTCCTTTAGGACAGGCTTCCCAGAAAATAGCTCCTTCAGGGAGATGCCCAAACCCTTGATGAAGGACACTGAAAGGGAACCAATTGAGGAGCAGATCAGAGCATACACCAGGACATTACTATGGCCATATCAAGGTCCTACCACAGAGATGAGGGCAGTGGAACTGGCCAGCACACATATAGCAAAGCCAATGAAGCCTGAGGAAAAAAAAAAAAGAAAATTAAATCAAAAATCTGAAATCTAGTATAATACACATATTTTTGTTGTTGATGTTCAGTGGTTTCAGTTGTCTCTGACAGGCATAGGAAATGCCAAATCATTAAAACATATACATCTCAGCAAGAGACACAGTGAGTCAATTTGTCCATCCTTTAATCACATTAACCAGTAAGGTTTTAGTTCTACGTTTTCTCTTATCTGTCCCCATCAAAAAAGGTTTAATGTGAAAAGACAGAGATGGACAGTGCATCAGAGATACCTATGGGGGAGGGGAGAGACATCAGATCAGGGCTGAGGCACATCAGCAGAGACTTCATTATGGAGAAAATGGCCAATAGGATTTTGAGCTATCATATTTATAGATTCTCCAACTGGAAGCAGTCCTGCTAAGGAGCTACATTAGAATCCCTAAAACATGAAAAAAAAAAAGGTTAGAAATCATATGAATGATTAAATCTGGGTAATTATATGAAAAATGTGATCAAATAATGGAGAAATCGAGCTAGGAGGTGTTTGCCTAACCTGCTTAATCCTCCACAAAAGAGAGAAAATAGCCATGGAGCTGAGCTCATACTTAATGATCTTAAACGTCCCTTCCAAGTTTGGAAGCATTGCTACTGGGGGGGCGGGCGGATTAGACTCTTCCCATCACCCAAACTTCCTCTACAGCTGGTAGGCAACATATGAAAATAATTTCATGCATGAAAGTTACTTCAGAATATTTAGGAACCTAGACAAATGCAAAACAAAGGGGAAGGGGAAAGGGCTGTCCCTGGCGGCACTATAATCCTACATAGTAGGTGCTTAGTTAAGAACCAGTAAACAAAAAATGAACCCAAAGTTTCAATCTCCAGTGACGAGGAAGTGTCAATAAAAACAAGGAGGTTAGGTCAGAGGGCAAATTTAAGGGGGAAGATAATGAGTTCAGTTTGGAACATCCAGAATGAGATGTCCCCAAGCCCTGGATCTGTGTCAAATAGCTCAGTGCTATTTAACATTATTTAACCAATGCCTCTCAATTTGCTGATGGCAGTAAGCTAGAAAGGATGCCAGAATTAGGATCCTCAAGGACCTCAACAGGCAAGACCACTAGGGCAAAGTGAATAAGGCATTGTTTAATTGGGAAAGCAGAATCTTACTTTGCTTCCTCTGGCCACTGCCCCCTCCCCCTCCCTTCTAATCAGTATGCTGAGTAAGTTTATAAGGAACCAGTTTAAAGTGGCAATAGCAGGAAATAAGATTGCAGAGGGGAAGCTCAAAGTTGTGGACAAGCTGTTCCAAAGATATAAGGAGCATAATTTACAAACTGTATCATATCTTAACCAAAAATCACATCCTGGTAATATGTGCTGACTTAGGGGAAGTCATCTGGGTTTTCATGTCAGGCCTTTGAGTCTTATGATATAGAAATCTCGGAAAAGTTCCCGATAGCTGTAGTAAGTCCAGCAGAAGACTAAATGGTGCTGATAACTTTGAGATGATGCAGATATGTTAATGAACTCACTCCAAAGAAGAGTAAGCCTGTTCCCCCCAAAAAAGCTAGAAAAAAAAGGAGACCTCTAATTCCTGCCCCTGAGCACACTTTCCCCTCCAGGTAGGTCCATGCTGCCAGGGATTCCCAACTCTAATCTGTGGTAACTCGAGTGATTCTCTGTACCTCTCCTCCTCCCCTTCCACTTCCTATGCCTGCCTTCCCCTGCCACCCTATCCCCCATTCCCACACCGTCTGCCTCTGTATCCCTTTTTACTTTCTGTTACTGTTCCTCCCTCTACCCTCTATGCTTTATTAAAGTATGCAGCCTCACTTCCCACTGCCTTCATTGTCTTGCCCAGCAAGTACCCAAAGAACCAGGCATGCCTACCCTATCTCATAATTCCATAAACTATCAATTCCTGTGGTCCCCTACTTGGATTAAGAGAAATCAGCCTGACAAGCACAAGATGGTTAGTCCACAGTCCCTCTGAAAGAGCCTGGGGTGGAGTGGATTATGACAAGCCCAAAGAGTAACTGGAATGGCAGCCAAAAAAGTTAAGGCACCACTGAGGTATAATTAAGAGAGACATTGTGTCCAAGATTAGGGAAATAAGCATTCCAGGATCACTCTGCCCTGGTCAGCCTTCACTGTGGATACTGTGTTCATTTAGCTGTGGATACTACATTTCAGGAAGGACAAAGTTATCTTTGTGCCAGAGAACATTCAGATTAGGGTAACAAGGACTGTGATAAAAAGATGGATGCTGAAAGCCACAGGGGGGACCAGATAGTGGAGTCAAGACTATCACAAAGAAGAGGAATGACGCTTGCTCAGCCTGCTCCCAGACAGAACTAGGAGTAGTGGGTAGAAGCTGCAAAGGGGCAAATTTCAGCTTGATGTCAGGAAAAACTTCCTAGCAACTAATTTTATCCATGAGGCTGGACTCAATAACCTCTGAGATCCATCCCCTCCAGCTCAGATCCTAGGAGGGGAGAGTGAGAGTCAAAGGGAAGCAGGCAGCCAAGAGCTGATTTGCCTCTGCTTCTGAAATTTAAGGCCTCAATGTATTCATCTGGCCTACTGTGCTACATCGGCAATTCTGAAGATGAAAACTGAAGGAATTCCAAGAGGAGGGTCTAAAGGTCCCAGCTGGAGATCATTCACATGGTCTCCACAACCTGCACCTCTTCTTCACAGCTAGCTGTCTATCACTGTCTCTTGTCCCCATCCCAACTAATCTGGCTACCATCTCTATTCCACTCAACAGATGGGAAAGTTTACTTCTGAACTTTATGGGCTAAAATAGAGCTTCTCTCTTTCTCTAGGGATCAAACCAAACCTTCTGTTTGTTCTCATGGAAGATAAAGTAGATCATGGGGGGCAGGAGGAACAAAGATGTTTAAAAAGACTACTGATGTGATCAATTATATAGTATTAAAAAGAACTCACAAATGTGATTAATAAAATCCAGAGTAAAGAAAATACACTATCCTAGACAGAGATGGAGGTTTCCTCTTATCGCCTGTCTTCCAAGGTAGTATTTTTTTTTGCCTTTTGGAGGGCAATTGGGGTTAAGTAACTTGCCCAAGGTCACACGGCTAGTGTGTGTGTGTGTGTGTGTGTGTGTGTGTGTGTGTGTGTGTGTGTGTGTGTTAAGTGTCTAAGGCCAGATCCAAACTCAGGTCCTCCTGACTCTGGGGCCAGCACTTTACTCACTGCACCACCTAGCCGCCCCAAGGTAGTATTTTCTGATAAGTTGCCCTGAAATTTGATTTTCTGCCAGATGTACTCAGATTAGTATAATGAGAAATAAAGGCAGGTACTTTGAGTCTTTAGTTTGGTGAAAAACAAAGAATCAGAAGGGGAAGATGAAACAAATTGGTTGCCTTGACCAAAGAGTTTTTTGGCTAGTGGCCAACCAGCTGATGAGCTGCTGCTGTACATTTAGGAAGCAGACACCGTCCACAGAAGCACATTTGAAGCCTTTTCGGTTTAAAACCTATACATACCAGAGCTTGCACAAGTCTAGAGAAGGCACAGTCACCTCCATGTCACAGTGAGACACCAGAGTAGGACTCAGATATCAGACTGAAACAGTGTTGAAAGCAGGAACCACCAAAACCATCTACCCTCTCTCATCAAGGGAGAAAAAACCTAAATTTCCACCCAAGGCTTTTGTCCTACTAAGGGATTTCAAATCCAAATCATGTTAGAAATTCCTGTCTGGTATCTGGACTTCTCAACTTCTCTGACATCTCTGCCAAGGTGAAGATCATTTCCTCCTGAGGGGCATGGATCACCATCATAGTTGAGCCCAGAATACTTAGCACACAGCCAATCTTCCCATGAATGTTCAACTTCTCATTCAAGAAGTAAGAGGACAAAATTGAACTAAGGGTAAATGGAAAACATGTCAGTAAAGTGAGGCAGAGATTCCTTCACCAGTAACACTCATCTATAAATCAATGCTATACTGGCTCAGGACAGGGAGGACTCTGAGTGCCAGGGGAAGCAACCAGGTTCACAAGAGTTTTCACTGTATTACACAAAACTTTAACAGGAGTGAGATAGCTAAGCATTTAACTGAACCGAGCAGATCCTGGGAAGAAAAAAAAGGAGAACCAGCAGGGGACACAGGAATATAAATAAAACCAAAAGCAGGTGAATGCATAAATAGTCAGTTAAGTTGGGTCAGCATGGGTGGGCAGGAAGGAAAAACAATCTGCTGTATTTGTAAAAAAAAGAATTCATCACAATAGTAGACCCGTGAAGTTTCCAAATGAAACTTTCTCCCCAAAACAGATAGAGTTAAGGGAAAGAAAATCTTTTTTCTCCTAGAAAGTAAAACATTTTCAAGAACTAAACTTAGGAAAAGAATGCAAGAAAACAAGGAGATTGGAAAGATGGAATAAAATATCTTGAGCAATAATGTATCATCACTTCAGGTTGCTGGGAAATAGACTCCAATGAGCTCCTGAATACTGCTCACCTGACTAACATGCTCAGGGCACCCAGGGGGGTCACTAGTGGGGCTGGGGCAAAAGCATAGGCAGCAAAATTGGCAGCTTCTCCGACTCCCACTGCAAAGGAGAAGTAACTTTCTTGGTTAGGAAAGTGATCTTCATTACAAGCAACACTGGGCTTGGGTACAGCGTCACCTAGAACAAGTACAGGCTGACCAGTATCTCTCATCACATGTTGATGGACACAGAACAGAACAGGACCCTGAACCCAAGAGCTTTGGGAATAGCAATGCCCCCCAAAGCAGCCCAGCCCCCACAGCCACTACTGAGGGGAGGAATCATTGTGGAGAAGGGGCCCACCTTCCTCATCACCACCAGCAGCGAATGCCGACCGACAACAAATGCTGACCGCTGGCCCGCGCAGCCAATGCCTAGCGATGGCTGCCAACAGGCAGATAGGCACAGGAGCCTCCCAGACCACCGGTCCTGCCATCCTCTGTGGAAGCAGCTCCTGTGGAGAAAGGGCCAGCCAGTCCCACTGAATGTCACACACAGGGCGAGCAAGCCAGCCTGGATGAAGCAGTCAAGGCACCCTGAGAGAAAGACAGGAGGCAGCATGTGCCAGACAAGTGAAACCACCACCATCACCACCCTGAGCACCATTTCCCCTCAGATCCCAGCGGTAACAGCCCAGAACCCCGGACCCAAGTGTCTAGGGAATAGTATTTCTCCTAGCCCAGTGTCCTCAGCTCTTAACCCTGGGCAGCAGCTCCTGTGGAGAAGCAGCCTGGCCACTGCTCCAGCAGGGGCTCTAGACACAGTGACAGAAGACCTAGAAAAAGAAAGTTCTTGCACCAAAGTCCTTGGCCCTGTCCAAGGTTCAACATCAGAAACTGATATGATTTTAAGAGTAGAAATGCCATTAAAGAAGGGGCCTGATAGGTTGACCACCATCTCTCATCAGATCTTGATGGACACAGTCACTTTGTACCTGGGGACCTTTCCATCCCACTTGTAGTAGAAAAGTCCCAAATGGGCTGTTCCCGCTCCCCCCACTAGAATGTGAGCTCCCTAAGAGCACAGGCTGTCTGATTTTTCTATCTGCACCCCCTAGGGTTTGGCTTAGTGTTTTGTACATGATAAATACATCATTTATTCATCCATTCATCCAAACAGTTCTTAAAGCCAAGCCTACCTCATGTGAAGTCTTGGGTTCTTATATGTGCTTTGCTTAATAAACTCTTCTTTACCTTGTTCTTCTAGGCAACTTCTTCCTTGATGATGTAAATCCTGGAGCAGGAGTGAAATTAGGATCCTGTACCAGCAAGTGATTGCTGCCTTGGCAGACTGAGAGAATTACCCCAGTAAGCAAGGGTTGCAGATTACACCCTAATTTGTACTGTACCATGTGTCAATACATGTGGCCTGTGTGATTAAATGTTAAATAAGTTTAGTAGAGCCAACAGGAGGAGATGAGCATTTTATTGCACAATGATTATGAGACCATTCTACCGGCCTGAGCAGAAGCCCAAGGAGTTAGGGTTTGCATTCAAGGCCCCAGGCACCTCCAAGTGTTACATCCTAGGGTAATCCTTATCTCATGCTAGTACTCATCCCCACACTGTCACCCTGGTTTGTATAAATCTCCTAGGAAGATAGCTGTGAGCAGTGAGAGGCCCAAGTATTGGGACTTTAGGCCAAGGCCCCAGGAGCCATAGTGCCACTGCTATTAGTTTGCCTACCTAGAAAATGGACAGGATGTTAGGATGGGCAGTAGAAAGATACTAAAGAGGTTTCTCATAAGTGAACTGGGAGTGAATATGGGTCTGTACCTACAAGTGAAAACACTTATGAATTTTAGTGTTCATGATTAGGAAAAGAAACATTCATTTGAGAGCAAAAGAGAAACTCCTGAGTACTTTTTGGTCTATATCAGACCAGGTTATAAATCAATGTGATCAAAAATCTATTATACATATTTATGTGTATCTTTGCTAGAATACAACTGGTTAAATATAACCACAACAGAAAAAAAAAAACTGTTTTACAATAGGAAAAAAACTGCTTAATGCAGAATGGTCATCTTTTCAGCTTATTCTAAAATAACTGAGTGCCTTACTTTGCTTTATTTTTCAGGCTGAAATGTCATAAGCAAACCAAAAAAACTTACTGGATATCAGTCCAGCCCACCAGGGCCAGTCCTTTAAGTATACATGGCCACCATGACCAAAAAAAAAGGAAGAAAAGTTTCAAATCTACCAGGCCTAAAGGCCTGGAATAAAGGAGAGCAGCAGTCCAAATGGAACGTTTGTCTTTAGATGAAAAGACAATTTTCTCATTCCTCCTGACCTGTTAATAATTTGGAGGAGCCTTGGATTCCTTTCTAAAGGTTTTTCTTTTTCTTTCCTTTTTTTACCCCCACCCCCCACCCCAAGACCAAGCATTTTGACCAGAACTTCACAGCACCCAGTAAACGTTGCAGTTCCTTTCAATACACCCAGGGAAGGGAAACACGGTGCTCTTTGAGTTTGGGCACAGCAGATACCAAGGAACAATTCTGTGCCACTTCTGACCACGAACTCAGAAAAAAAGAATCTGAATGGAACAAGCTTTTAAAAATCTTAACCTAACCACTGTGCTCCTTAAATCATTTACTCTTACGAATTTGCTGAGTAAGTGCTATGTCCAGCACAATGCCTTCAAAATATTGGGTTTTCTTCAAATTAGAAAGTACATTCAGTTCTCAATTGTTATTCCTCTCTTCCCTTATCATGGATAGTGATAAATCAAATTCAGGGACAATGGTACAAACTATCCTTGAACTAATTAATTCCAGCCTTTTTCTAAGAGCCAATTAGTAGGTATGCTAATAATGATGTCTACAGATTCCCATATAACCTCCTTTCCACCTCAACACCGCCGGTCTTTTTAGCCCAAAGGTAAGAAGCAAGAGGAAAGAAAAATTCTGACAAACCAACCCAGGAACAGAGAATTTGCTATACCTGCTCTCACAGAGCCTCTGCTGGCAATCTTCAGAAGTCCTTTCTTCTTCAGAATGAAGCTCGAACCAATGAAAATGCTGGAGCTGAGAACCAAGCTCAGACCAATATAGAAATCATTGTGCCCAGCCATCCTCTCTGGGCAGCACTGGTCCTGCTGAGGTTTTGTAAAAAGCAGATTTGAGGACTCTTGCCCTGTGACAAAGCTCAACACTTACACTGTGGATTCCTTCTGAGGACAGCACTAAGCAGTCAAATTGCTGTTGATGACTTAAGACAGTTGATCAAACTCAGAAATGTTATTTTCCAGTATTCTTGAGTAACTTTATTTACTGTGACCATTTGCTTTTTATTGAGACAATTAAACTGCTTCAACTTTAACCCTTACTCTTGGACCTATCACCTCATTATTTCATCCTTGGCAAAAGGACAGGTAGTTGGCTTTTTCCTTGAAACTGCTTGAAGTTTGTTTAGGCAGCCTGAAAGGATTTAGATGCGTTTTTAAAGTTGATTTTTCAGACAGGAAAACTACAATATCGTCCTCCTGATCCACAAGCATTAGTCAACTAAGGCACTGACTGGGCAATTTATTATTTTTTTTAACTTTTTATTTTATTTATTTATTTTTTAAATTAATTTGTTTGTTTCCTTTTAGTTTACAGGATTCAATCCCACAATTCCTTGAGTTTCACATTTTGTCCCCCTCCCTCCCCACCCCCCCCCCATGGTGGCTTATAGTCAAGTATGGGATCAGTAAATACTTTCACATTATACATTAGTCAGGTTATAAGGATGGATTGTACCAGCTGGAATGAAAAATGGTAAAGAGGACATAAAACCAAATAAGAGAAGGAAAAAGATCAGGTATTTTGCTTCCACCTGGATATAAACTCAGTTCTTTCTACTTCTTTCTCTGGATGCACATATTTCTCTCCATCATGAGTCTTTTGGGATTGACTTATATCACTGCATTGCTGAGAAGAGTCCAGTCTATCAAAGTTGGTCATCACACATATGTTGTGTCTGTAATTGTGTACAAATTTCTCCTGGTTCTGCTCTTCTCACTCAGCATCAGTTTGTATAAGCCTCTCCAGGTGAATATGAAGACCGTCTGCTCCTCATTTCTTATAGCACAATAGTATTCCATAACATGCATATACCACAACTTGTTCAGCCATTCCCCAATGGATGGGCACCCCCTTAATTTCCAATTCTTTGCTACCACAAAAAGAGCTGCTATAAACATTTTTGTACATATGGGTCTTTCTCCCATTTCTATGATCTCTTTGGGATACAACCCTAGGAGTGGTATTGCTGGGTCAAAGGGTATGAAAGTATTTATAGCCCTTTGGGCATAATTCCAGATTGCTCTCCAGAAAGGCTGGATCAATTCACAACTCCACCAGCAATGCATTAGTGTTCCAATTTGCCCACAACCTCTCCAGCATTTGTCATTTTCCTGTTTTGTCATCTTAGCCAATCTGACTGGTGAGATGTGGTACCTCACAGTTGTTTTGATTTGCATTTCTCTAATCAATAGTGAATTAGAGCATTTCTTCATGTGCTTATAGATATCTTTAATTTCTTTCTCTGAAAACTGCCTGTTCATATCCTTTGATCATTTATCAATTGGGGAATGACTTGTATTCTTATAAATTTGACTCAATTCTCTGTATATTTTAGAAATGAGTCCTTTGTCAGAGACATAGGTTGTAAAGATTCTTTCCCAATTTCCCACCTCCCTCTTAATCTTGGTTACATTGGCTTTGTTTGTACAGAACCTTTTCAATTTCATGTAGTCAAAATTATCCAATTTACATTTTACAATGTTCTCTAATTCTTGTTTAGTCATAAAGTCTTTCCCCCTCCACAAGTCTGATAGGTAAACTATTCCTTGTTTTAGGAGACTGCTTACAGTATCAACCTTTATAACTAGATCATGCACCCATTTAGACTTTATTTTGGTATATGGTGTTAGATAATGGTCTATGCCCAGTTTTTGCCATACTATATTCCAGTTTTCCCAGCAGTTTTGGTCAAATAGTGAGTTCTTATCCCAAAAACCAGGGTCTGGGGGTTTATCAAACAATAGATTACTATAGTTATTGACTTCTGAATCTCATGTGCCTAATCTATTCCATTTATCCACTCGTCTATTCCTCAGCCAGTACCAAGTAGTTTTGATGACTGCTGCTTTATAATATAGATTGAAATCTGGTATAACTAGTCCACCTTCCCTAGCATTTCTTTTCATTAATTCCCTTGATATTCTGGACCATTTATTCTTCCAAATGAATTTTGTTACTATTATTTAATTTTAATTTTTTGCTTTTTGGAGGGTAATTGGGGTTAAGTGACTTGCCCAAGTTCACATGGCTAGTTTTTTTTGTGTGTTAAGTGTCTGAGGCCGAATTTGAACCCAGGTACTCCTGACTCCAGGGCCGTTGCTCTATTCACTGGGCTACCTAGCCACTCCAAGACCAGGAAATTTAAATATCGCAATGGTGCCACACATGAGATTTTGGAGGCAGAAAAAAAGTCCATAGGACCTTATTTGAGGGGCAGCAGCACTGTATTAAAGAATACTAAAGAAATGTTGCATGTGTCTAATGTGCGTGTATGTGTATATATCAGTCCTGCTTTTGGACTCATCTTGTAGTCATTTAGAGTAACTCTGCAGTGATATGGTTCAACACCCTATAATTCTCCTCTAGTTTACAGAACAAATCCAGCATGCAGTATTTCTAAAAACGTCTGTCTTGTAATGGCTCCAATCTTCCAATTTTAAATTATTGCATCTAATTTCTAATCCCAGTCCAATTCAACCTGTCCTAATCCCTAATCCCCCAACTCCCTTCTTCTTTCAATTCCTCTACTTAGTCCCATTCCTTTGTTCAGATTTATAGATTCTTCAACCCATTTTCTTATCTATATTAATTCAGCCCATTCCTTAAATTCCAATTTAGTTGTAAATAATCCCCTTCTCTTATTTTCTACCCCATGCATCTTCTTTATCATTCACCTAACACCATAGGCTTGCACAACACATTTTGTTGGTGAAAATCCAGGTAATTTTTTTTAAGGTAAACATCTATTTAATACAAAATCATTTACTTTTCCCCACTAGACTAAAAATATCCCAAATGTAGCTTAGTTAATTTTTAAAATTAAAAAAACCTGAATTTTCGTTGCAAAATTATAAAGAACAGGCATGACTCCAAAGAAAAAATATAGATACCCTACCCCTTCGTAGAGGTGGAAGGTCCACAAATGTATGTTGCCTATATTTTCAGGCTTCTTTGATGTCATTCTGATTACTTCCTCTTTTTCTTTTTTTGTCTTAAAAATGCTATTTATTATATGAGATGACTGGGAGGGGGAAGGATACTGAGGTAAATTATGGTGAAATAAAAAAGACAAGACAATAAAAACTCAAAACAAAAAAATTTCCATTGATTAAACTTTACTCTAGAAAATACAAATTTTAAAAATGAACAAAAAGCCCCTACATTTTCTTTAGCCATATTACCCACTCCTATATTTAGCACAGTTTCTTTATCATTTTCGGACATGATGCTTTAATTTCCCAACTAGACTGCAGGGATTGCTTTCATCTTTGCAGCCAAAAAACCAGCTCTTAGGATATCAAATCCAACCTACAGCCCGTTTGATGGAAAGGCGGGAAAACACTGTTTGGAGGATGAGAGGATGCCTTCTGAGAGGTGTGAAATGGAGTCTTTTCTGAAGGGGATTTGTTCTGGGAACTTGGGATTGTGTCAAAGGGCCGTACTTGAGGACCTTGAGGGCCACACGTGCCCTGGAGGCCTCGGGTTCCCCATCCCTGCTACCATCTTGCCACAATTTTTTTTGGTCATGTGATCAAAGGGGAAAACCTTTTAAGCTGAAGGCCTTCTTTGGGGAGATGAAGGACTGTGCTTCTGACCCTCTCAGGGAAGTCTGCTGGAGAATTACGGCAGGGCCCAGTGTGGGAAGGAGCAGGGTATGATTTTTTCTTTTTTTTTTTCATCTTCATTTTTTAAGACATCCCTTCCCAATGGGTCCTCCCTGGTAACACAGAATTTTTAAAAACGAGGGGAGGGGACACAAAATTTTAGAAATTTTACTGAAGAGGGGGAAAGCTGTTGGTGATGCCAAAAGTCGGCAGGGCTCACTTCCGGCCCCGCTCAGCATCCTCCTATCTCCCCCCCACCTTTCTCCTAAAGCCGAGCGCGTGCTCCCCAAGCCCTGACCTCGCCTCGCCCACACGACGAGGGAGGGAGGGAAGGGAAGGAGGCAGGAGGGAAAGAGGGAGGGAGGCGGGCAACCGCCCTCCGAGGCACCTGCGAAAGTCCCGCCTTCCCGCAGCCTCCCCGCCCCGCCCCCGCCCCACTTCCGCTGCCTCGCTCTGAGCGGCCCTCCACCCGGAACCCCGCCCAGAACGCGCGAGGCGAGGGGGCGGGGCCTCCAAGCGCTTCCGGTGCCCGCCCAGATCCTCAGGCGTTGCGCCGTCGTCAAGTCGTCGTCGCCTGGAGGTCATTGGCGACGGGTGGGTGGGCGGCGGCGACGTTCCTTGTAGTCGTAGTCCGCGCTCCTCCTCGTCGATTTGGGATCGGTGAGTGCCCCTGGGCCCTTGAGGAGTGCCGGCTCCGACCGGTCTGCTGCGGGGGCTGGGGCTGTTCCTCTTCGGGACGGGGAGGAGGAGGGGGGCGGGGCAGGGAGCTATGAAGAAAATCTCAGCGGGCCTAGGAGCTAGAGGGCCCCCCCCCCCCCCCCCCCCCCTCTTGCACCCCCCCCCCTTGCCCTTGGGGCAAATCGCCCCCACGACGAGGGAGGGAGGGGGGGGGGGGGGGGGGGGGGGTCCTCTGGGGGGGGGGGGGGGGGGGGGGGGGGGGGGGGGGGATTAAAAAAAAAACTCCGGGGGCCCAGGGCGAGGGGGGGCCCCCCCCCCCCCAGGCCGCCTTCTTCAATCCCCTCCCTTTACAGTTGGGGAAACTGAGGTGAAGGGGGAAGGGAGGCAGTGTGGTTTGGTGGAAAGCGTTGAATTTGGGGTCTCAGGATCTGAGTTCGATTTCCGCCTGAGCCCCTTAGTACTTGTGTCACCGTGGGCTGGTCACTTAACTTCCCGGGGTCCCAGTTCCCTCCTCAGCAAAATGAGGGGGTAGCTAGTAACACAGGGTTGTTAAGCCTTGTTTTGGCACCATCGGCCCCTTAGGCAGTCGGGTGAAGCCGATGGATCCCTTCTCAGAATTGTCTTTTAAGGGCCAAAATTACAATAGAAAACCAATTATGTGAAAATACTGATATCAGAATCATTTTAAAAGGAATCCCCAGAGCCTGGACTAGATGGATTGTGAGAATAAGAAATGTATTCAAGGGCAGAGCCGGGGTTTGAGCCTGTAGCTCCGGAGCTAAGGGTCTTGCCACTGAATCGCATCAAGGTGATGATTGGGGGGAAATGTGGCAGATCCTCTTGCTTAAGGTTCAGTGTTACCAGAGCCAGTCGTTTTTTAGCCAGGACTGGAAAGAATGGTGAGAAATAAAACTCCTAGAGAATTCTACAACAGCCTTTCGTCTACCGTTTACTCACCTTCTACCACTGTCTTTAAGGACTTTAGAGGTCTACCACCTTATTTTAAAAATGAGTAATCTAAGGCTTAGGGAGGTTAAAGTAACTCCCCCAGCTCACACAAGTACTGGACTTAACAGACTACACCTCTTTCCATCACACAAAGGGTTCTTTTGCAGTCTTGTGTGCTTTGGCTTTCAGGAAACCTTTCTGTACTATTTAGCATGGAGGAAATCCATTGTAGACTTTACTGTGCATATGCATTAAAAAAAAAGATTAATTTCAAAATACAATTTATTGAAATATTCATAGTTATACAGTTTTTAAATTTAAAACCTTATGAGTATTTTCAGTAAAAATGGAATGTTCTTTCCCAAGGGTACTCCAGAAAGTTTGCAGCTTCATTTATTGAAAGTCAGTTTTTTTTTAAATCCAATCAAAATATTCCCTATATCCTTTTAACAAGCTTCTCTTGCCCACTCCCCCCCCATCCCCAGGTATGAGTATCCTCCTGTTGGAAAACCCACACTAAATCATTTCACCCCCCAAGGAGAACCCAAAATAACCTTAGTTACCTGGCTGAAGTAGTTTAGAAGTAGCTCTCCCTCGAAATCTTCAATTTAAATTGCTGTGGTAGAAGTTTGTCAATAGAAGCTTGGGGTGGTTTAAGTGGTTGTTGATGTAATCCTCAGACTCAGGCTTTTATTTTATTTGCTTTATTTTCATGGACCTTCCCCCTCCCACTTACATTTATATTTAGTTTTTGAATGATATGAGTATGTATAAATGTTTGTATGAAGCAAGAAGAGAAGAAATGGCTATCACATGTAATACATTTGTGGGGTTTTTTCCCCCCTCCCTCATGCTGGGTGTCTCTGGGCTTCTATGGTGAAAAAGGATACTATGGAATGCTGAATCCTCTTCACTTTCTGTGCCTTTCCGAAAATTTCTTAAGTCACCTTTAGGTATATTAATAGCTAGATGGCATAGTGGATAAAGTGCCAGTGCCAGGTTTGGTAGTTAGGAAGACCTAATTTCAAGGCCTTGCTAGTTCTATGACTCTGGGTTAAGTCAGTTAACCTCTCTCATCGTCTGTTTCCTCATTTGTAAAATGGGGATAATAATAGCATTTACATCAAAGAGTTGTCATGAGGATCAAATGAGATATTATGGCAATTGTTTGTTTTTTTTTTTTTTGGAGGGGGGAAGGCAATGCAATTGGGGTTAAGTGACTTGCCCCAAGGTCACACAGCTAGTAGGTATCTGAGTGTATGAGGGTGGATTTGAACTCAGGTCCTCCTCACTCCAGGGCTGGTGCTCTAGTCACATAATATGTTGTCCTGCAAACCTTATGCTACCTGCAATTATTATTATAACTTTCAGTTACATACCACTATAACTACAGACCTAGGCACATATGACTTCTTTAGTTCCATATGTGTTTCCTTTTAGTGAAATTGAAATTAAAGCCCAGTTATGACCTACAGATTGCTGGGGGTTTTGAATTAATAATTCTGTCTCACGTGTATATGTGCAACTTTGTGTCTATGTATATACACATGTGCCAGCTTTAAAGTCTTGTAATATACGGATATGTAGTTTGTCATTTGAACCCCACAATACCCCTGTGCTGTTGATACTATAGGATTAACCCCTTTTTACAGATGAAGAGACTAGGGACTGGGTTAAAGGATTTGATCCTGCTTATATAGCAGGTAAACAACAGATGTAGGGTTTGAACCCAGATTTCTTTGATGTCAGGGTCAATACTTTATCCACTATGATACAGTATCTTTCTTATCTTGTTCTCTAATCTAAGGTGAAGGGTTTTTTGGCTTGTTTAATGGCACAGCACAAGATGTTTTTACTTTTATCCTTAATGACAACTAACTATGAACCTAATTGTCAGGTCAAAAATATACACATTGTGTTCTCTCCACCCCTGAGGAGACCTTTAAACTGAAGAGCTTGGGGACATCGGCATCCAGGAAGCTGTTTGTGAAAGCTAAGCTGTTCCAGGTATAAATAATATCCCTACTTAAATCCAGTGAGTGAATATTAGAAATGACAGAGAAGAGTAGGAAGGTGATTGTTGATGTTACAGAAAGAGTTTCTCAAATTCATTTCAGATATGCTTTGATTTGCTGAAGTTGAAATTATTATAAACATCACAGAAAACTAAGCCTGTCTTTCTTTTTCTTAAGGAGTATTGATGTTTAATAAGTTTTCAGTCATCAGCAAACTTCAGACTCACCATTAGTTATTATTAGCTTAGAAGGCAGAGAGGTTGATGGTGCTGCTTCACAAGAATTGACTCATAGCCTCCAGCATCTCACAAGGTGAAGTAGGCCTGGTAGACATAGACTAGTTGTGGAGTCACAGTCACAAGAAGCTACCTGTCCTCCAAATAAATGCTAACCTTGTTTTAACCCAGAGGAGCATCATAGACCACTAATTATTCCAAGGGCTTTTGGTATTGACTGCAGTCCTCAGTTTATTTCCCTTTTTGTCTGTGATTCTTGCAGAACATAAGTAGTTTCCTTAGTGTGATAAAACTTTTCTGGTATTGGACTATTAATTCTTTGCAGGAGAATATAGAATGTCGTTGTTGGTAGCTTTTACTTTATGAAATATATCGTTGGTTTTGAGAGAAATTGTATTGTGTAACGTAAATTCTCCTTAAAAGTGTAGTTTTCATTTAAAGAAGAGTGTTATTCACTTGTTTCAGATGTGTCTGACTCTTTTTGACCCAATTTGGGGGTTTCCTGGCAAAGACACTAGAGTGGTTTGCTATCTTCTTCTCCGGCTCATTTTACACATGAGGAAATAGGCAAACAGGGTTCAGTGACTTGCCCAAGGTCACGTACCCAGGAAATATCTGAGGCCAGATTTCAGCTGAGGAAGATGAGTCTTCCTGACTCGGGGCTCAGTGCTCTATCCATTGGGCTACCTAGCTATCTTGCTTAGAGAGAAGAGGTGGGGATGAAATGAAGTGTTTCTAGCCATATCCATTTCATGCTGGCATTGGTACTCATTGAAGTGCATATAAAACAATTTCTGTTTGGAGAAATCATCTTTAGTGAACAGTTGAAGGAGACAAAATGGATGCTCACTGACTGTTTGTGATTTTGTCTTTTCCTCCTTGGAACTCAAGAACAAAAGATGAGCAAGAACAAAGAGGACCCTCCCCCCGAGCTGGAGAGCCAGTTCATACTGCGTCTGCCTCCGGTAAGGAACCCCGGAGGCTCAGCTCACACCGTTACCTTAGACAGACTCTCGCCCACGAGGACTCCGTTTGGTTGTCAGTTGATAAGAATAAAGATATTATTTAAGAGGATATTGGTGATTAAGGACCCGAATTTAACGACATTTAACTGTGTATCTGGTTCATTGAAGTTCTCTTTTCCCTTGTTCCTGGCTATTTACTTTTGAGACCTGTTTTTTCAAATAATATTAATCTTGAATAGACTCCCATTAACTCCCATATGGTCTTCATGTCTTCACTCCCTACCATGGTACCTGATACATTATAGGAAATAAATCTTTATTGAATTGAATCATAAGTTTAGAGCTAAAAGTACTCTAGTACTAGAGACCTTCTGGTTTGGCTCTCCCGTTTTTTAGATGAGTGAACTAGAGAAGCCAAGTGTGTTACCCAAGGTTACCCAAGTGTTTAAGTGGTTAATACTGTGTCTCAGACCCAGGCCCTGTGACTAAATACTTTACTCTTTCTGTGTCACCCTGTTATGCTACAGTTGGTAGGCCTTTTTTAGTTAGACACCAAACTTGTTTTGTTTTAGAATGCTCATGTACCTATAAAGAGGTTGAGAGTTGAATTAGTAGTGTGCACCTCCATGAATGTTAAAGTATGTTGTGCTATTGAAGCCTGGATGCCCTCTAGGATTGGAAAGAACAGTTCTTTTGAATACTGTTTTAGGGCCTCTTGACCCCTTGATATCTGGATTTGAACTTTGAAATGAACCAGAAAAGTGGCATCTAATGGGAAATGGCACATATTTCAGCCCTTGGGTATAAATTGCCCTTCAGTGGAAAAAACAAAGTCTTTTCCCAGATTGAGGTAGTTTTGTGTACCTAGAATATTTGCAGATCAGACACCCCCCCTCCATCCCCCAACTTTTAGCAGTTAGCTGAGAGTCAGTGGGGAAAGCCTAGAGCCTAGGAGAGAGAAGAGTCCCTTATTTGGAGCTCCAGGAATAAGGATCAACCTAAGTTAATCTAAGTCAACCTGGGTTGACTTAGATATCCTGATAAAATGTCTCTGTAGAATGCCAAGTAGTTGCTGTCTCTATGTGTCTGTTCAGAAACTGGTTGAAGGTTGGATTTAAGAGCAGAATTTCCCTGGCCTATCTCTTCTTCCATCTGGTATGCATGTGACCACATATAACCAGTCTTACAAGTTTTTTTTTTCTTTTCAGGAATATGCTTCTACTGTGAGAAGGGCAATACAGTCTGGAAATGTCAGCCTGAAAGACAAATTAAGCATTGAATTACATCGTAAGTAGTGAATATCTTCTTCATGGTCCCTTCTGTCCCTTATAAGTGAATGGGCAATGTCTTTCTTATTTTTTTTTAAACTCAATTTTATTTTACTTTCCGGTTAGCATTTTTTCCCTCCCTCTTCCCCTATACCACCATTGGGAAAGCATGAAAAAATAAGATCTGTTACAAACATTGAAGTCAGACAGAGCAAATTCCCACATTGGCCATGTCCAGAAAAGCTTTGCTTCGCTCTGTTCTCTTCAGCTCCTCAGCCCTCTCTCTGTCCCTGGGGTGGGTGTATGTTAGCACTGCAGTTAGTATTGCTGTTGCTGGGTTTGTTCATTATTCTCCTGGATTCGCTCATTTCACTCATAAGTGTCTTTCTAGGTTTCTCTGAAACCATCCAGAGAGCAACACAAGCTAAAAACTACAGGTGTGTGCCTATGTACACTGTACCTGTGGGAGTGCCCGGAGGTTGGTTCCCAAGAGATCAGACACATAATACTTACTGTCTCCTGTCTGATATCCAGCCTTCTTGGTTCCTCACTATCCAGGGGAATAACAAATGCTGGCCTTTGTTTATAAAGATAACCTTTCAGACCCCCCCATTGGGAGGAAGTGTGCTTTCAGTAATGGGTGATGTTTCTCTGAGCTGTTCACACAGTCTGGACAAAAGTTTCTCTTGCTATTTGCATGCTTTGGGGAAATAAGATCCCAAACTGTGGATGAGTTTTCTCCATGACAGGACTGGAGATCAAACCTGCAACTGTGGGCACTAAGCACCATTCGAGAAGCACAGCTTTTTTCCCTTCCTATGAAGTACACATCTACAATGATCTCCCCTGCAGTGATCAATATTCTAATTTCAAAAAACTCTGTGGTAGTCTATATCTAGAATATGAATGTTTCCGAAGACTAGTTTGAATGAGTAGAATATACTGCTTAGACTAACACAAAAATACAGCATTTATGTTCATATAAAATTTCCCACAGAAAACCACAACTTCACCAAGCTATTCAGTCCTCAAACATGAATTGGGAAATTCAGCAAGCCCTAGCAAAGTTTGAAGTTGTGAACACCATGTCACCTGGCATTTCCCTGCAGAGGTTAATGGTCACATAACAGCTGTTAACACCTTTACTGTTAAAAGAAATGGTATATTTCTCAATTACAGTGCATGTACCTTGTTACTATGCAGGTCCTCATTATTGTGACCCTAGGAGACTTACAGTTCATTGAAAGGATGTCAGGCTTAAGCTTTTGTTTATTTGTCCTTAGCTGATGGACGTCATGGAATTGTGCGTGTGGATGGTGTCCCATTAGCCTCTAAGCTGGTTGACCTGCCCTGCGTTATTGACAGCTTGAAAACCATTGATAATAAAACCTTTTACAAGACTGCGGATATTTGCCAGGTATGGATAGACTGGTCTTTTCCTGATACCCACTAGTTTTCACATCTTCCAGGTATTCCATTGTATTTGGGGAATGACTCCTTACTATCACTGATTTCTAGGCTAAAGACACAAGGATGAAATTTCATACTTCATTTTGGTGTTTTGAGACTTAACTGTTCATTACCATTACCTCTTGTCATGTAAACAGCCTGGGGAGTGTTGAACCTCCTGTTTGTAATTTGTAGTGATTCATTAATAGGAGCAGCTGGGATCTTCTCTGGCTCCTTCTGCCGAAGCAACCCGCAGTTGACCATAGAGGTATAGACTGGTTCTTAATTCATCATCTCTGCTGTTGATTTCTTGTTTTCTTTGTAAATCAAAATGCTGGGATCTGTTTTCCAACATACTTCCTCCTCTGCAGTGGTAAGTACTCTAGCTCCAAAAAGTCTTTTGCTAGATTCTATATTTGTAGTACTGCTTCATGGCAAAGTGACTGCAGTAAAATGCCAAATGCATTGCTCTCTGACCTTTTAGAAAGCTTTACTGCTGCCTTTTATTTTCACATACCCAGTCATTTCTGGATATATGCCCCCACACCCTCTGGTGAGCTTTTCCTTGTAACAGAAAAACAGTTAAGCAAGGTCAGTTGCCATGGTCACATCTGAGAGCTTGTACAGCATTCTATCTCAACTGGCCCTGTTTCCCTCCCCCCCGTACGTTTCATCTCTTCTCAGGGGCCAAAATTTCTCTATAACCACAAAAGATTAGCTTTATTTTGTTATTCTTTTTGTTCACATTCTTGTAGTCATTGTGTATGTTGTTTTCCTGGTTGTGCTGGCTTCATTCTGCTTCAGTTCATGTCTCTGAAATCTTTTGTCATTTCTTACAGCACAGTAATATTTCTTTACATTCAGATACCAGCTTGTTCAGCTATTCAGTGGGCACTCACTTTGTTTCTAGCACTTAATTCTGTACCTTGCACAAAGATGTTTAATAAATGCTATTTCAAGAAGAGCCGTTGTGACTATTTTGGCCTATATTACACTTTTGTGTCTTGGTGTTTTATGCCCTTAAGGCTGTGACCAGTAGGGGGTTTCTAGGTCAAAGGGGATATAATCATTTTTCTGACAAAGTTCTGAATTGATTGAATGTGCCTATCTCACTCCAGTCTCTGTAGCATTGATTATTTAAGTCTTTTGGCATCTTTTCTGTTTGCTAGGTACAAGGTGAATCTTCAAAGTTGTTTCAGTTTATATTTCTCTTATCAATTGTGAACTCCCTCCTTGCTCCAGATCATTTCAACAACATCCTCTATTCTCTCTTCCTTTGCTCTAGTCTTACCTTTTTTTTTTTTTTTGCTTTTTGGAGGGCAGTTGGGGTTAAGGGACTTGCCCAAGGTCACACAGCTAGTTTTTGTGTTAAGTGTCTGAGGCTGGATTTCAACTCAGGTCCTCCTGACTCCAGGGCTGGTGCTCTACTCACTGCACCACCTAGCTGCCCCCTTTGCTCTAGTCTTAGAGGAAGATGCAGTCTCTGCTATCTGCTGATTCCTTTCTTATTACTTACAAACATTCCTCTCCATATTTTAAAAACTGTCACTTGACCTACAATCCCCTCAAGCTATCATCCTTTTCAGATTCCTAGAAAAAACCATTTATACTCATTGCCCCCACTTTCTTACAGCCACCCCATCATCTCCTTGCAATATGGCTTCTATTCTCATTGCTCAGCTAAAACTTCTCCCCAAGGTTACCATATAATAACAAGGTTACCATATAATACCATAATAACCAAAGTTATTGCTGAAACTGAAGGCTTTTTCTTCTTTTTGACCTCCCTGCAGCATTTGATGTTATTGGCCACGCTGACCTCCCACACACACTGTCCTCCCACACATACTTTCCTCCCACACATACTTTCCTCCCTCAGTTTTCAGGACACTGCTCTCTCCTGGCTCATCTCCTGGCCATTCCTTCTCAGTTTCCTTTGTTTTGAACCATGTCCTTATCTCACCCCTTATGTGGGTGGTGGCCCTGAAAGTTTTCTCCTGGACTTTCTTCCCTCTGTACAATAAGCTCTCTGATTTTGTCAGCACCTGACATTAGCTGAAGTGTTCCAGAGGAGATGACATCTGGAAAGTGCTTTGCAAACCTTAAATGCTAGCTATTATTATTGTTAGCCCACACCCATTGCCCCATTCACCTCTCTGCAAAGAAGAGAGGGAGAGGTGCCTTCTCATATCTCTGGGGCCAAGCTTGGACATTTCCGTTTTATAGCATTAAGTTTCACAAATTGATATTCCTAAAGCACATTATCATTCCTTGAGAAATTTTAGTGACTCCTTCCTTCTAGGATAAAGTATAAAGCTGGCTTTTGAAACCTTTCATAGTCTGCCTCCCGACTACCCTTCCAAGCTTATTTCATTTTCTTTTCCTTCACATGCTTTGCATCCCAGACAAGCTGGCCTTGCTATTCCCCAGGCATTACTCCATGCCTAGAATGTGCTTCCTTCCCACCTCTACCATATAGAATCCATAGCTCCCTTCAAAACCCACTGCAGCCATTTGAGAAACTACAGCCTTATGTGAGTTGAAGAAGTTTTGAAATGAGAGGGCTTAATCAGTTTCTCCCATTCATTTCAGTTCCTACATAGGCCTCAAAGGATCATTCCAAATGAATGATTTTGTGACAACTCAACATCCGAACTGGGGAAAGGAAAGGAGAAACCCCCCATTTTAGAGTCCACCTTCTGTTTATTAGAGATTGGGGGGATGTGTATCGTGATCCCTCAAATCTCCATTCTGTTTGGAGGAGTGGGAAGACAGCTTCGATGATGGCTTCCCAGTTTTTCTCTTTTGACACATATTAAGAGTTGCTTTCTCCTTTTGGGAGGTTCTAGGATTTCCAGATCTATGGTTTGGGATCTTCATTTGATGAAGTGACAATGTAGGATCAGAATGTTCCTTTGTTTACTTGAGTTCAGCTGATAAGAGAGATGTGGAGAGTCTTATCTGTGATCCTAAGTACTGTGGGTCTGTGTGGGCCCAAGTAGATATTTACCTCTAACGCCATAAGGGGAGCCAGGGAGACTTTCTCTGCTGGTTTTGGCAGTGAAAGAATAGAAATAAAAAAAGCAACTAAAGCTACATAGGGATACAGGAAAACAGCCAATTAATTCGGGTGTGAGTGTTCCCAAGGACTTTTGGCCAGTACCTGGAGAATGGCCTTGGATTGTTCTTTCAAGTGAGAACCAAAGAGCTCTGCTGGGTGTGCTTTGGGATTCTGCATGTGAGTGTTAAGCTCATATTCTGTAGAGGAGTGGGAAATAAACTTCCAATACACAAAGGTCCTATCATGGGGGAAGGTCCCAGTTATTAAGAGAGCTATGTAAAAATGTGTGCATACCTGTAGATTTGTTTTATGGCAAGCAATAGCAATTCATTTACATTCCTCAGAGAAAGGATGGCAGTTAGGAGACTCGTTATAAGAAGGTCATAGGAAGCACACAGGAGATGCTAAGAAGTGAATCACTGTGGTGATATTTGAAGGGGCCTCTAGCAAAAGCAGAGCTCAACTGCCATCTCCTGTAGAAAGTCTGTCTGTTCTCTGCCAGTAGTTAATGCCTTCCCCTTCGAAATTATTTTGAATATATTTTGTATTTAGTTTTCTTTTCACATGTTGCTTCCTTCCAAAAGAATATAAATTCCTTTAGGTCAAGGGTGGCTTAGTTCTTGTCTTTTTTGTGTCTCTTGTTTAGCACCACAGTACCTAGCATGTAGTAGGTACTTAATAAATGTTCATTGAACCAAATTATTAATGATTTGGAGCAATCTTCCATATGGTTATTAATATTTTGCAATTTTTTTGGATAAATGTTTATATCCTTTGGTCTCTATTGGAGGGAATGGCTCTTGGTTAATTCCATATATAAGTTGGATACCAGATTTTTATCAATGATATTTGATTCAGTTAATTTTCCTTAATTGACAGTTTCTCCTCTTATGCTAGTTGTATTGATTTTGTTCATGAAAAAACTTTCAAAATTTTATATAATGGAAATCTTCTATTTCATCTTTTATGATCACCTCTACCTTGCTTGTTTAAGAATTCTTCCCTGTAAAAGGTACCTCTTTTTCATTTTCCTCTACTTTTTTTTAATGTAACATTTTACATTTAGGTGCCTTTTTGGTGTTAAGGGTGGCTGTCCATTGTTAAAATCAGCACCTAACATCTGAGTCATAGAGCCCCAAAACAGCTTTTCTGATTTTTTTTTTGGGGGGGGGTACTGTTTATAGATGCTTGTAAGTACTGTGGATGGTGATCTTTATCCACCTCTGGAAGAACCAGCTGCCACTAATGATCCACAATTAAATAAAAAAAAAGATAAGGACAGAGAGAAGAAATTCATCTGGAACCATGGCAGTAAGTGAGAAACCTTTTTCTTGCCCTGGCCTCCTTGTTACATCTACTGAATCCTACTTAGTGGTGACTCAGACATGTGCCCTAAGCTTAAGCCCATTTAGCTTCCTAGCCAGAGTTTAAAAAGGGCCTGAGCTTGGACCTGTGGCTTCCCATTGGCATCTTCTGCCAAGTGCTATGACTTCATAATCAGCCTGTGTCACTTCTCAGGTTCCATAGGATGAATTTTCTTTTTATCAAATCTGTTTAGACTCTTGTTTAACCAGCAATCAGGCTGATACATGTCACTTTGTTTTGTTTTAGTCACTCTGCCACTGAAGAATGTCAGAAAGAGAAGGTTCCGGAAAACAGCCAAGAAGAAGGTAAGTTCTCACTACATAGATATTCATTTCTCTGCCAAGTGGCCTTGGAGCATGAAGATGGGAAAAGGTGTCAAGAACTTATTTGTGAGGTAACACTTTGGACTGTGAGGTTTCTAAATGGGAGGCACCACAGCCTGGGCTCACAGTCCTGGACTGAGCATAGCATCAGTACACTGACTACACCCTATTGTCAACTGCCTCATCCTTGTAAATTCTTAAGGAGACCACTGATAACCTGCTAAAGAACAAAAGGATAATTCGTTAATCTTCCCCCCAAAAAAGTAATCGCACAGGCTTCAGAGTTGGAGCGAGATGCTGTATAATATTGTTTGTTCATTGTTTCGGCATGAGTTCATAGTTCATTTGAATTCAGTAAGCTGGGGACAGAATAATTGCTTCTATAAGTCTTCCACACAGTTTGTCTCACTGAAAAATGGCTTCACCATTTTAGGTCTTTCAAATAACTCCTAGGGAAAATGTTCCATTTGTCAGTGACCTTTGTAATCTGTTTCTTTCTGTCTCGTAGCTATTTATTGCAAAGGCAATTGTTACAAGTATGTAAAGGCAATATCAGGAAATCAGGTCTCTGTTTTCTAGACAGTTGTTTGCTATTACTGAGTCTTCCTTTGGAAGTCCTGATTTCAATTTGTGGCTTGACACCTTGGTTATTCTGGAGATAATTGCTTGAGATAAGATTCAAGGGGGAAAGTGCAAATAAGAATTGCTAATAACGAAGATGGGCAGCTGGATGGTGCAGTGGATAGAGTGCCAGGTCTGGAGGCAGGAAGACTTCTCTTCTTGAGTTCAGATCCAGCCTCAGACACTTCCTAGCTGTATGACCTGGGCAAATCACTTAACCCTGTTTGCCTCAGTTTCCTCATCTATAAAATGTGCTGGTGAAGGAAATGGCAAAGCACTCTGGCATCTTTGCCAAGAAAACCCCTGAAGGATTCACAGAGAGTTGGGCCCAACTGAAATGGCTGAATAACAAGCCAGTTCTTTTCTCAATAGCTAATAATGGATGCAGGCTATTACTGCAAAGTCAGTGAAAATATTTAATGACTAGAATTTAAAGGAAGAGTCCTTAGAGTAAACTCTGCCATAAAGTCTTAAAATGGTAAAAAAAAAAAAAAAAAACAAAGCCCCCTAAGTCATTTGTTCTATGGAGGAAAGTTCCCATATCCTGTACAAGCCCAGGTGCCGGCAAAAAGGCTTCTTTTCTTGCAGCTGAAGAATGCTGCTCGTTCTGATGACTTTGCCCGCAATAGCAGGCTCATCCCTGCCAGCCACAGGGCATTTAATGCTGTTACTGTTCTTTTGTCTCCTCTGGCTCAGTACATTGAATCTCCAGATGTGGAAAAGGAAGTGAAGAGACTGCTGAGTACAGATGCTGAAGCTGTCAGTACCCGTATCCTTTTCTGTCTAAAATCCTGAAGCCTGAGAGGCTCTGGGCCTTCAGACTTGTTTTCTTCAGTTAGCCTTTATTAAAGGCATTTACTAAGATGGTATGGCAAGACCAGTCGGTTCAAACCCAGGTATACCTCTCATAAAGACATACAGTGGCCATGTTTTCTTTTAGCTAGCTGAAACCCAGGTAATCAGATTTGTTTTTCTGTTAATACAGGGCCTCCATTAACCACTCTCAAGGCCCTTTGCTATACTAAGTATCTAGGCACAATTGGGCAGAGGTTAGACCTTAAGAGACTCTTCAGAGACCTTGTACTTCTCTTGTTTTTTCCTTAACTGAACCCGTTTTCAGGATGGGAGATCATTGTTGAAGATGAGACCAAGGACACAGATAACCATGGTTCCCTGACCAGCCTGGATGTCTCTCCAGGAATGAGTAGCCTTAAGCAGGGCCACAGCTCATCAGGTATTGCATGACCTTAGGCGGAGCTCCGACTTTGCTGGAGAGGGGCTTTGGACGATTTGGCGGCTAAGCAGCTTCCTTATACTTGCAGGCTCTCATTTGCAGAGTCCGAAGCCTCCCTTCACCCTTTGGTGCCTGGCTCTTTGCTTCAGGCTTAGGATTCTCATTTCTCTCCCACCCTTGATTACTTAATGTACAGAGGGGACTTTTCAGTGTTTCCTGGTCCCACCTCCTGTTTGGGAGTCTCTCACTCTCCCACTCGGCACTGCAGTTTACACACTAGTGGGAGGTACTTAAGTACTATATTATTTGTTGTTTCCTCGTGTTTCAAACTAACAGAACATGATGAGCTGCGAGAGATATTTAATGACATTAGCAGCAGCAGTGACGATGACGATGACCAAGATCACCATGACGATGAAGATATAAACATCATTGACACCGAGGAGGACCTGGAGAGACCATCACAAAGCGCCCTTGATGAATCTGGTGAGCAGCGCCAAGAAGATGGGAAAGCAAATCACCTTGGTGAGTCCCAGGACTCGGGCACCTTGGAACAGATGATGAGCAGGTTGTGGTCACAGGGTGTCACTGACAAAGGATAGACTGAGGAGAAACAACTTTCTCTTAGTTGCAGGACTCCGGAAGCAGATTGATGCGATGAAGGGAAAGCACCGAGAGACTCGGGAGAGAGCAAAGCGCCAGGAGGACCTCATCTTCAGAGTGGAAAACCTGGCCCTCAAGGTGAGCCATGTGACCATCTCCTCCCCCACAAGTTCAGCTCCTCGGGACGGCAGGAACTCCTCTGTTTTGCTTTTGTTTACCCAGCACCTTTTCAAAGAGTAGCTCTTGAAAATTGTTGAATTGAATTGAAGCCATGCTCTCTCCTTTAGAAAAATTGCACACGTCACAAGGCATTGCTGGAAATAAACCCCTTTTCCAGATTAATGATGCTTTCTCCTGTCCCTTCTCTCTCCTCTCTGCTCCGTGTTCCCTCGGATGTATATTTCAGGCCTGTTCTCCTTGGTCATTGCTGGTTTTTCATTTACTCAGCTTAGCTTCCTTTGTTGTCATGGTGTATGTTTTTGGGGTTCTGCGTTAGTTCACATGGATCTTCCCATATTTCTCTGAAGTCCTCAAATTCATAGTCACAGAAATTTGTCATTCTTTACTACACAGTAATATTCCTTTACATTTCCGAAACCACGATTTGTTCATTCATTCCGCAGCTTAGAACATTTGCTCTGTTTCTAGTTCTTTATTTTCCCCCACTTAGTAGCTGCTTCTCTTATTCTGCTTTCATTTATTCTGTGCAAAAGCTTTTTCATTTTACCTGGTCTAAAAGGTCTCTTTTGTCTTTAATAATCACTTCTATTCCTTGTCTCCCAGCTGTGGTTGTGAAAGGAATCTCCTAGTTTTGGGGACCAATTCTCTTCAAGTCATTGGCATCCTGTATATTGAATAGAGATTTCTTCCCCTAGTAATTTTGTTCTCCTCAGATTAGTTCCCATTCCTGACTCTGATCTCTGTGTTTCCTTCTATATCACTTCTAGGCAACATTAACTCCATTTCACTCTGAAATCTGCCCTTCAGGCTCCTATCCACCCTCCATCTTTTTCTTTATAATGGGAGCACACCTAAAATCTAGCAAATCATTTTGAACGTGTACAGTGACCACTTTGGGGGAAGGAGCCAACTGGCTTAAAGTGTATTTGTGTTAAACACCATATATGAATCTAAAAAGCAGGGGTTAGTCAGAAATGATTTAGCTTTAATTTAAGAATCCTGATTCTCAGTCAGTTTCCATTTATTTACCTTTTGAAAAGAAGATGACTGTTGTGTTTTTTTAAATGCCTGTATGTGCCATTTTCTTCTCTTGGCATCCATTGTATACATTAAGGGAACCAAGAATTGAGTTTATTTTTTTAACTGTCTTCTGTTGCATGCTTGAGCAAAGGTGAGCAATTTGCTTTCTGTTCTGACATGCTTAGCAAGTTTCTTGATGAACTCAATGACAGGAAAATTTGTTATTGAAATACATTATCTCTGAGTTAGAGGAGGCTTCCAGGCCATCTCCTACCTGAAATGGGGACAGATGGAAAAGTCCTTGCCAATTTCATCTTTGGTGAGGCTGTGTCCTTTGGTTGGTCAGAGGAGCAGCTGCTCATAGTGTGTGACAGATTTGGGCTGCTGCCCTTGTTTAGAGATCATGTATGTGAAAGGACAGAGATAGTGACAGAATGGATTTGTGATTTCATTGGTAGGGGAAGCTCCTGGGTGAGGGATCTCCCTCTACCAGGATTGAATCGAACCTTCTCTGCAGACCAGATTGCTGCCCAGAGCGCTGAGAGATTAAGTGACTCAACTGGGGCTATACATCTAGTATATACGTCAGAAGTAGGGCTTTCTATCCACTCTACTATGATGTGGGAAATATTATGCAGATTAAGGTAATTTTTGTTATTACTGTAGCTTTTTAAGTGTGGTTCTCAAACTTTTTGGTTTCATAACCCCTTTACACACATAAGAATCATTGAGGGCCCTCTCCCCAAAAGAGCTTTTGTTTTATGAGTTTATGTCTACTGATGACCCTATTAGAAATGAAAAATCTTAGTATTATTATGAAAATGGCTCTCAAGGTCCTGCAGGGCTTCCCAGACCACACTTTGAAATCCACTGCTTAATAATATTCCTTAAGAATGATAGTATTTGGCCATGATGAAGGGCCTGGATGAGACAGCATAGGAATTCCAGTTAAACTCTGTCCATTTTATTTCAAGGTTTGAGGTAGCCAAAGGATCACAGTGGCTCTGATGCCCCATTAGAAAAGGGTTAATAGTTTATCTGAAGGCATTCTGTAACCATTCATTTAGAGGAAAAAGGGATTGTTTTGTAGGGTGTTCAGAGGAAAGTGGTGCAGAGCTCCAGTGGGGAGTGTGGTTTAAAAACACGAACTTGATGGAAAGAGAGAGCTTTTGTTATACCCACTGCTTGAAGAGCCCTTTGTCTTACTTGGTTATTGTCTCTTCATCGATGAGGCCTGGCATTCATTGCTTCCATGACTTAATTTTCCAGAACCGTCTTCAGGCTGTGCTGGATGAACTCAAACAGCAGGAAGAACAAGAGCAGCAGCAGGTAAGGAGATGCTCTGCAGACCAAGAAGGGAACCTCCACCAGAGCCGCCATTGCTCTCCATCTCGTTTTGACTGTCTGTCCCCATTGGAATGGGCACGAACAGCAGTGGCCAGATCCTCCCTGAGTAAGATGGCAGAAAGGGAAGGAGTGTCAGTGGTGGCCAGTGTGGAACAAGTCACCATGTGGAAAAGGCCTACTGCCTATTTTCCCATGAAGCTGTGTCCTTGCACTGCTGTGGCAGTTTGAAAAAGTGCTGTGTAGACCTGGCAAGGATGAATTCTTGGGTGTAGACTGGCTTTTGCTACCCAGTGGGGGGTTTGTACCCATGTCCTATGGATCTTAAAGAATTCATCAAGTCACACAGCTCTCTCTCCCCAGGTTTAAGTACCCCTAGTCAGGTGCAAAGTCTTGTCATTTCTATCTCCACAATACCTTTCATCTCTCTCCTTTCCTCTCACAAGACCACTGGCCTAATTTAGGTCCTTATCACAGTTTTCCTAGACTGTTTCAATGACCTCTTAATTTGTCTCCCTGCTGCACTCATCTCTTGAAGCTGCCCTCCACACAGCTGCCAAAATAATTCTCCTCAAGGACGGGTCTGACCATGTGACTCCCCTACTCAAGAGTTTGCTTGTCTCACTGTTGCCTCTTGAATAAAATACAGACTCCTCCCTTTGGCAGTTAAAGCCTTTCAGAGTTTGCCTCCAAAATACTTTTCCAGATTGATTTCATAATGCTCTCCTTCACACATTCCTTGGTTCAGCCAAACTGGCCAAACTGAGCATTTTCTTTCCCACCTCTTTCCCTCTGCAGAGTCTGTGTCCCATGCTTGGGGTGCTTTGCCCCTCCTCTCTGCCTCTTAGCATCTTGAGTTTCATTCCACATTCAACTCAAGTGCCATGACCTAGAGCAGGGGGTCTTCCCCTTTTTGTGTCATGGGCCCCTTTGGTGATCCGTGGAAGCCTGTGGGTCCCGTCTCACAATCATGGTTTTAAATGAATCATAAAATACTTCAGATTGTAAAAGAAACCAGTTATATTGAAGTAAAGATGTAACTTTTTTCCCATCCAAGTTCACAGACCCCTGGACATCTATCCCAGGTGAAGAACCCCTGACCTATAGGAAGCCTTTCTTGAGCCCTTTAGTTGTTAGTATTCTCTCCCTCATAGATCTGTTTAAATATATTCCTCCCCCCCCCCCCATGTAAACTCCTCAAGGGCAGGGTCTGTTGTGTTTCCATCCATATCCACAGCACTTCGAAGTGTCTTGTAGGTAGTAAATACTTAATAAATGTTTGTTGGATTGGATTAAAGAAGTCAAGTGCAACAAGGTCTCCAGAGAAGGAAAGAGATTAAGCTCCCTGGAGTGCTAGGGCTGCTTGGGAGAGCTTCTTAGTGGCCTTGAAGGAGTCAGCCTTTTCTGGTAGTACTTTCACTCAAGGGAAATTGTTTACAACCAAAAAAGCAAGTAAGGAGACACACTAGCTTCTTGAAGGGAATGGCATTTGAACTTGGCCTAGAAGGCCAGTGGATTACGGTTACATTGACGGAGAAAGGAGGAGGAGGAGGGGGGTGGGGGTAGTGGTAGCAGTAGTAGTCGCGTTTGGACACACAGCGATGGAGGGAAAGTCACTCCGGGGTCAGGCCTGTGTCTGGTGTGTGTGTTGGGGAGTAGTGGGAGACAAGGCTGCAGGGATATATCGGTCAGAGTCACAATATGCCTGACTGGAGTTTGGACTGAATTCTCTAGGCACTTGGGAGGCTTTGGAAGCTTCAGAGCAGGGAGGGCACTGGCATGTTGAAATAAGCTTTAGGATACCCAGTTTAGCCAAAGTGTTCCTATCAGATTAGAAGGGAAGGATCTGAAGGAGGAGAGACTAGTTAAGAGGCAGACCTGAACTAGTAGGGAATGGGAAGAAGGAAATGTACAGAAGAGTTCTCCCAAAGCTTGAGGTCATGGTGCTGGGCAGGTGGTTGTGCAGAAGTAAAGCACAGGGGGTTAGTCCTGGAGGTAGACACCCAAGCCTCAAGCCTGTGTGCCTAGGAGGGGCTGGCCCCATTGGCAGAAAGAAGAAGGGGGCCTAGCTGCTTTGGGGAGGGGAGAAAGCAATTGTTTTGGATGTGTTGAGAGGGAGATTCTGTCATGCCAGGTTGAGCTGGTTAGCCAGCTTTGTAATTAGGAGCTGGAGTTCAGGAGAAGGGAAGAGCCTGAAGATCCAGGTTTTGGAGTTGTCTGCGTAGAAGTGATGAAGGGTGAGTACATGGGGATGTGAAAGAGATCAAGGACGGAACCGTGGAGGAACTCCCCATCTGGGGACCCGGAGTGGAGGAAAGCCGCAGCTCAGTGTTATGGCCACTGCGTGGCATTGAGATATGGGTCTGTGCTCCCCCCAGTGGGTACCTCCCCGGTAGTGGGCATGTATGTCACCCCACTTGAATGTCGTAGGGTCAGAGTCGCCAGTAGGTCTAAGGATGTTAGAGAATATTTTCAGGGGCGGCTAGGTGGCACAGTGAGTAAAGCGCCGGCCCCAGAGTCAGGGGGACCTGAGTTCGGTTCCGGCCTCAGACACTTAACACCTACACAAAATACTAGCCGTGTAACCTTGGGCAGGTTACTTAACCCCAATTGCCCGCCAAAAGGCAAAAAAACAAAAGAAGAATATTTTCAGTAGTCCTCATCTCAAAGGCGGTGCTCTTGGTTCCTGGGTCAGCATGGCGTAGTAGCTAGAGTTGGTGACAGATTCAGGAGGAGCTGTCTTCGAGTGCCACCTCAGACGTGACTCTAGATGAGTCCCTTAGCCTCGCTTCATTTGTACATCGGGGATAATAGTGGCACCTACCTCACAGGGATGTTGTGAGGCTCAAACAAGCTTCTGTCACATAAAGCATTTTGCAAACCCTAAGTACCATATCATTGTGAGCTCTTACTAGCACTGCTGATACGTTTATGTAATAAAGTCAAAACCTAAAAAAATGTAAATACCAACACAGAAAAAGAAGGCCCTCCATTCTAAGCTAATGGCGAGTCAGATGTAGCAGGCAGGACCTTTCCCTGTTGTCCGTGCTCCCCCCAGTGTGAGCGGTGAGACACGGCATAGGCCCCTTGTTGACTGTCAGCCCCTGGTTTGGCGCCGTGGCTGCCACTGGCCCATCTCTTCTTTCCCTACACAGAGTATGGTCTTCCTGGGCATCCCTCCTAGCAGCTTCACTGCCGCCTTTGGAAACTTGCTTTTCCGTGCTTTCTGGAATCAAGGGCAATGTTCTCCCTGGGGTTATTGCAGCATTTTGGAGCTGCCCTGGTGAGGAATGAAAGACACCATATAAATGCCAAATGCTAATTGTTCTTTTTGTTTCCTGCAAGCCTGAGTTCTGCATCATGTAAGTGTGCCTAGATTTACAGATGAAATGTTTCTTCACCTCTCCCCTTGCAGCTCAGCTCCTTGCAGGAACAGCTGGATTCGCTCCTGGAGAAGTAAGGGCAGCTTGGCTTAGTTCCCTGTCATCTTCACTCTGGCAAGCATCTTGCATGCAGACTTTGGGTGCCTCCCCTGGGCTGGGGAGAACATGGAGGTGGAAATGTGACTGCATTCACATCTCACTGTGTTTCTGTTGCTTGTTGAATTCATCCTGTTTCTGTCTTTGCATCACCCTTTTGCTTTCCTGGAAACATCAGCACTGCTAAGTAGAAGATACTGGGTGCCAGGGCCCAGCTTGCAGTGAAGTCCTGGGATTAGTGGGCTAGGCACTATAGCCTGGTCACTCCAGCCCACTTCTGCTGCTGGCTTTGACCTGTTACTTTTAGAACTGCTCAGCTTTCTGTTCTGTGGGACCATCAGAGGACTCAGCCATATTATCCAAAGAGATTTGAGCCTGGAGACTCGGCAGATGTTTGGATCTGTTTTTATTCTCTCCCATGTGAAGGAGGGCAAGTCATATACAGTGTGCTGGGTGCCAGCTCAGGAAAGAGCGGTGATGAATTTGCAGCAATTCATGCCTGCTGATACCACTGCCCTGGCGGGTTTTAGAAAACCCTAGAACTTGGTGTCATTGAGGCACAGCACCTGAGAAGGCCAATAAGGAGCTGTTGTCCTTAGGTTGAACCTACAGAACAAAACCACTTCCATCAGAGGAGAATTGTGACTTCTGTCATTCCTCCCCATCCCCACCTGGGTTTGTCATATACTTTGATATGAAGGTCTGTCAGTATCTGTTGTGCTTTCTGGAAAATTTCTCAACTAGTGCTTTTTCAAATGGTTTTGGAAATCTTGTGGTGAAGAATGGGACCCCTTTCCTTTAGTGGGGGCTATCCCAGGAAGAGAGTACTTGAAGCATTTGAGGCACAAAAACAGCAAACCTTTGAGTTAGGTTGGAGCCGCAGTAGAAGAAGGAAAGTTCTTCTGATTACTTCCTAATGGACTAGGCAGTTCTCAAATTAATCAGACAAGATTGGGGAATGGGAGCAGATAGAAAAAGGATTTTAAAAGGGGGTTCCAGTTTTGCTACTGTCACAAATCATCTTGAGAGGAATTGGATCTGATTCTTAAGCATCAGAAAGAGGATTTCTCGGGCTTCCTATGTATAGAGCAGCATGGAACTTGGTCCTTGGATCCCAAACATGCAGACCAGAACCTGCCATTACCAGAAGCTTTTCCATCTTGGCATAGGACCTACCAACACAGCTGTCAGAACACCATGACGCGCCATTGGAGAGTGGCCCCCATGGACGTTCCTGGCTGAGTGAATGTGGAGGCTGTCCATCATCCTTGTTGAGCAGACTCACGTCATGGAGGACACTTCCTTATGTGCTCTGCTATCACACTGTCCAGCAGCCCTCCTTACTAGTATAGCTCTGTATTCTTCATAGTCTCTGTCTTGTCCTGTCTTGGCCAGAAGTGAAAACCTTGTAAAGTTTAAGAAGGGGAAGAATTCATTTGTACATAAGTGGTACGCGTGTTTCCTTTTTGTCTGTAACTTTAGGTTATGTATACACCTTGTAAGCTTTTAGCTTCTACCCAGTGCCCACTGTTACATAGCTGAGGTGCCAACAAGAGACAGCACCAGCAGACTCATGGGCTGCCTTTGTTTTTCAAAGGTTCTGGAGAGCCCCCTGTGAAGAATATTCTCCCGTTTTCTGGAACGGAGGAATTTATGTGCAATACAAGAATAAAGCTGGAATACTTTTGGACCTATTTCAAATATAAGACCTGACCAATATCTTATTTTGGTTATTGAGAATTGCTCTCTCTTCAAAGCAAGGAAAAATCAGGAAGTCCTGACTAGATCCCATAATAACATTCTTCTTCCTCATGTACTTTTGGGGTATGGGAACTGTGGGAATCCTTTCTAGAGAGCTAAAAGTGTCCCTGTGCTGATGGGAGAGCAGAAGTTCCCGGGGCCCTCAGCACATCTGTTTTGATCTATAGGCCTTCACGGCAGGTTTGGAGTAGCTGGTGACTGCTGCCAATCAAAAGACTAGTGTCCCCATGGATCCTGGGAAGCTCATTAAGGTCAAAGTGCCTTATCGTCTCAGTTCATACCACCCGCTTTCAGGGGTCAGCTAGGGACAGGTCCAGTCATCTTTAAGGGAAGAGAAAGTGTAATGCTGAAATCCCTGTGAGCAAGGCAAAGTCCTTTCTGCAAATGATGCACTTTCTGGCAGAACAGAACCCAAAGCCATTCCATTGAGAAGTGCTCAAAGGATATGTACAAATAGCTTTCAAAAGAAGGATGAGAAATTATCAATAACTATGTGAAAAAAAGTTCAGAATCACTAATGATTCTGAGGTTTCTCGTATCTAGTGAAGTAGCAAAGACGTTAAAGAGTGAAAAATAGTTAATATTGGAAGGGTTGCTAGAAGTCAGACGCGTATTACACCATTGGGTAAGGTGTAGATTGGTTCAGCGATCCTAGAAAACAATTTGGAATTATGTGTGAAAAATGCTGTCACTCAACAGTCCCACTGTTGCTTATATGCCCCAAGGAAGTCAATGACAAAGTCCCCATAGATACCAAAATATCAATAGCATTTATAGTAGCAAAAAAGCAAACCAGAAACAAAATGGGTGCCCAGAAATTAGGGAGTGACCAATCAAACTGGTATAGGAATGGAATGCTATTGCCTGAGAAATTCAAAGAACTTTGGAAGACTCCTGAACTGATACAGACCAGAACAGCAATAATAGAATTTTTTTAAAATGCTAAAAACCAACTGAACTCTGATGAATTGAAAAGACCAAGCATGTTCCCAAAGCCCACATGATGAAACATTCTTTTCCATAAAGAAGCTGAAGACTGCTGGTGTGGCATGCTGTGTACACTCTCAGATGTGGTTGTGCTGGAGTTGCATAATTGTTCTTTTGTGTCATTGTTAGGGTGGACGGTGGGGGGGTGGCATATTGTGAAATGACTGGTGTAAAAATAAAAGGCATCAATAAAACTTAAAAGAAAAAACTGAACTCAAAGCTTTGCTGTTTCCTCCTCCAGCATCCATCTTCCCGTTGCTCTAGGTCTCAATTCAGTTTTAGAAAAGAGATGTCAAGATCATTAGTATTGGCCTTGGAGTGACTCACCTTCATTCTGTAAAAACAAGTGCTACTTACCAATGTGGAAACCAGAAATGTGCTGGGGTTTTTTGAATCAAGACATGTACACATATAACAGAACAAAAGCTGTCTCCCTGCACTTCATTTTATGCTGGACTCTACAGGGTCAATGAAATAGGCTTCTTTGCCCACTCTTAGAGATTTGCCTGCCAACAGGGCAGCACAGTCACACTGTTAAGAATTGATGAAGAGTAGGTGGCCTTTGTCCATCAGCACTCACTGAGTTAAAATGTGCAGAGCCTTAGGGGGCTAGAAGCACTAGGGGGCCTACACTCATGGGGGATCTGGAATCTCTGGAAGATCCCAACTAGGTCCATTAGAAATTCTGATTAGTTAAAGTGCTCAAAGGCCTGTCCTGGAAAGGCCTATGAAACTGAGAGAAGGGCACTATTTTATGGAAATATCTCATTCCTTGGTGTCTGGGGATATGGC
Organism: Petaurus breviceps papuanus; assembly: GCF_028583685.1. Classification (NCBI taxonomy): domain Eukaryota; kingdom Metazoa; phylum Chordata; class Mammalia; order Diprotodontia; family Petauridae; genus Petaurus; species Petaurus breviceps. Next base: position 4,896,519 of record NW_027187307.1, read on the forward strand.
TGAAGACCCAGTTGCCATCTGCCATTGCTGCCACCAGAGTCTCAGAAATGGGTAAGCAGTCCAACTCAAGAGTCTGTCCTTGTCCTTAGAGACAACTTTTTGCCTCAGCTTCCTCATCTCTAAAATGGGGTGATAATAGCACCTACCTCACAGGGTTATTGTGAGGATCAAGGCACATAGCACTGTATAAATGTTAGCTGTTACTAGCATTATTAGCCAGGCAGTGCCTGGCACTCAGTAAACACTACATAAACATTTTTAAAATAACTGTTGGGCTAAGCTCCACCCTAACTGGTTCACCCCTGTTAACCTTCACTTCTGTAGAACTTGACTTCGAGATTGCATTCCTGATTATGACTGATCATTAGAAATGCACGCTAACTTTTTTTTTTTTGAAGAAAGTTGTTTCCTAGTGGCAACTTTTCTGTAACAACAAAGATGTAAAAGGTGACATACTTCTCTAGTCCATTATAGCCAGGATCTGCAATTCACAGGATTCTAGCAGTTTGATCTGGAGGGCCAAAAAGATCAATCATGGGGTGTGAAAGTGATCCAATAAGATATTGTATGTAAAGTACTTTGTATAACATAAGGCACTGTAGAAATTGAGAAGCAAGGTGGTACAGTGGACAAAGGGCCGTATTTGGAGTCACACGGAGCCGAATGGAGGCCCTGCTTTGCCACTTACTAGGTTGGACAAGTGACATAATCTCCTTGGGGCTCCAGAAAAAGGTTCCATATGTTAAATGAAGGATTGAATTGAATAATCTCTCAAGTTCCTTCCAATTCTAAATCTGTAATCCTGTGATCTTCAGGAAGCCCAAGGCAGTAAAATGCCTTTGAAGAAGGGGAGCAAAGGTCATTCCAAATCCCGTGGCTCGAGGGGCAAGAAGCGCTAGAGGCAAGTCTACTTCTTTTTAAATCCTGAGCCTCAAAGGCACTACTAGGGAATCTATGTTTGTAGGCACTTATGTTGGTACTAAGTTTTGGCTGGGATTTATCTTCCACCATTTTAGCATAATGAAACTGTGGGGCCAAGACCCACACTGGCTTAACTCTAGCCTGGGAGACCTGAATGGTATATGTTTCTTGACCTAGATGGCTAAGAACCTGAGGCCTACAGCCCTCCTTCCATAGCATTTGGTGTGACCAGCTGGGGAAGCTGCCATTCCTGACCCCAAACTGATCCCCTGGTCAGCCATTACAAGCCCTTGGAGTTTGGACCCTTTATTCAGTTGGTTCTGTGTCATACAAACTCCCAAGTCTTTTATTCCTGTGTTTCCAAGTTGCTGTCAACTGCCATGAAAGTCTCATCCCCTTGCTAGATCTCCCCATGCTCTCAGCCTTATCAGCCTGAGCCCTAGTCCTCCACTGCCCTATACCCTGCTCAGCCTTCTTATTCCATCATGCCCTCTGGGGCCCTCTTTCTGGTAAAAAGAAACCACTTCATTCTCAATCTTTCCATCACACACTTTCCTCTTTCCATCTTCTGCCACTGATGGAAATGTGGCTCATCTGGAAGTGGTTATTTCCCTTGCTACACCCTCCCTAGGACTGGGGGCTCCCCTGACACCCTCTTTTTTTTAAGCAATTGGGGTTAAGTAACTTGCTCAAGGTTACACGGCCAGTCGTTTCTGGGTGTGGTGCTGAGTATCTGAGCCCGGATTCGATCCCCAGGTCATCCCGACACTGGAGCCGGTGCTCTTACTCGCTGAGCCACCTGGCCGCCCCTCCCCTGACACCCTCTTGCCCAGGACTGGGAAGAGGAGGAGGAGGTGGCAGCAGCATATCCCTTGCTTCACACTGCTATCTCCAAACTGTCTCTGCTATTGTTTCTCAAGAACTTCTTTCTCCTTCATGGAGTATTACTCCATCCCTTTATATTTCCTGGTCTAGATGTGTAGTGCTCTGGCCTCTGGGACATTCTTTCTCCCTCTCCCAAGGAGTTAAGTACTTGGTTCATAGTCTTTCTCTCCATCCCATTCCCTGCTCTTAGACTTGAGGTAATAGCTTCAGAAATCTTGGCTTCTCAGTTCATCTGTTTCCTCAAGCCCCATAATCTGCTTCTTCAAACCACCCCCAGGATGATCGAGCTGATCTATATTCTAGATCTTGTCACCCCCCCTCCCCCGTTCTTTCTGAAATCCTTCTTTAATTATAACCTTCCTGCTCTGCTGCCTCATTCCTAAACTTGTCCTTTACTTATCTCTCTCTGTTGTCACAATCTTAACCAGTTCAACAGTACTCTGCCATCTACCTTTGAATCCCTTTCCCTCTTATTCTGTGATGGCTTATGTTCTACCAACAACAGCCTCGCCATCCCCCTCCCCCAGGATCCCCTTCCTGTCCTCTTCTGCTCCTACTCACAGAATCCTCAATACTACTTAGGAAAACCACACCAAAGTTTACATATTTGTGGGTAGGGTTGGGGGGGGGTCTTTTTTGAGGGGAGGGGACATCACTAGGAGTTAACCATGATGTGAAGAAAAAAAATTGCCTTGCTGCTGCACAGCAGTCCTCTTATTCTTCCATAATTAACGATCGCAGTGCCCCCAGTGGCTATTCTAAACTTTCTCTTCTAAACCCTCCTCCAGTCCCTTTACACCACAGTTCTCCCTTAGCAGAGTGTGGCACTTGAAAATAAGTGCCATCCATCACGACCTTCATCTTCTCTATTCTATGCCTCACACCCTCTCTATCTTGGCTCTCCATATCTGCTTATCTTCAGTTTCTGAGGCAGAATGCCCTCTTCTTTATCAGTGCCAACCCTTGCATCCTTGTCTTCATCACCTTCCCAGAACTTTCCCTTTTGATTGTCTTCCACCTCTCATCTTCATTCTCGCCTCATCCATTGAATCCTTCCTACTGCCTATAAAAATTTCCAGGTCTCCACCATCCTTAAAAAACTTTAATTCACCCCTGTCATCCCCAGTCTACCATCCCTTTCACAGACAGATATTTAGAAGGTGGCACCTAAACTCATTGTCTCCTTTTTTTTGCTTTCTTTTTTTCATTTTCACCTTTCATTTTGCCCTTTGTATTCTGGTGTCCTGTACTTGCTGGCCTGAAATGACTTTCAGTGAGGTTTCAGTGATCAGTGTAACTTCTAAGTCCATCAGCTTTCTCTCATTCCTCATTCTCCTTGACCTCTCTGAAGGATTGCTTTTGGCCAACCACCCCTTCCATCTGGATTCTCTTTTTCTCCTTTGGCTTCTGTGGCACTTACTCAGAAGATGTGGCCCCTTTGCATCTTCTGTCTTCTGTCCACCTAGCACAGTGTACCTTGAGACCCTGTGCTGAGTCCGCTTCTCTCTACACTTTCACTCCCCTTAGTGGCCTCATCAGTCCTATGGGTTCAGTTATTATCTGTCTCTGCATCCCCAGCCTAGATGCAGAACAGCAGGCCTGCAGCACTACCTCCCTGCTGTTGACCTCCAGCTGAATGTCCCGTTGGGTAGCTTAGGCTCATCAGGGTCAAAATTCAGTTCCTTAGTTTCTCCCCTAATTCTCCCCCTTCTTTACCATTCTTGTCACTCAGATTCCCAACTTGTTTGTCATCCTTGACTCTCCCCTCTCCGCTTTCCAGTTGCCATATCTTAACAGGTTTTCCACAGCATCTCTAGTCTGTTCTGTTCTGTTTCTTTATGTTAAAAAATTAAAAGGACATATTAGGGACATATGAGGTAAGTTGTACCTGAATATATTCAAACTAAACATTCCTTACAAGGAAAAACTATGAGAAACTACAAAAGAAAAAGGTAAAGAGATTTGAAAAAATATTTATTGTAGATATAAATGATAAAATTTGACATCCATAGTAAAGGAATTATTAAAATTTCATAAATAAAATAGTTACCCAGTCTACGGTGGAGAAATTGTCAAAGGATACAAATAGATAATTTTCAAAAGAAGAAATATAGATTGTTAATAATTGCTTGAAGAAAAATTCATTTTTTTTTAAATCAAAGCAATACAAATTAAAACAGCTCTGAGGATACGACCTCACCCCTATCTGGTGTAAAGCTCTTTGCAAGTGCCAAAGCACTATATAAATGCCAGCGATTGGCAAAAATAACACTAAACAACAAAATCCAGCTTTTTTTTTCCTGTTGCACCCATAAAAGCTGGTCAACCTAATGCGATTTTTACTGCTGATCACAAATATGGTTTCAAGTTTTGTCTGTTAGCCACTATTTTCACAGGAATCGTTTTATATTTGTTTTTTTTTCCTAAACAAAACTGGGATTATTCAAGTCACCTAAAACGCGAGTACTGATGATTTCCCATTCTATTTCACCTGTACAGCATCCCACAGCAGCTTCCCACAGTGGGCAACCAGCTTGGTCTTCACCTGCCCTACCCTTGCTTTTCCATTCTGGACACACCTAGATGGAAGCATTCCCCATGTTCAGCACTGATAGTACTTAGTTTTCTGGGAAAGATTCCAAATGTTAATTTAAAAAATAGATCTTGAGTAATATGTTATGGCCCCCTAAATTTGTACTTTATAGACTTTTGAGAAGATCATTGACTTTTTGGGATTATTTTCTCCTTGTGGTTCCTCCCCCCCCCCAAAAGTGTTTGGTCATTAGTTATTGTGATAGTAATGGAATATAAAGATCCTCCTGTATTGGCTTGGTTTTCAAATTGATTGTGTTAAAACCCAGAGCTTGTTAATCCCACCTGTGGGATGGACTTGTTGATGTGAAAAGAGAGTCCTGAACTGGGAGGAGCTGGTGATGTAGATTTGGAGAGACTCGAGAGGAGGCAGAAGAACTTTTTGGAAGCAGTGCACTTGTGGAGGCAGAGAGAGACTGAGAGGATTGCTGAGGGCCACTTTGAATTGCCCTGGACTTTTGAGACCTGCCCCTGGAGCTGCCAAGGACTGAGGAGACATGGCTGTTTTGCTGGTACTTTGTCTCTTTTGATGTTGTTTTGCCAGATTTGTCCACTGGTGAAGGACAGTGCTGTTGTTGAAGAAGTCGTGGAACCTGGCTGTTGGTTCAGAGCTCCTGAGACTGTCCTGCAGACAGAGAGTGAATACTGTGCACTGGTGAAGGACAGTGCTGTTGTTGCAGGGGTCTGGGAACCTTGCTGTTGGTTCAGAAGCCCTGAAGAAGGATTTTCTTGTTGTATGTTTACAGAAATCCTGGGAGAGGGTTTTGCTAATGTTTTCAGGGGTCCTAGGACTGTTCTGCAGACAGAGGATGAATTAAGGAAGAGACTGGCAATGTATCTTGTGGCCTTGCTAAGCTTTGTCTCCCCAGGAACAAATATTGCTGAGAACTTGCCTCTTGTCAAGATGAAGAAAAGACCTCCATTTGGGTATTAAGTGCTGTGCTTTAACTTGTAACTCTGGGGTAGATTCAATTGTGATCCAGGGGTGGGGAACTTTTGACCTTTTTGTGTTCTATGGTTGAACAAATGAATGTACTTTATGTATGATTGGAAACTAATCTCCATTTGAGAAGAGGGGCTTTGTGATGGACTAAATGAAGGTACAGACTAGGGGTGGAATAGTATTTAGAACAGGGACTTTGTAATTGATTGAATGAATGCAAGGTCCTGGGGTGGGGTAGTACTTGGAGATCGTTTACCTAGCTCAGGGGAAAAAGGTCAGCACCCCGAACTTCAGAATACACAGACAGAATTATCAAGTCAGAGAAACATATCAAGTAGACAGTTTCCAAACTGTCCAACCATTACATCCATATCAAATCAACATCTGGGTTTTTCAAAGCTGGGGGGCTCTGGACATTGGCTTCCCAGAATCCAGATCAAATCACAGAACACTTCTCAAAGTGAGCCCCAAAACAAAGCTACACACCAGGGCCCATACAGCCCTCTCCTGGCTCAGAGAATGCAACAACCTTACCTACTCACCGGCCAATCAAGAAGCATCCACCGAAAAACAAGTCTCCCACCCCAGGCTCCAGGCACACTCCAGCCTAGGGGCAGGGAAGATCTCCAAATTTACATTGCCATTACAGTTATCTCCATGCAGCCCCTTCAGCTTAATTTAACTGTTTTCCCAATGGTCATCTTTGACCATTTCCCTTATTTGAGAAACCCACGATATCCATTCTTTGATTTCAGTTTCATTGATTCTTGGAAATTTCTTTTTCAGATAAAGAAAACCTGCATATTTTTCAGTCCAGCGTCTTCATAAAATTTTTCATTAAACGAAGTTTATAATGTGAAGTGGTGGTAAGAAAGCTTTTCTCCTTCAGACTGTTGGCTTGCCATATGATTTTTTTCCTTGAAATTCTTTCCTTTGAGGCCAGTGTTTCACGTTTTGTTAGCCTGTTCTTTCCTGTTTACACATTAAAACAGTTGGATTTGTTGTAACCAAGTTGCAGTCTGAGTAAAAGAACAATTTCTTTGAGATTCCCACGTTTCCCAGGGCTGTTTTTCACACTGAATGTGGTTGGAGAAGTTTTTGTGTTTCAAATATATTCTATTCCCTGTTACATAAGATTCCTTCCTTTGAGTTTCAGTACTAAAAGTTCAGCTTGAATTTTGGCTAGGCCAAGATTATAAACAAAAGTTGTTCAGGGCCGCTTGAGTCATGAAATAAAGATCTGAGGTTCAAAGATTTCCTCAAATTGTGGGTCATCACCTTGCTGGGCTTCTCTATGGTCAAACATCTATCCAGTCTGAATTATCCTTCAGGTTCATCCCTTTTATTCAAATTCCAGGTTTCTGCTGGTTTGGGTATAGGTGGTTTCTTCATTGGTTCTTATAACTGATGACAGATTTTAATGCTGCACTGTATGTTCAGACCTGGAGGTAATTCCAGACATTTTTTAAGTCAAAACAGCGAAATGCGGTGCATGACTTTTTTATTATCTCCAAATCATCAGAACCAAGAAGGCCCAGTCAGGAGAATAATATAGGTGATACAGCACAAGGTGGGGGGGGGGCTCGAGGATAGCATTCATGTGCTTTCTTACCTGGAGGAACAAAGTTCACCTTGACCCAAGAACAGATTGAATGACAGACAATAAAGGCAAACTGAGAATTTAGGTAATAATGTACTAAGTACAAAATGTTTGGGCAAAAAGGAGCAGAACTAATAATGATATTTACCCAATGATAGCAGGTACATAAATGACAGGGACTTTCATGGCATGACTGAATATGTTGGAACGTTCCTGGCCCCACCAAGTCTGTGCCAACATTTAGTACATGAACAAGGACTTCACACAATGCACTGAAAAATCCAACTAGTGATCTCAGTACCCTCTTCTCCTTCCTCCCTTTCCCTCCACCAAACCATACTTGATTAACCTCACATATTATGTAACTTAGAGGTAGGTGATCGGGAACCACTGGAATTTTTTGATTGCAGGGAGGAACATAGTCTGATGTGGATTTAGGAAGATCACTTTGACAGTGGAGTGGGGAGGAACTTGAAACAGGCACGCACACGCACACGCATGCTATTGTAGTGGTCCAGGAGTGAGGTGATGAGGCCTGCTTCAGGGTGGGGTCAGAGTCTGAGGAGAGAAGGGGGCATAGATGAGATGTTAAGAGAGTGGTGCCCATGAGAGAGGAAAGTTAGGAGGGGGGAGCATTTGGAGGGAAAGATAATGAGTTTCATTTGGGACACATTGAGTTTAAGATATCTACAGGACATCCAGTTTGAGATGTAAGTCTGGAGCTTAGGGCAGTACAAGCAGATCTGAGTGTCATCACCATAGAGATAATTAAATCCTTAGAGCTCCAGAGATCAACAAGTGAAATAATAGGGCCCTGGGTAGAGCCCTGGGGGATCCCTGTGCTTAGCATGTGTGATATGGATAAAGATCTGGTCCAAGAGACTGAGGAGCAGTCAGATGGGGGTGGGGAACGAGGATGGAGTAGCATGGAAACCTGGAGGGAAGGTGCTATCAAGTAGAAGGGAATGATCAGCAGCGCCAGAGACTAGAGAGAAAAGGCCATTTGACTCGGCAGTTAAAGAGAGCGCTGGTGACTGGAGGGAGCAGTTTCAGTTGAATGACAAGGTCAGAGACCACATTGCTGAGAGTTAAGGAGAGGAAGTGGAGGGGCCTGCTGGGCATGCAGGCATCAGGTGAGGTCTTTTAATGATAAGAGGAGATGTGGGCATGTTTGTAGGTAATAGAGAAGCAAGGAGTAGGTAAGGAGATATTGAAGATGAGGAAGAGAGTGGGGATGATGGCAGAGCAGTCTGCTGGGTAACAGGTGGGATGGGATCACTTGTGCTTCGGCAAGGAGAAGGGCCATCTAGAGGCAGCTAGGTGGCCCAATGGGCCTAGGGTCAGGGAGACCAGTTCAAATCCAGTCTCAGATACTTACCAGCCATGTGGCCCTGGGCATGTCACTTAATCTCGGTTTGCCTTAGTTTCCTTAGCTGTAAAATGGGAATAATAGCACCTACCTTCAAGGGTTGCTGTGAGAATTAAATGAAGTAATATGTGTAAAAAGCACTGAGCATAGTGTGCAGCACATAGTAAGTCCTCAATGTCTATTCCCCTGCTCCTGTAGGACATCTTGTGACACCCAGGCTCACTGGGCATCCGTGGAAGGCGTGCTCTTGCGGGGGGGTGACGAGGCAGAGCTTAGAGGATGCATCTGCAGGAAGGAAGGAGTGCCAGTGGCAGGTTTGGTTTCCGCTTCTGGGCTGGGTAGGTGGGTCCCTCTGGAAGGAACTGGGATGACAAATCAAAACTCCTCCTCCCATAGAACAAGGGAAAGGAAAGCCTGCATGTGTGATCACGTTTGTTAAGCCTTAGCTTAGTATTCAGCACACAGTAGGTGCTCTACAAATGACTCTTCCCTGCCCCCTCCACAGGCTGGCTGCTAAGAACTTACAACACTCTCCTTGGCCTCTGCATTTGAGCCAAACTGGGCTAGTCATTGTTCCCCAGCTTAGCACTGGATTCATTCTCCATCATCTCCACTTGCTTTTGGGAGGCAGCATGCTGTAGTGGACAGAGTATTGGTCTTGGACTCAGGAAAACCTGGATTCAAATCCCACCTTATGTATACTGCCTATATAAGTGTGACACTTAATATCTCTGGGCCTCAGTTTCCTCATCTGTCAAGTGAGGAGGGTTGGATTCAGTGGTCTTTAAGATCCCTTCCAGCTCTAAATCTGTCTCTCTGTGCCCAGACCTGGAATGCTCCCCTTCCTCCTATCTGCCTCTTAGCACCAGTAGCTTTCTTCCAGACTTAGCTTAGCTGCCATCTCCTACAGGAAGCCATTCCTGATTCTCACTTTTCCCGGCACTGCCCCCCCCCCCAGCTGTTTGTTCTTTTTCTTTCTTTAAATAAGCTCCTAGTCACTATGTCTGTGTTGTCCTCCCTCTCTTTCAGTGCTCTGTAAGCTTTTTGTGGTTTCGATGGCTGCAGCACAGTGCCTTGCTCACCATAGGTAGGAATTTAATGAACGTGGGACTGAGTGTGTTCAAATAATATGCTCTATCGTCTGCCTACAGTGCCTGCCTAAGGATGCTGGGCACAGAGGCACTACCCTCTGCTGGTAATCCTGGCCTGCTTCCTTCTGGGTGATGACTGGGTGAGGAGGGGCCCAAAAGGCAGAGGCCCGGGCCTCAGATTAGAAACCGGGAGCAAATCCCGAAAAGAGATGTGTGCATGACATACTTAGTTAAATCTGCATTCTTAACATTTTCTCCAGCATTTTCCTAAGTCGAGATAATCAACAAACCCTGATTTGCAGCCTTTGCCAATTTCTGAGGTATAAATGCTCACACTGAAATTTTACCAGTTGGCTCCTGGGGCTAGTTGGAGCTGGCTCCTGTCCTCCCCTGGTCTCAGAGGCAGGGAACAGCTTTGGGTGACTTTCCTCCTTATCTGGCCCAGGCCAAAGATCTGTGTTCCCATGAGCAGTCTGAGTTGGCTGTGAATCGCTATCAATCGGCAAACATATATGAAGCACCTGTGTGCCAGGCATGGGGATACAAAGGCACGTGGGATGGTTCTTCCCAAGGAGTTCTGTTCTTTTGAGGGAGTTGGCATGCACAAACAGCCGGCTGGATATATAAGCTTTAGTTCTGTGCTGAGACTCATGTCTGGGTCGACGTAGGCTGTGTCTGCATAAATATGTATATACAAATAAATTCCAAGTGAACGCAGGATAGGGAAGGAGGGCCCTAGCAGCTGGGGATCCAGAAAGGCTTCATGTAGAAGATGCCATTTGGGCGATGCCCTCGACGAAGTGAAGGCTGCTCTGAGGCCAAGGAGAGGAGGGGGTGCTTTCCCAGCCCATTCACAAAGAAAACGAACTCCTGTTGCCACAGAAGTTGCTTGAAGAGCCACTTAGGGGCAACTCTCCAGGTCGGAGAGTCCACGGACATGGGTGTGCATTTTTTAATATTTTGAAAACAATTTCAATTTAACTCATTTCCTTGGTGACCCTATGTATTTCATTCACTTTATGCATTTTGAAAATAGGGTTCTGAGAAGGGGTCAGTAGGCCTCACTAGATCGCCACTTCCAAATTAAGGTGAAAACCCTAGGCTCTAGGCCAAGCTTGAGCCTAGGAGAGCAGAAGGGCCTGAGCTGAAGTGAAAGCTACAGGGTCGTTAGCAGAATGTCTTTGATCCCTTCCCCCAAATCAGGATCAGCAGACTAAGGCTGTAATCGGGATGGGGCCAAAGCTCTGTCCTAGGGTGCTGAAATTAAGGGGGTACTGACAGCCTGTGCAGTCCTTAAAAAGATAAGAGCATTTGATTTTAGCAAGAATTTTTTTTTAATAGGAAATTTCCAGATGATGGCCCCCAGCACCATAGGTGAATCCCACCCCTCTTCTGGCAATGACTACCCCAGAAAGCCTCCCAGTGTCCTGGGGCTCCGCTCCACAAAGGCCTTATGTCTTGAGATCCAACTTCTGTCTTCCACCCCCTCAAATATCTTAAGTTAAGAAAAATGTCTGAAGCTTGAGGGAAAGCTGGAAGCAATAGAAATAAAAATGTTCGTGAAGACAAATAAGAAAGGGATTTTTGGAAAGATGGAGGAAAAGAACACAAAAATTGGCAGTTTGATAGAGGAGTGGGGAGATTTGAGGGAAGAATTATTGGTCAGAGGCAGTAGAAAAGCTGGGCCTCAAGACTCACTTTGGTTTGCTAGTGGAGGTCTTGCTCTGCCAGGCAATGGGCTCATCTCCCTGGGCCTGGGCCTGATCCTGGGGCCCTAAGTGCAGTGGGGTCCGAAAGAACCTATTGGTGCTTCTGTGCACCCTTGGAAAGGAGGAATATATGGGAACAAGGCTGTGAGCATAAAGGAGTCATGAAAAAGAGCCGAAGTGTACAAATACAAATTTATTGTTTCCAAAGCAGAATTAGAGAGAAGAGGAAACAGCACCACACAGTGAGTGGTGACCAAAGTAAGCCAATTTCTCTCCAGCCCCCATCAGCCCTAACCCTCCTGGCAGCCTGAGCTAGGGATGGGAGGGCTGAGGGACTTGGCCCATCCCCTCCTCTGGGGAATGACTCCCGGCCCTGCCATGGCCACTTTGTGTTGTCGTAGGGTCGGGGTTGGCCCGGGAACAGAGTAGCCAGCCCAAGCAAGGAAGGTTCCTCCACCCCACATCAAGACCCTGTGTGCCCTTTTTGAGATTCCACAAGTTCTTTTGTTTGACCCCTCCTTCACTTGAACCTGGGTGGGATCCCAGCCTGAAGAGCTCGAGCTGGGCCCCTGCTGTTCATGAAAGGTTCTGGTTCTGCCTGTGACATGCTGCCCTGGTCCTCCAAGCCCTGCCCTCTGCCTGACTCATCCCTTTGGGGGAAGGGGGATGCGATGCCAGCTTTTGACCTGAGTCAGGTAAGAATAGAGGTGGGCAGAGCCTGACTAGCTCCCTGCCTGGTGGAGCCTCTTCTCCACTGGTCATCCCCAAACCCATCGCAGCAAACTCTCCATCAATCCTAACATCACCAGCCAACTCAGGCCTCTCGTGCTCCCTATAGCTACACGACCCCCACAAATGAGAAGACCTTCTCTAGGCTGCTAGCAACACCCCCACCCAACCACTTATATACATGACAAGAAATTCAACAGCATCAAACCCAATACACAGTAGATGCTTTGCCAACATCCAGCTCATCTCGAGGATTCCCAGGGCTCATTTACTTCCAGTGTTCTGATAATGTAGCACCGCACCTGTCTCAGGTATGCCCACAGAGGCTTAGTGATCCCCCACTCTGCTTCACCTCCCTCCACTGTAGTCCCCACACCTGCCATAGCCAGGTCCCCATCCCTGCCTGCCAGCTGGAATCACTCACTATTGGAGGTGGGCAGCTGCGATCTTGAGCCTGGGGGATCCTTTCACATGTTCCTGGTGAAAACCTACTCTGGGACATCTGCTTGGGAAAGCATAGCCATCCTAATGAGTAAGCAAGTTCCCCATTTCCATCCAACGGCTCCTCCTCAGGCCCCCAGGAAGACCCTCAGCTCATCCTGTCTGATCTCCCTGGTACCTTTCAACCATTCGTGCCCTATCTGTGGCCAGTGCTGAGCCTCCTTGCCTCTGTGGTGTGACCTTGTGGCATTCGATGGCACCAGACAACTGTGATGGTGGTCACCAGGCCTCCCGCACCTTGCTACCCCATCTTCATTGCAGCAGATGCAGATTCTCTTCCTTTCCTAGCCACCAACCTGTCTTATGGCCACCCAAAGGGGAAGTCAGCCTCTGTTCCCTAGGGTCAAGCAAGACCTTGCAAGGAGAAGGGGATGAAGGTTAAGCTATGTTGCCTTGCCTAGGAATCACGAGGGGATGGGGAAGAACAGAGGCAGAATCCAGTCACTATAACCGAGACTTACACTTGGGGAGCTGGGACGAGCCAGAGCTTTGATTTGGTGGAACCGAGGCCGTAGAGCCTGGGTCCCCCAGTGGCCTGCAGCAAACCTGGACAAAGTCCCCCTGAGGGAACAGTTTATGATGGGGTCACCCAGGCACTTCTTCCCCCACCCCAGCCCGAGGCTGGGCCTGACAAAGCAAGGCAGAACATGAATGCTTGCCGAGGTATCAGATTTAATGTGCAAGTGAGGCCAGGGGAACACTGATGCACACAGCAGCGATGTGTGAGCCTCACTCTACCAGAGGGAGGGGATTCCAGGGCTCTGCTCTATCGCTCTTTCCAGCAGAAAGCTGCACAAGGCCGCTCTGGCCTGGCCCCAAGGCCCAGGGCCTACTGCCTACTCAGGCCTGCTTCTGGGGCCCAGAGACATTAGTTCAGCTGGCAAAAGGTTGCTAGTCAGCATTAGAAGAAAATCAAACAAGGATCTGCGAATGGGAAAGCCCTTCTGGCATCTCAAGATGCTTTGGAAAAGCAGTGGGCCCCCTGAGGCCACAATGGGCACCTCTGCTGGGCTGTATACATCTGAGTGGCTGCCTGCCTCACTCTGCAAGGAGAGAGGGAAGGAGCCTCAGAGAGGCACTGGGCCCAGTCACTGCGTCCCTGAAACGGCTTCTTCCTCTAAAAGCCTTTAAAGGCCAGGCAGGCTGGCATGGGGGGCACCTTTACAACCATTGCCCTAAGGAGGTGACAGGGACAAAGCCCTTTCAGAGACCTAGCCTGCTGCTGCCACTCCAATCCCATAGGAGAAACTAGTAGGCATATCTCCAGGACCTGTGAGGGCCAGAGGAAAGCAAGCAGCCACCCTCAGCTAGGGTTCCCAGGGCATTGCTGGCCAATCACCCAGGAGGCTGAGGTCTTGAGGAAACAGAAGGGGGGAGGGAACCTACATTAATGTTGCTTCCATTTCCCCAAATGTTAGGTGGTGTTAGGAGCCAGCAAAAATCAAGGCTCCCTTCCAAAGGCGGAAGGAGCCCCCAGTTTTAGAGAGCACTCTACCACCCATCTTCTGGGAGTGTCCAGAAGGAGCATGTGACCACCAGTGTGGCACTGAGGGTTAGTGGAACAAGGAAGACTAGTCTGAAAGCCTGACTAGGGCACCATCCTGCCAAGTGAGGGAAGGCCGAGTTAGGGGACAGGAGGAGTAGAGGGAGGGAGGCCTTCCAGGCAGCAAACCATCAATGCTGAGCAGCACTCTGCGCCAGACTATCTGGGGAGGGGGTGGGGTTGTGCCCACATCGACCCAAAGCTGGGCCAGAGGGCAGGATCCCTGGGTAGGTGCTGGGCCACCCATCTCCTGTTATCAAAAGAGAAGGCAGGGACCAGGACAGGCACTGCCCATGTCCCGAAAGTACCTAGCTGCCCTCAATCACCACTTTACTGGGATATGGCACCAGTGTGTGGAGAGGAAGCAGGCTGCTGGCTTGAGGATGAGAAGGTCCCTTTGCCGGCTCCCCCTGTGTTCCCCCTCCCCAAATCTGGCTTCTCCCACCTCAAGTTCCTGATGCTGCCTGAAGCTGACTAACCCAGTGGGGAATGGGTAAATGACAAGGGCCAGTGGTGACAGGATGGGCCTGGTTGGGGCAGGGATAGGGGAATTTGGTCGGAGCCAGGATAGGGATCCAGAGTACGGGATGAATGTTTGGACGCATCAGGAAGCCAGTAGAGTGTTGGTGGGCACGTCTGGGCTTCGGACATTAGGGAAGGCATGGCGTAGCTTCTCCATGATGTCCTCCAAGCACAGACTTACATCCTGGCTTTTCTGCCCCACGTCATCTAGGGTGGAGAGGGAAAGCAAGGGAGCGGGCCTTTCAGTCAGCTCATGTACCAGGTACCAGAAAGTGGATGAAGGCTTCTTGACCCAGTCAGGCTAGGCCCAAGCCGCAGAGAAAGGATGAGGCCCAGAGAGGAAGGGAGAGCTCACCTGCAGCCTCAGTGTCTGGGGTGGTATGTTCCTTTTCCCGGACATGACTGCCCTCTGACTGCTGTGGGGAAGAGGCCAGCGAGGAACCCCCAGACCCATTGCCTTCCGATTCAGGGGGTGGCTACAAACAGGGTGGAAAAAGTGACACTGATGTCCCTTTTTGCTGGGGGCCCTTAGGGCTTGGGTTAGGGGCCCTGTCACTAGCTTCTTTCAACATCTTAGAAGAAAATGCTGTCTCACTTGGGACACATCAGGCCATGAATGTTGTGCCCACACTCTTACAATTTCAGCAGCAAACATTCATTTGACTAGCACTAATGAAGAACCACTATGTGCCAGACACTGGGTTTGATGCTGGAAGTACAAAGACAAGAGAAAACAGTGGCTGCCCTCAAGGACCTTACAATCTATGGCATTATTTTGAGCTCTTGTTTAGTCTCTCCCTTAACTGGAGGCTTTTTATACCTCCATACCAGCCAGTTCCCAGAGGAGACCAAAAGTTGGTAAGTCACACAGGGCAGGATACAGAAGATGTAGGAATGACCAAAAGCCTTGAAGGGCACCAACATTTCTAAGCTCCAGCCGTGGCCCATGACTTTTGGATAATTTGTGGCCCGATTTCTAACCAACAACATGGATTCCCATGGTTTCCTAAGCATTAGTTGTTATTGGGCGATGGGGCCTTCGTGCCAGATTGGATCATGTGGAACATTAGGGGGTGCAGTCGGGTCACAGGGGCCCTGTTCAGGCTGAGGCCATTCTAGCTGCTTCAGAGGGGTTCTCTGCCACTAGACCTAAGCCCAGGGCTGCCTGCTCAAGCACTCTTACCTGCAGCAGCAGCTCTCTTAGGCGCAGCAGCTGAGACTCCAGCTGCCTGTTGTGGTCCTCCAGAATCTGCATGCGGGTTTCCAGGCGGCTCTTGTGCTGCCGAAGGAGCCTGGCTTCGGCCAAGAGCTCCTCATTGCGGGGGTCCTGGGCCACATCGGGGGGGCCCTCAGCAGCCTCCTCGTGCTGCCACTTCAGGCGTCGCAGCTCCCCTTGGAGGATCCTGCCAGAGACATGGGTCCTAAGGTCCAAGGGCCAAGCAGGGGCGCCAAGAGGTGCCAGGTGGTACCTGGGCCCTATACCAGCTGCCCAGGTCAGGCTGGGAGGCCTGCCATGGAGAGGAGCTTGGGTCAGGCTTGTCCAAGGTACAGGCCCCCCTCCCCTGCTTCTTGGTGACCATATTTACACATCTAGAACACACAGCAATCCTCACCTTTCCCCCAACCTCAATAGGATGAGAACCCACATTTTACAGGACAGATGCCTCCTGACTTTCCAGCATTACTATTGGACCATAAACGCTGTGCATAGAAATACAGCCCATTTGGAAACATGTAAGCCATTTGGAGGGTAATTTTAGCCTTTCTCTATGCCCTTATCCATCCTTCACGAGCCTGAACCTCAGTCAGCCGGGAAAGAGAGACTCCCATTGGCAGAGCTGTGCAGCTGGCACACACATTATGTGGTAGTCACAGTGGGGCTTTGAGCCTGCTCTCATCCCAGCCCCAGTTCCAGTAATGCACATGTTGGCATATACAGCCTGATTCCTGATTTCTTCCCAATTCTCTCCTAAAGGCCTAGTCTCCAGGGAAAGCAGCATAGGCCTCCCTGCTGCTCCTCAGTCCATATCCCATCTCAGCCCAAAGCACACACCCACCGATTCTCATCCTCCAGGTGAGCCAGGATCTTTTCTAGCTCCCCCTTGTCATCAGCAACCATGGCGTTCTGGGCTTGTTGCCCAAAGGTAGGCTCCCGGTCTGTGATGGGGCTTGAATGCCTCAGCAGGTACTGATCTTCATCTCTACCATGGGACAGGGGAGAAGGGAGAGGAGGGCATCATCTACTAGGCAGGGAAACCCCTGAGCGAGGGCTCGTGGCTCTCAGCTCTCCTAAGGGACTCATGAGAGAGACAAGGGCCATGTAGCCAGGCTTTACCAGGAGAAGAGGACTGGGGTGGGTGTGGGAATCCTAGGGCTGGGAGTTGGGGAAAAGGCTTGACTCTTGGGACTCACTGGATGGGCATGAGCATGATACCTCCCTTCTCTGTGCCTCAGCTCCTCTCTGGGAGATGGTTGTAATGCTTCAGTTTCAGTTCAAGTCAGACTGGCTCTGGGACCTGAGATTGCTTTTCCTCATGGGGCCTCTCTGGGTAGGAGTCAATATTTGCTATTTCCCTAGGCTGGCAGGTGGGGCACTGGGATCTTTGGGAGAAACTTTCTAAGATAGTCATTTCCATTCCACTGCATGAGAATACTCCTTCCTTCCTCTGGAAATGGACCTGGAAGAACAGAAGCCTAGAGCAGGAGGCCACTGGGACCGAAGGCAGAAAGTGGTGTGGGGGGAAGGGAGGACAGGGAGTATGTCTCCATATTGCTATGTTCACTTGAAAGTGGGGCCTTTCCCACCCCACCCACCCAAATTCCCTGGGTCGAGGCCTGCCTCTCCCAAATGTGAAGGCAGGAAGTCCCTAGGAAATGCTGTTAGGGTTCCATGGGGACTCACATGCTGTCATCAGGGGACAGGCTATCATTAAAGAAGGAACAGTTCTGACTTTCCATCTCAGCAAGCCTGGGGCAAAGAAACAGAAACAGAAATAAGGCACACAAGGGGGCCTGCCTTCTCCCAACAGTTAGGATTCCATGCTTCCCCTAACTGCTGGTTGGTCTCACTTCACGCAGGCCTAATACTAGGCCTTACTCCATTGTTCAGGACAAAGATGTCCTGAGCCATGGGGTGAGCCAGGGTATGGGCCTATGTGAGGCTTTGTCTGGCTAAATCCCCCTCCCTAGTTTTCTTATATGTTCCCCCTCTGTTGCCCTACCCCCACCCTGGGCTTGTGGTGCCCACTCTGGTACCTGCTGGCAAAGTGTTCGATGCGCGAATGTGTATCGGAGTGTGGTAACATCGGAGAGGAGGCAGGCCTGGGAGAAGGCAGCCAGAGGTCAGCCCCTGGATGCCTGTCACTTTATCCCAGGCCCCTGCCCCCAAACCATTTCCTTCCCATGGCCAGAGCACAGCACCGTCCCAGAATGCTCCCTGCCTTGGTGCCAATGGTACTTACGGCTCACTGTAGTCAGCCTCCAGTACTGACTGCACAGGCAGATATCCTCTCTGAGGGTGTTTGCTGAAATACTGCTTGGACCGGAATTTGTTTTTCAGTGTCGTAGCGAAATCCCTCACGTTCTCACTTGAAGTAGTCTAGAGAGACGGAAGAAGAGAAGACAGTCTAGAGAGCTGAAGGCTCACCTATGGCCCCCGCCCAGTGCCTCAGAGCAGCCAATAAGGGACCGAGGGCTTACGGAGAGCATTCAGTAGCCCAGAACCATCCATATGTGTAGGGATCAAGCTAAGGTTTCCAAAACTCCAACATATTTCTCTGGGGCTGAGTAATCAAAATAGAAGTGAACTGTGTATTTGCTAAGGCTCCATCCTGGGGTGACTGGGAGGAGAGGAAGGCAAAGAAAGACCAAATTGCCCAAAAGGAGCATGGGAGTTCCAGGTTAGGAAACTGGTAGCTCCATCATGCTGAGATTCTCAAGAACTTAATACTTTGGGAGGCAGAGACTGAGCCTGCAGGGAAGGCAGAACTCGCAACTCTCATGGCCTCTGTTTTCAGTGCCCTTTGGAATGGAAAGGGTAGAACAAAATGCCTAACGAGGAGTTCATTCCCAAGGTAAGGAAGGAGGGGAAGAGTGGGAGAGAGCCTGGCTATTCTCCATGATTCCAGACCATCTGCCCATGTGAGATCCATTATCAGCTCCTGAAAGAACTGTTAGAAGATGAGTGGGGCTGAGTCCAGCAGCAGTGACAGAGGCAGCTCTATTTGGAGGATCATGGAAAAGGGGAGAGAGACTGAGATATCACAAGCCTGAAGAAGGAGGAAGAGAATGGAATCTGCAAACTCCAGGCCAGGGAGCTTGCTGGGAAAGTTCTAGACCAGACCATTGCAGAGAAGGTCCGGGACCATCTAGAAAAGAAAGCGGCGATCGCCAAGTGCGGCCTAAGCTAGTAGATGAAAGGGAATGTAGCAGATGCAGTTTATCTAGATTTCTGGAGGCTTTGGATAACGAGAAGATGGAATGATATGGACTCAAAGCATGGTCATTAATGGTTAGATGGCATCTTGGCAGGTCTGCAGTGGAGGACGCCAGGGATCTGTCTTGGAGCCTATGATGTTTAACATTTTCTGTCAATGACTTGGATAAAAGCAGACTCCCAGATGACGCTGAGCAAGGTGGGATGGCTAACACGTCAGATGGCGGTCAGACTCCTAAATGAGCTTTTTTGTTGTTCACTTGTTTTTCAGTCCTGTCTGACTCTTTGTGACCCTTTTTGGGTTTTCTTGGCAAAGATCGTGGAGTGGTTTGCCATTTCCTTCTCCAGCTCTTTTTTTATAGGTAAAGAAACTGAGACAAACAGGGTAAAGTACCTCTTCCAGGGTCACACAGCTAGGAAGTGTCTAAAGTCAGATTTGAACTCACAAAACTGTGTCTTCCTGGCCTGGTGTTCTGTGCTCTATGGCGCCACCTAGCTGCCCTACGGAGAGTGTTGGGCTGAATGTAGCAAAATAAAAGTCAATAAGGATAAAGGGAAATTCTTGCACTTGAGCTAAACAAAAGTCTAGGAAGGGAGAGGCAGGTCTGGATAGCAGCTTGTGTGAAATGGATCTGAGGGTTTTAGAAAGGAGGAGACTGCACCGCACTGGGATGGCGAAGCTGCCTGAGCACAGCGGCTTTGCCAAGAACACCAGAGAGGGCCTGGTGGATGGCAGCTAAAATGGGGAAGGATCTTGAGGCCATGACATCTGCCAATGGGCTCAACAGACGAGAGGATGTT
Source organism: Petaurus breviceps papuanus (assembly GCF_028583685.1). Classification (NCBI taxonomy): domain Eukaryota; kingdom Metazoa; phylum Chordata; class Mammalia; order Diprotodontia; family Petauridae; genus Petaurus; species Petaurus breviceps. Next base: position 4,916,160 of record NW_027187307.1, read on the forward strand.
TAGCCCGAGGGAGAGATGACCAGCCTTGCCCCGAAGGAGAGAACAAGGGGTGGGGGTGGGGGGTGCAAAGAGGCAGATTTTGATTCAATGTCAGGAGAGATCTCTTAGCAATGAGAGCTGTCCCAGGGTGCAGTGGACTGCCTTGTCCAGGATGTTGGGGAGAGGGGTAAGGCGGCTGAGGTCCTCCTTTCAGCTCAGAAATCTGCAATTTAGAGAATCCATAGAAGAAAGGCACGAAGGAACCTGAAGAAAGAAGGGAGCTGAGAGTGTGTGTGTGTGTGTGTGTGTGCGCGTGCGTGCGTGCCCGTGCACATGTGCATGAACATGAGTCAGAGCGTGGGGAGAAGCCAATGTATGCCCAGAATGGAGAGAGAAGCTCATTGAAATTCTGTAGCCGGGCCCAGACGCAATGCCAAGTTTGGGGTATGAAGCATTTCATCCAGAAACCAAATGGACCCTGGGGCCCACACAGCTAGTGAGGCTAGGAACGGAACCAAGGGGCCAAAAGGGCAAGTCTAAAAGGGACGGAGCAATAGCTGAGGCCCAGTCAAGCCGAAGTGGGCCTGAAAGTGGACCTGGAAGGAATTGGCACCCGAGTATCTCTCAAATACCCTTTATGCCCTCATGACCAGTTCCATCTGGGCTGCTCATGCTGGGCAGTGGGGGCATGGGCCAAAGACGAAGAGTTGGGCTCCATGCAGCAGCCCTCCCCTTGTGAAGGTGGGCCTAGCCGCCCAACAGCAGTGGGCCCTCCCCACTTACCGGCGTGTAATATTCCATGATGGGGTAATGGAGCTTGTTTCCTTTACTGGCCCTGCCCGTTAGGAAGCAAGTCTGGCAAATGTCCACATTGAACTCCTTAAGACTCCGGTACCTTGGAGAAGAGGAGGGTGATGAACCCAGGCCTGCCCCCTTGGGAGGGGTGCCAGGAGAAGTGCATTGAGACCTACTTTGCCTGCTTCCCAAAGACTTCAGTTCAATTCAACAAGGGTTTACTAAATGCCTGCTATGTGCCAGCCACAGGCCTAGGTGTTGGGGACATAGATAAAAGTGAAAGTATCTGCCCTCAAGGAGCTTAGGGTCTGTGTTGCCAAACCAAAGTTAGAGATAGTGAGGCCATGTGGAAAAGGGCCTTGTCCCAACATGTACCAGATAAAATGAGGGATGGTCAAGGTAGCCTTTGGTTCCTCTGCCTTATGCCGAAGGGGCCCGAATGAGCCATTCTTGCAACACTTTTCCCTCTCAGGGAGAGTCAACAAGTTGCTATTCCCCAAGGCTGCTGAACTGATGCCATGTTGAGCCTAACACCTCAGTACCATAAAACACAGCCCCAGTGGTTCCACTGAGGTGCACAGCACCCCCGGGCACCTGCTCCTACATCTGGGTGGGGGCAGGCTGTGCCAACCAGGGCACATGGCATATCCTAGGCCCATTTACAACTTCCGTCTGGCTCTGAGGCCTAACCTTCTGCTAGGCCTCAGGATGCCTGGTTTCCAGTTCTGTCACAGACACCTACTGGCTGTGCAATTCAGGGCAAATCACACATCTCTCTGCCTCAGTCTTGTGTGTATGTGGGGATACCGCCCATGCCAGCCCTGCTGAGGTCACTGCACAGCTGCGAAGCTGGGAGGAGCCCCTACCTGAAGCCTTTGATGGGGCACTGCCGGCAGACGGAGCACTTGGTCTGGTGCTTCACCTGCTCGGCGATGGTCACACGGTGCAGCACAGCCAACCACACCATGGACTGCGGCTCCAAATTGGCCCACTCCAGAAACTGGGCAGCTTCAATGACCGGCTTCCCAGTGCTCTGCAAAAATGTTGTTCAAATGCCACAGGAAGAGCTGAGGCCCAAGTAAGCCTGGGGGATCCTCCCCCTGGAGGCCCCCACACTGCCAACCTTGCTCTGCCAGAGCCCACCCCCCCCACGCCCTGGCAGGAGCCCATCTCCCCTCCTCCCCCATGCCTTGGCAGGAGCCCACCCTTACTCACAAAGCGGAAGCAGCTCCGGACACTGGGCTCCACGTTGCTCCCTCCAAAAGCTGCCACTTCCCCGAGCTGGCGAGGCACCTGGATGGCCTCGTGTAGCAGAACACCCAGGTGGCGCTGGTCACACTGGCTGCCCGCGGTGGCCACCTGGCTGAAGAGGTCTGCAGGCCAGCCACAGAGGAGGAAAGAGCAAAGCAAGCACATGTTTGACTGGAGACCCTGGGGAGCCTTGGAGCCCACAGAAGCTGGCCCCCAAGCTTGAACAGCACAAAAGGAGCCCAAAGAGTAACTTTTTAAGAAGGGTTCAGTTGGGGGCTGGGTGGTGGGAGATGATGCCTCAGGGAGAGGCCTTGGAGCCTGGAACACTGTGTGATGGAGGGAAGGCAATAAAGATGGCAAAATCAGGGAGCCTGGATGAACGGCCAGGCTGCTGCTGGGGAGGCCCCTGCCAGGGCAGGGAGCTGGGCAAGGCTGGGCTCAGTTCATCTGGAATAGTCTTGCTAACTAGAAACTAAGCTCAATTGTTTCTGCCTGCTGAAGAAGTAGAAATGTAGCAGCCGCCCTCTAAATGTTGGCACCCTGGTACAAAACCCTGTTCAACTTGGCCTAGTTATGACCAAAAGCACTGAGAGCATATTGTCCCCGAGTGACGGGGCAGAGAAAGGTTGAGAATCTCGGGGGAAGGGGGAGGGTGGCACTAAACAGACAAACAGGCAGACACACACCGCTGTGTGCTGAAGCCTTGGGAGGCTAAATGGAGGGCCGACTGCTCTGTCCCCTTTTTCCCTGTTGTCCAGAGCTATGATCAGCTCTTGGTCAGCCACATAACTAATCCTCAGATACCCCCACCTGATAATCCCCTCCATCCTTTCTAAGTAGCTCTGGAATCTCTTTGGCCTTGACCTTTGAGCCTGGGCATGGCCATCACTCCAAGTTCACCAGTGTGAACAGTATGGATCTCCTCTTCCACAGAAGGGGTGGGTTTCAAGCAGGTACCAACTTCTCACTTGTCCCTCCTTCTTTTTAAGACACCATCCTCTTTCCAGTGACCCCAGTTTGGAACCTCAGGTAGCCTGGCCTCTTCCCTCTTCCTCTTCCTGCTAGAACATGCTAATTCTTATGGTCCTACCTTGGCAATATCTTGCCATTTGCTTCTTTCCATTTCCATTGCAGCTACCCTAGGTCAAACTCTCAGTATGGCAGGGGGTCTCCAGTGGAGTGCCCCAGGGATCTGCGCTGCTTAAAATGTTTATCAGTGACTCAGATAAAGACACAGATGTATGATCATCAGATGTGTGGTTGACAGAAAGCTGGGAGAGGGAGCCAACACACTGGCTGGCATATGGATCCTAAAGGATCTTGAGAGGCATAAACAGGGAGTCTTATGGGGGGTTAGTGAACTGCAAACTCCATATAAACTGGCAATGACAGGTAGCCACCAAGCATGCCAGTGCCATCTTGGGTGGCATCAGGAGCGTCAGCAGGGAGATCACAGGCCTCTTCTGGAGCCCTGGGATCAGCTCTGAGGACACTGAAAAGCTGAAGAGAACCCAGAAGATGGCAACAATGGTGAGGACAGGGCCTGGGTCGATGGCATCTGAACACTGGCTAAAGGAACCTGGAGAAGAGAAGACTCAGGGAGGCCAGGAGGGTTTTCTTCAAATATGTTAAAGGCTGGCAGGGGGCTGTCAAGGGACTAGACCAGGAACACTCAAGAGGCTAGTTTAGGCTCAGCCTTCCCAATAATGAGAGGTGTTCCAGAGTGGGACAGGCACTTTCCTTCCCACCAAGGCTGGACAGCCACTTAGAGGGCATGTGACACTGACAGGTTTGCTTCAAGTATGAGCTGATGGTGGGTAAAGTCCCTTCCAATTTTGAAATTGGGCGATTCTGGGTTTTTCTTCCCCTACACTAGGACAGAAGCCTCCTTGCTGGTCCCCCTGCCACTATTCTCTCCTCTCTTCAATCCACTTGACAGTGTCCCCCCCTCTACTCAGAACCCTTCTCTGGCTCCCACTGGATCCTGTTCTCATCGTCATTTTACAGATGAGGAAACTGAAGCGCTGACAAGGTAAATGACTTGCTCAGGGTCATACAGCTGACAGTAGGAAAAGCAAGACTGAAACTGACCTCAAGGCAAATGCTCTACCCACTCAGTCAAAAAAGGAGGAGAAAGGCAAATGGCTGCTGCTTAAGTCCGAGATAATGCACCAGTAGAGGAAGAGCTAAAGTGCCCCCCATCCTCCTCATCTGCTTCATTTGGGTCAAACTGGCCAGGACCCTGGGGCAGCCCCACTGGAAGCACCTCGCGATAGGTGGCAGCCAAGCTGTACGCCCAGGTAGCCTTCAGGACAGCTCTTAAAACCAGCTAGGGGAAGCACCCCTCTGTGTCCATCTGATGCCCACCATGCCCCCTCCCCGCTTTCACAATGGAACTCACACTGAAATTTCTCTTTCACTTCTGTTCCACATAAGCAGGCAATGCCAGTCTTAAACGACAGGGCTCGCATCTTTCCACTGCGCCCACTGGGAGATGAAGGGAAACGGTTTGAGTGCCAGAGTGCCAGTGAGGCCCCAATCCGCTCTGGCTCCATCCCTTGACCCAGGCCTCTGGCCGCCAGGCCAGATGGGGTCCTCCTGGCTTACCTATCGAACACGTTCAGCAGCCAGTTCAAGCTCATGTCCACACAGAGAGGCACGTTCACCAAGATGCCCCTCTCCTCCTCCAGCCGCTCGTACAGGGCCGTCAGGCAGTGGATAACCTCGACCACATCCATCACATGCTCACTGGGCTGCAGATCGTGCTCAGCAAAGATCTCCAAAGCCGTGTTCAGGGTTACCAGGTCCACTGCAGGGGGTGCAGAGCCCATATCAGACCCCCAGGTATAAGGCAAGGAGATAAAGAAACAACCCAGTCATGAGCCCAGCAAGTCAACACAAGCCTTGCCAACTTCCAGTGGCTCTGGGTCACATTAGCCCCACCCCCTCCTTAGCTTCACCTATCTCGGTATCTCCTAAGTCTGTGGACATTGGTCCCAGAAGCCCAGCTGGGAGGAGACCAGGCCTGGCAAACCTAGGGCTGTGTAGCCCTAGCATTTCTCTCTACTCTCCTGCTATGAAACCCCACCGAGGGGGCCAAGAGGAAACTAGCTCTGGCTTTGGCTTAGGTTCATCTTCCAAACCCCTTCCTAGCCTCGACAGGGCTCATGACCCCCCCAATTCCACCCCCATAAACCAGTGAGCTCTGACAAGGGTGCACTGAAAGTTAGTGGGAGGGAGACCTACAGCGTAGGGCCTTCTGTACACGACGGAGTTTCATAGCTGTCCGATAAGCTGAGAATTTGATGTTGTTCAGGTCAGCTGCCAAGAGAAAAAAGAGACTTCTCTCTGGGACCAGAGGCAGGACAATGGGAGTTGAAATTATCATGGCTTAAATGGGGACAAGGCCGTTATGAATAGGGCAGACTCTAAATCCCCAGTTCTGAGAGTCTCACACAGTAACATCCCTAGGGCCAAACGATGACCCTTGGCTTGGGTAGGAAACTGAGGAAGGAGACAGCAAGGTGTCCTCAAGGGCTGAGGCAGTTCTTACCCAACGTTTGGTACAACTCGGTCATCTTGGGGTGGTCCCAACATGTGGTCTGAGCCTGATGGCTACAAAACAGAAGGGTCCAAGCCTCATGCATACCAGGCTTTGCCCACATGCTTTCCCTTACCCCCCCCCACATACACACATCTCCTCATGCACACGTATATGCACATGGACATACAAGGGGAAATTCAGGAACATCTACAAAAGGACCCAGGGCCCTGAGGTGAATGTGAGTACAAAATGGAGGGGGAACTGACAGCCAGCACAGGGAGACACAGGCTAGGTGGGTGGCAGGCTACTGCATGTGCCTGTGGCCTACACACACAGACACACACAGATACACAGACACACACACATACACACAGATACACATACACACACAGACATACACACAGACACACACACACACACATACTCACTCACTTGATGTAGTAGGGCACTTTATTGGGTGAAATTGCTCTTTCCCAGGGGACCTGCACAGAGGCTGGTGATGGAAGAAAGAGAATGCAAAGTGGCTCTGTTTCTCCCCCCCACACACAGTGACTGAACACCCAGCCTGGGGGGCTTTGGCAGAGACAAGAAAGTTCTGCTCAGAGACAAAAGCATTAGATTCATGCCTCTGCCCCCCCCACACGCCACAGGGGTGCCAAGGATGGACAATGAGCCACAGCTGGCTGTCTCTGCAGCCATCAGAGAGCCCCTGGTGCTCCCAGCATTTGGTTAGGGCCCACTATTTCTGGCTGGTGGAACCCCATGACTCCAAGCCTTCTCAGCAGCCACCCCAACTCTAGCCTTGGCCGATCTCACAATCCCAGGACCTTGGGGCTAACAGAGCATCTGTGTGAACAGCAGTGGTTCACAGGAGCTCTAGCCAGACACTTAGGGGACACCAAGCCATAAGGGCGTGGAGCCTTGGGGACTTTGAAAAGTCCCTCTCCCTACAGACCTCGTTAAGGGGACAAAGCTCTCTCCTGACTAGGTCTCAGAACCCGTCTGGCCCAAGCCCAAGTGACCAATGCAGAGACAGATCTCAGTGACTGGGGCTTCTCCCCTGGGTTTCTGGGCTCCCTGAAGGCTCCCAAGCCACTAAGGGGGACTCTCCAAACTCAGGCTGGCCTAAGGTTTAGGGATGCTCTGGTAAGCCACGCCCATCTTGGCTCACGCACTGGACAAGAAGTGCTGAGATCCTGGCCCAAAGTCCCGGTGGGCATCCTGGAGCTGCTTGAGCCGTTCGTTCACTGAAGCCTGTGGGGAAAGATAAGCAAGGATGATTTCGGGATGCCCTGGAACCATCCATTGACCTCTTCCCGGACTGGCCTCTCCTGAGCTCCTAAAACTGGGCCCCCTGACCTTGAGCTGCAGCTCAGGGCTCCATAGTCCCCTAAGCCCTGGGAGCTGCCCTTTCACTCACCCTCCTGGAGAGTTTGGGGCTCTCAGGCTTTCCCTAGTCACCTGAAAGACCCTCGACCTTCCCTCCCTCCAGCTCACTGTGAGACATCGCTCCTACCTGCAGCTGTTTCCAGCGAGTATTGATTTGCTCCAGGGCCCGGGAGTTCTCCATGGAGAGGTGAACATCAGAGATGGCCAACTGGTGAGCCAGCTCATTCACCAGCTTCACTCCCTCCTTCACTGGGGACAGCTCCTCTGTGAACAGCTAGAGGGAAGAACAGGCCCCAAGCCCAGCAGGGACAAGGGACACCGTGGTCACTCCCCTACACGCCTCCCTCCTCATCCAGAGACTGGGATCCAGCTCGATGCCCTCCCGAGGCCAGCCAATGTGGGCAAACAAACCCATGGAGGAGTGCCCTCACCCCCTGCTCTGAACTGCACCACCTCCACACCTCTGGGTGTGGCCTGAAGCCAGCCCCTCATGGCCTGTGCCAGCCCCAGAGCCCGAAGCCAGCCCCCCATGCCCTGTGGTAGCCCCAGAGCCCGAAGTCAGCCCCCTGTGGCCTGTGCCAGCCCTGAAGTCTAAAGCCAGCCCCCCGTGGCCCGTGCCAGCCCTGGAGCCTAAAGTCAGCCCCCCATAACCCATGCTAGCCCCGGAGTCCAAAGCCAGCCCCCCATGGCCCATGCCAGCCCTGAAGCCTAAAGCCAGCCCCCCATGGCCCGTGCCAGCCCTGGAGCCCAAAGCCAGCACCCCTGTGGCCCGTGCTAGCCCTGGAGCCTGAAGCCAGCCCACTGTGGCCTGTGCCAGCCCTGGAGCCTGAAGCCAGTCTCTGCTCCTGGGGGAGTCCAGCAGGATATGAGGAGACTGTCAGGCCTAGGGCCGTGTGGCAAACCCTCAGTGGGTGCAGGTCCCCTTGTACCTTGATGGCCTGGATGTGCTCTGGCAAGGAGTCGATGAAGAGGTCCCCAATGGGCTCCCAGGTAGCCCGGATGCCCTCAGCCTGGGTCAGGGCATTCCCCAGCTCTCCCAGGGCTCCCTGGATCTCTAGTAGCTGCTCCAAGGTGCGCTCAATGTGGCGGTGCTGATCCACACAGCGGGCAGTCAGCTTCTCCCACAGCTCACTGGCCACAGTCGCCTGCTTCCACACAAAGCGGCTGAGATTCTGGATCTTCTGTCTGGGGGAAGCATCTGCCGAGGAAGGTCAGGGAGGGAGAGGCAGAGGTGGGCACGGTGACAGGGAGGGGCCAAGGGGGTATCTGCCTCTTCTAAGGGCAGGTTACAGATCATTCCAAGCTCCTGGGGTGGGAGTGGGCCGGGAAGTGGGGGGGCTTCCAAATACGATTTTGTGCTGGGAATTCACTTGGCATCAAACCAAAGAATGGAGCTACAGAGTGAGTCCCTGGCTTCCTGCATTCGCTCCTGAGAGGGGCATGGGAACAAACCTGGAAGGCTAAGGCCAAGGCCCACCCTGACCCAAGTCCGTCTGCCTGCCTCTCCCTCCCGCTCCATCTCTGTCTCCCTCCCTCCTTTCTCTCTGTCTCTGTCTCTCTCTCATTATATGGAAGGAACAAGTTAGTGTGTGTGTGTGTGTGTGTATATGTGTGTGTGTGTGTGTACATGCCCCCACTGAGCTGGGAATAACTGGGGACAGTGACAGTTGCTGGCCGCTAAGGTCTTCCTTAAGGGCTGGACGTCGTCTGTACACCTCGATCCCAAGGGGCCTAGGAGCAAAGACTTTCTCAGGCCACTGACCATCTGTCAGGGCCTTCCCTCAGTCAGACCAGGCTACTGGGGGCCAGGGCTCTGGGGATCCAGACCAAGAAGGAGCAGCCTGAGCAGGGGATCATCCCAAAGCGCCCGAGCTGTTTTTATGTGCCTTCATACCTCTTGATACATAACATCACAGGCTTTCCAAGGACATCACAGTTCTCATCACAGCATCAAGGCAGCACATGAGCCAGAGAGTTGGCCTCATAACCAGGAAGCCTGGCTCAAGTCCTGCTTTGGATACACACTGGCTGTGGGACCCTGGGCAAAGCCCTCCACTTTCTCAGGGCTCCCAGACAACTGGAAAAGACTGTTGCAGAGAAGGTGCCAACCTGCACCCGGAAAAAGGGTTGCCTCAACCGGGAGTTTGCTACACCAAGGAAATCACAGGCTTGGTCCCTCTCCCTATGCTTCCCAGGCAACACTGGAAGCCTGGAATTGATAAACACTAAGAGGCCACAAACTGCCCCCAGAAGCTTAGAATCTCAGCTGAGGGTGGCAGCGGGGAGAACATGCACACAAAGAAATATCACTAAAATCCAGACAGGACACACACATAATGAGGGGGCCTGGGGTGATAGATTATAGCCCAGCTGTATACCTGTACTGGAGGGAGGCATTTCCACACTGGGAGTCCTCTCCAACCAAAGTAGAAAAAAGCATATAATAGCACCAAAGTGCTTTGAGATCCAATGAGAGAGCAATCACTTCCGGATCAGTGAGAGTGTTTCCACATGTGGCCCTGTGTCCATAGAGTGGTCTTCCCTGCCTGTTCTTGCACTCCCCAGGCCTGAATCTCCTCTACTATGATTGTCTTTTCCCTTAGGACACCTCAAATTGGCATCAGTGTTGAGAAAGTGAGGGGGTGGCAATAAGAAATGCCAAGTAGAAGGTAGAAGAAAGGAAAGTCACCCACCTTTGTTCTCACAATGGGGTTCTTCTAGTTCCTCAAATGGGTGCTGGGAGAGGAAGGCCTGAGCTGACTCGAGTACTGAGTAGATATAGGGGCCTCGGGACTTGACCTCTTCCATAAAAGCCTGTGAGGGACAGGAAGAGTGAGAGTCCCCAGGCTCCCCGAGGCCTGCTCCCATTCTTCACAAGAACCCTGAGCAGCTATCCCCCCTGGAGCCTCTGATGAGTGGTAGTAAGGTGGCATCATTAGGCCCCATACCAGTACCTTGGGACCTTCCTCCTGAAATGAGTGGGTCCCATGGGGAATTTTCAGAACTCAAATTAAAAGTAGTTAGGAAAGGTTGAAGGAAGTGAGGCTCTTTAAACTGGACAGTGGCAGATTTAGGTCTCTTTAGAAGGGGAAGGGGAGCTGGACTTGTTTTGCTTGGCCTCGGAGGGCCTAAAGGTAGGAATGTATATTTCAAGTCAATATGAAGCAATCAGAAGCACCAGAAATGTGAGCTCCCTGGGGTGGGGGGCAGGGGGGCTGGATGTTCTTCAGCAGACAGTCCTGCAGCAGAAGCAAGGTGTTCTTGCGGACCTCCGAGATACTGTGGACTCGAAGGCTCTGGATCACTGACCTACCGAGTGAGTCTCCTTTTCCTTTTGTACCAGGGCCACGGCCCCCTGGAGTGGTAGCTGAGCCGACAGTTCCTCATCCTTCTGGCTGAGCCAGTCAATGATCTCTTGAAGCGGGGGCTGCAGCTTCCCACTGGGATCTGAGAAGGCCTCAAGTCGAGCCCTGCAGGCAGTAGGCCAGAAGGGACTGTGAATGGCCCAGAACTCACTTACCTGGCTCATCAAGGTTCCACCAGTCCAGACCAGGACACCCTGCCTCTGAGTAGGGAAATGGTTCAGGCTCCAGCAAGTCCACCTTGATTACAGCATGGCCTGGCAGAGAGGGGGGTGGCCTATCTCTGACGGATGTGGGCCGTGTGACCTCTTAGTAACCCCCCCACTTCTCCAAGATCAGAACTTGCAGAGCAGACTGTCACCTTATGGGGAGGGGGCCCCTATACCAACAACTTAACAAGTCTAGTATTGTCCTTCTTTCTTAATGATCAGAGCCACCCAAATATGGGTTAGGAGTTCCCCATCACTGTAGGGCTTCAAGCAGGCCAGGCCAAGCAAGTCAGACAGGGACAGGGAGAGGGCAGCTCCAGTGCTGGGGGAGGGATGGAGACTGTAGCAGCTGGGAGGGATCTCAGTCTGCCTCTAGGCACACCGTAGAAAGCTAGAGGCTGGCCCAGGGGTGAGGGCACATAGGCCTGCCAAACCCCCTTCAAGCCTCAGAGGCCTGCCTCTTGGGATCTGGCCAGCGGGGTACAGCCCTAGGACAGGGAGGGGATGAAGAAAGTAAGGCACTGGCCTGGGCCAGCCAGAGAGAGCGGGGGATCCAGAGAGAAGGAGAGCCAGGGGGCTGCCCCGGGTAAGAGGCAACACAGTGACCATCTATTTTTCTTTATTTTTCAACCAATGAAGACACTCACTCCCTGAGGTCATAGAGGAAGTAAGCAGGTTTGAGACTAAATCCAGCTCCCTTGTTTCCCAGTCTATAGATATCAGGAAAGATGGCAGAGGAAATGGAGAGAGGAAGAAGGAAGGGGGATCACAGGGCAGAGGAGGCCCGAGGGCCCCTGGGTGTAGGGAAGGGCACAAGTGGGGAGTGCCAGGAGGCCTGAGGTTGTGTCATGGCCATGGGGCTTACCGGAGGCTGTGGGACTTCTTTTTTATTTCATTCCAACACAGATTCATGGCTGGAGCGTCCAAGGGCCCGATGGCACCGTTCAGGACTTGCTGCCTCACACAGGTCGACCCTGTGCCATCCTGAGAAGCCGCAGCTGTGGCTCTAACCTGGACAAAGGCACAGACACCAAGCCACACAAGTAGCTGAGGACACACTGCCATGCCCTGAGGAAGGGAGAAGCTCAGCCTCAGTCCAGGTCCCAAGGTTTATGGCACTTGGGGTTCTTCTACTTAGTCTAACCCTTCACTTGTGGCATGAGAGAGCTCTGTTCTATCCCACCGATGAGGCAAGATCATCACCCTCCAGCTGGGTGGGCATCAGAGGCCCCCAAAAGGGGAGAACAAATAAAGACCAAGACTGTGGTGAGACCCACTGTAGGGAGGACGCCTAACCTTGGCATTTCATTGGTAGAAAGAACTTCAAGTCTCAGAGAGGTGCCCAGGGCACTGAGAGTCATACAGCCAGGGTCATAAGCCAGTCTATGGTGAAGGCAGGACTTGAACCCAGGTTACCTTGCCTTGGTGGCTAAACATGCTGCCTCTCTACAAACTTGGGCCACCCTGGGGAGCTTTGGACAGCTTCCTTTCTTCTCCCCTTACTCCCCCTAAACAGTTTAAGAATGGTAGACCAGTGGTTTGGGAAACTGAGTCCAGACATTACACCTGTTTCATGACCCCTGTCAGTCCCTGGCCCTGGGATGAGCAAGGACTTGGTTCACATCCTCCTGGGCAACATCTCTGTCCCCATCTCCAAAACCCTGGCACAGGGTGGCAACCAAACAGTGGATTCAACTGGGGATGGAGGCCTGGGGCTCTATGTCCCTGTCCAGCACCAGCAGGACCTTCAGGGTGGCCCAGAGACGACCAGGGAAGGAGAGAGAACTCAGGTGTGAGCTGGGAAACTTCCCCCCGGCCTCCTCTTCCCCCCCTTACCACAGAGGTACCCTACCTGTGTTGGGCAGGGGCTCCTCAGCAGGCTCAGGCGGCAGCAGCTCCATGGGCCCTGGCATTAATGTCCTCACCCCACTTGCTGCCTAGGCACTGCCAGGCAGAGACCCGACAGAGCACTGGCCTCAGTCAAGGGAGGTGGATTTGCTCCCAGCAGGCGGGTGGGCTGCTAGGCTGGGAGGCGGGAGCAGGCAGCTCCTGTCACCCTGTTTACTGACCCCCCAGGAATCCAGAGGGGGGCGGCTATAGCAGGGCTCTCCCCGTGAATCATAGCTTTGTCCATGTGGAATTTCTGCACTCTCTCTCTGTCTCTCAATCTCTCTGTCTCTGTCTCTCTCTATCTCTCTGTCTTTCTCAATCTCTGTCCCTGAATCTCTCTCTGTCTCTCAATCTCTGTCTGTCTCTGTCTCTCAATCTGTCTCTATCTCTCTGTGTCTGTCTCTGTCTCTCAATCTCTCTCTGTATCTGTTTCTCAATCTCTGTCTGTCTCTCAGTCTCTCTCAATCTCTCTCTGTCTCTCTCTCAATCTCTGTCGTCTCTGTCTCTCAATCTCTCTCTCTGTCTCTGTCTCTGTCTCTGTGTCTTGGCTTGGCCATCCTGGGCAGTCTGCTCATTCTGGTTGGGGGTGGGGGAGGAGTGTGACACCAAGGTTTCCTGTTCCCTCTTCATAGGCTGGGAGCGAAGGGTAGAAGGTGCCCCCTGATCTGCAGGAGGGGGAAGAGAAGGGCACGTACTATGTGGCACCTACTGTGTGCGGTGCTTTACTCTTCATCTCTCATCCTGACACCTTGAGAGGCAGGTACTCTTATTATCCCCATTTCACAGTTGAGAAAACTGTGGCAAACAGGGGACGTGACTTGTTCACAGTCACCCAGTTAATCAGTGTGAGGCTGGATTTGCACTCAGGCCTTCCTGACTCCAGGCCCACCTCTCTCTAGTCCCTACAGACTAGCTCTAACCCTGGGAATCCTGAAGGCATCACACCAGTAACAGCTACCATGGAAATGGTCCTTTGCTCTCCCAATAGCCCTGCTATACTGTGCTGTTTTCCAGGGAAACTGAGGCTAAGAGAGCCTGCATCCTTTGTCCAGCCCCCCCCCCAGCAGTGTCAAAGGTGGGATGTGAGCTCAGGCCTCATTGACTCCAAGTCATGGGGACAATGAAGGGAGGGATGGCAGAGCTGGACTGAGTCGGAGCTGTGGGGGATGCCACGATGTACGTCTGCCTCTGGCTTCCCCCACAGAGTCTGAGGGACACACGCTAGGGGTCAAGTGGGCTCCTGAGTCTGCCTTTCCAAAGGGAGGTGTGTATATTCTGGGAGGCAGTCAGAGCGAGACACAAGAGACATGGCTGGGCCAGTGTGGCTCCAGGGATCTGGGCACAAGGAGGCCTCTGCTGGGCCTCTGCCTGGCCTGACCTTCTAGCACCACCTTCCCTCCTCCTCCTCCCAGCAGACCTGCCTGGGGAAAGGTTAACATTCCAAGCCTTCCACCTCCCAATGGAAAACACTTTGTTTTTGCCAAAAGGCTTGGTTTCCATTCCCGTCCTCAGCTGCTCCCACAGAACCCTCTGCACATTGTTCCCATGCTCTGGGCCACCTACAGGAATAGCTGGCCCAGCTGCCTGGCCCTCCTATGGAGGACTCCACCTCCCCAGCCCCCCTTCCTGCCCCTACTTTGCCCTGGAACAGGGCTGGGCCTCCTCTGGCCTGCCTGCCCCCTCAACCCCTCACTCCCTGCCCTAGGGGACTCCTGCCCTGCTTTCTGCCTTCTCCCTGGTGGCCCAAGCCCCTCCCACCATTACTCCAGAGCTGGGCCTTTGCTCCCACCCCCCAGTTCTTCCTTCAGGGCTCACTGCTCACCAGCCAGGCTGGACTGGACTGCTCACCTGGAGACTGGCTTCTGCCACTGGCTCACTATGTCACCTTGACCAAGTCCCCCGCTCCCCACCCTGATGCTGGCTTTCCTGTTTTCTGTTCTGCCAAGTGAGGAGATCCAAGTCCTTCTTCCAAGGTCCTTTCCAGCTCTGACATGCTATCAGGCTGGGTGTGCCTTGGGCACAATGGAGGGAAGCAAGAGGAAGAGAGTGCCCAGGGCAGGGCAGGGAATGGAGCGATGTCAGCACCACTTACCAAATTGGACTGTTAAACTTTGGGAGATGACCAGGTCCCCTGAGCCCAGGTCCTCAGCCTCAATGGGGTGTGTCTGAGGTAGCTGGGCTCAAGAAGGTGAACCTTCAGCTGGCCTCAGTCTGGCTCACAGGGAGCTCTGCAGGCCTGGCCTTGTGCTCCCTGAGGCCAACACTTTGGGCCAAGCCCATCTCCTGCCCAGGGTAGCACTCTATGTGCTGAAACTTTTGGAGGCTCCAAGTTCTCCACCTCAAACCTTGGAAGCCAGCTCAGAAGAAATCTCTCTCGTAGGCCTCCTGAACATCCCGCCTTCTCCCTGGATCCCTCCTGAGATGTCCCCATATGCTACGCTGCCTCCCTCCCTGCCTGCCATATATTTAGCCACCACCCGCGCAGCCCTCCTTGGTGAGTCAGGACTGCAGGCCCAGCTGTGGGTCCCTAGCTTCTACACTGGGGGGATACCCCCAGCCTAAAGAGAGTGGGCCAGTTCTCTCCTTCATGTGACTGGCAGCTCTCCTGAAGAGCTCTCTTAGTGTTGGTGGCCAGGGTGGGGGTAGGAGGAGGTGGGGCCACTTTTCCCAAGCTGCCTCAGGACATCATTTCATCTTTCACCCTTAGGAAGAAGCCAATCACTCAAATTCTCCCAGGGCCCCCTATTCTATTGTCCTGGGCCAAGAAGTGGGCCCTAGGGTTGGACTGAGAACAGGCAGGTTTCTCCAGGCTTGTGGGCCCTAAGGAACCTTCCCTAGACAAGCCTCTGGTGGTTATCCTTTCACTAGAAACAGAGACTTTGAGACAGATGAAGCTCCCCACAGGATGGAATAGAGTTAGACTGGGATGAAAAGAGATAAAAAGGCCATGAAAGAGAGAATTGGAAATAAGGCCTTGGACTCAAGAACTCAGCTGGTGGCGCTCACTCCTTGGACCAGAGAGGCCATGGAGTCTGCCTTTAAGAGTCGGGTCTGGCAACGGGCTTTCCTAGGCCAGAGAACCAGCCAACCTGGCCCTTCTCAGCTAAAGTGGGGCCCCAGTTCTGAGGGTGGACTGCTCCAAACGAGGTCCTCCCCGAGGTAGCAAGGAAAAGAGAAAATCTACCTGAGTACGACCAGAAGAAGGCCCTGTTTGGGGGCCTTCAAAAAGGCCGAGGGTAGGGGCAGAGGGGGTTGCACACATGTGCGTGCACACACACACACACGTGTCCTTTCCCAGGGTAGTAGCATGTCCTGGCTGCTGCCCCCAGATAGAGTCTATCTACCTGAAGTCTACTCCTTCCATCTGGCCAAATGGTACCATTTGAAAGACAAAATCAACCACTGTATTTGGAGGCCAAGGACCTGGAGTGAACTGTTATCTCTGCTACCATGTGGCCTTCTGGGCCTCCTCTATTGACCTGACTGGCCTCTATTGTCCCTGCCACTTCTAAATCTCTGCTGTGCTCCCAAAGCCTGGGTTCAAATCCCACCTTTCTTACTTCCTGGATAGCCTTAAGCAAGTCACTGGCTCTCCTTGAGACTCAGTTTCTTGCTCAGTAAATCAAAGGGCTGGCCTCAATGGCCTTTGAGCTTCCTTCTATGTCCTTTGGCTCTTACCTGAGGCTGGGGGCGGGTGGTGTTGAGGCCACCGTTGTGCTGGGATTGGTCAGCTGCCCGCCACTCATGACATCGTGGGAATGTGTAGGGACATCCCTGCATGACCATGGGCTGCATCAGAACAGCAGCTCATGGAGGGGCGGGGCAAGCCAGGGGGACAAAAGCACCTGGAAGAGCACCAGAAAGAGCCTGCATTAGGCCCTGGAAAAGTCCCATGTCCAACACTGACTTTCTTCCCAGCTGGCCTCGCTCGGTGGAAGTGGTGCAAGGAGTAAACAGAACGATCCAAAAGGTGTGGGCCAAGCTTCTGTACAGGAAATACAGTGCTCTGGCCAAGGCCAAGCTTGGGGGGTCCATGAGGCAGACCACCCACTGCAGCTTGGTTCCACTCCAATGGATCTGGATCTCTCTTCGAGGATGGACCCTCATGAGGCTGAGATAGCGACTCCATCCAACATGTTGGAGACTCTGTTTCTCTTAATATCTCAAGGGTACCAGTTGATCAGTCAGAATTGGTGATGCACCTACTAAGCAAAAGGCACTAAGCCGGGGATATAAACACCAAATGACAATCGTAGTGAGCATTTCTGTAGCACTTTGTTATTTATCTTATCCTCACAACAACCCTTGGAGGCAGGAGCCATTATTATCCCCATTTGACAGATGAGGAAACTGAGGGTGAGGGAGGTTAAGCACCTTGCCCAAAGTGACATAGCTAGTAAGTGTTTGAGGCAGTACTTGAACTCAGGTCTTGCTGACTCCAAGCCTAGCACTCTATTGTGCCCCCTAGCGGCCCAAAGCAGACAAACCAAGAAGAGTTTCTGCCCTCAAGGAACTTAAACTCGAATGAAAGAGACAACATGCACATACATAGGTAAATGCAAAACAGTAACTCGGAGAGCAAAGCACTAACATCTTGGGAGATGAGGAAAAGCTTCATACAGAAGGTGGTGCTTGAGCTGAGCCCAGAGAAGGGGCTGGGGGAAGAAGAACATTCCAAGCAACTGTACACGGAAGCAAAAAGGTCAGTATGACTAGACTATGTAGTACATGGAAGGGAGTGAGAGGTAAATAGGCTGGAAAGAAAGGTGGGACCAGGTCACAAATGGCAAAGAATTCTTTATTTGGTGTTAGAGGTGATAGGGAACCACAGGGAGTAGAAGAGGGAGGGACATGAATCTGAGCTGTAGGAAATTCTCTTGGGCAGCTGTGATTGGAGGGGGGAGACGCTTGGACCAATAAGAACCAGGCTATTGCTGTAGTTCAGATGAGAAGTGATGAGGGTCAAACTAGCGTCAAAGTGACAATATTTGGCAACAGACTGGATATGGGTGGTAAGTGGGAGGAAGGAGTTGAGGACGACCCTGAGGTCACACATCTAGGTAACTGGAAGTATGATGATGTTCTTGACCCAGATCAGAAAGTTTGGATGAGGTGCTGACTTGGGAAGGGGGTGCAGTGGGACTGAGTTTGGGATAATGTGCAGAGCATCCTGGGTGAAATGTCAGATAGGCTAGGGAGTTGGTGATGCAGGCCTGGAAGCCAGGACACTGGGGCTAGATATAAAGATCCTGGAGTCATCTACATAAAGGTGATAATTAAACTCATGGGAGCCCATAAGTTGACAGACAGAAAAGAGAAACCATCCTGGGTCAGAATATCCACAGTCAAAGGGCATGATCTGGACAACAGGTCAGCAAAGGAGAGCAGGGAGTGGTCAGACAGGAAGCCGGATAGCTGAGAGGGCAGTGTCACAAAGACCAGGGAAAGAGAGAATATTCGATGCCACAGAGAAGTCAAGAAGGATGAGAACTGGAAAGAGACAATCACATTTGGCCAATAAGACTTTGGAGAGGGCAGTTGTAGCAAAGTGATGAGGTCAGAAAACAAAGACTGCAAAAGGCTCAGAAGGTGGTAGACAGGGAATAGTATGATCAAGTGAGGGATGGCCAATGGAGGAAATGGGTTACCCCGTCAGTTATTCCTCACCCTCGTCATGGAACTAGCCTACATTTTTTATCTTTTTTTCCTGATGATATCATCCTTTGTTCGTAATGTGTCGCAGTCTGCTCTCCTCTCCACTGCATTCTGGAGGGAGGGGGTGTTTGTTTTCATTCTTCAGAGATCACAGTGTTTCACGTCTTCCATGAAGCATACATGAATTCTCAAGATAGCCCCACTCTTCTCAGCTCTACAAAAAGCTCCCCTGGAAGGAATAGTAAAGAACAGCATCCTTTGGACGAGAGATGTTTGTGAGAGTGATTGTTGGAAACCAAAGCACAGGCATGGTCATGAATCCCAAGTATGAGGAGACAGAAGGGCCCCAGAGAACAACTTTTTCCTGTCCCTCCAGTGATCCTGATGCCAGATCAATGACCACCAAAACAGCCAAGCCCAGGGTATCTTCTGGAAACCTAACATAGACAAGGGAAAGCAGCGAACTCTTTCCATTACAAGAATCAGACAGCATGAAGATGTTCGGGTGCCTCCTGCCTGGGTTACTGTCCTCCTTCCCTTGACCGTTACTGCAATGACTGTATGACTTTTCCGTAGTAGATGTCACTTTGTTCCCATGGAATGGGTAGAGTGAGCGATGGTAGAGGGGAGGGGAAGGGGAAGGATGCCAAGGAACTTTTAGGACTGGTCTTTAAAGATGGGATGGGGTCTTCTTTTTATTCTTGAGGCCCAAGGCAGTATTAGATATTCTCTTATGATGTTTAATATCTCAAAGAGGGGTGGGCAGAAGTGGTCCTGTCTAGGTAGATATGGAGTCAGAGGTCCTGAGTTCAAGGCTGGGCTCTGCCTACTTGTCTGTGACCTCAGGCAAAACATTCCTATCCCTGAGCCTCAGTTTCCTCATCTATTAAATGAGGGCCTTGGACTTAATGATCTCTAAAGTTTCTTTCATCTCTAAGTCAAAGATCCCATGAGCCAATGAATGTGCTGGCCGAACTGCATGTTTGGATGTTCAAGTGATATTCTTCCAAACTCATGACCTTGTATTCTAAGAGTAGAGAACAGAGGAAAGCATGAGAAGTGGCTAAATGGGACCTTTGAGGCCACTGAGTCTAAATTCACACCTCCAAAGGGAGTCCCACCTCAATGCACTCTATAAGTGACCATCCAGTGACAAGGCAGGGGTGGAGATTACTAGATTCCCATCAGCAATTTCAGCTCCACTCCTGACTTTTAGTCCTTGGCTGGCCACACTGATGTCATCAAAAACAGGATATACCAGACTAACCTTGTTGCCTTTTTTGACATGGTTACAAAAATGGTAAATCAAGGGAATGTTGGTTTCAGTGGAACATTCAACGGAGAGACATGAGCTAGACAATTGTATAATCACATCACTTTGAAACTGGTTGGATGGTTATTAAAGGTTCAATGGCTGACTTGGAAACAGTGTGAGTAGAGTTTCCCAGGAATCTTATAGGCAGTCCTATCCTATTTAACATTTTTATCAATGACTTGGACAAAGTTATAAATGACATGCTTATCAAATTCACAAATGACAGAAATCTGGGAAGGGTAAATAAGTCAAGATCATGACAGGACAGAACATTGGGCTGAATCTAATTAGGTTTAATTTAATAAGCATAAATGTAAAGTGAACTTGGGTTCAAAAAATCAACTTTGCAAGTACAAGATGGGGAAGGAGTGGCTAGATGGCATTTTGGAGAAGATTTGAGAGGTATAGTGGATTCCAAGTCTCATGTCACAAAATTACAGAATTTGAGAGCTAAATGGGCTTGTTCCGTGCTTCAAGACCTGGGGGTGCGGTTGAAGTCCCTTTTTGGTCAGCTCTCAAAGTTAGGAAGCCTAAATCTGCCTCTTTGCAACTGGTCCTGTCAAGCCTCTTCCACATGATAATCCTTCACATACTTGTAATCCTGTCCCCAGACTTGTCTTCTCCAATTAAAACGTGCCCAGTTCCTTCAACTGATCTTCATATGTCATGGATTCAAGACTCTTCTCCATGCTGGCTGTCTTCCCTTGGAGATTCTCCAGCTTATCAATGTCCTTAATACGAGTCAACAATGTTGAGTTAGAGGCAGCTGGTGGCACAGTGGCTAGAGCACTGGGGCTGGAGGCAGGAGGACCTGAGTTCGAATCTAGCCTCAGACACTTCCTAGCTGTGGGACCCTGGGCACATTACTCTGTTTGCCTTAGCTTCCTTAACTATCAAATGGAGTTAATAATAGCACCTACCTTCCAGGGTTGTTGTGAGGATCAAACGAGACTGTTGTAAAAAGCACTTACTATGTGTTTGGCTATAAAAATGCTTGTTTCCTTCTCTTCCCCTCTCCCCTCCCCACTGTGATATGGCAGTCCCAAGAAACAAACACAAGCTTAGGGTGCACGTGAAGCACAGTATCCAGGACTGGGAGGTGATAACCTCATTGGATTCTACATTGAGCAAATCACATCTAGAATTATCCACGGTCATTCTAGAGGACGCTGAGAAGCTGGAGAACATCCAGAGCAGGGAGAACAGGGCAGGGCAGGGCCTTAAGTCCATGTCATAAGACTACGGGCTGTTTAGTTCTGAAGAGAGAGGCCTTCAGGAGACTTGATATCTGGCTTTAAGCACTTGAAGAGATGTCCCGTGGAATAGTGAGGGGACCTGTTCTGCTTCAGTGAAGTAACCAAACCCCCAAATGGCGTCCACAATAACTACAGTAACATTAATAAAAACTATCTTTAAAAGAAGGCTGAATGCAGAGTAATAAGAATCATTAGACTTGACCCTGGAGAATTTAATTCAATTCAACAAGCATTTATTAAAAGCAAACTCAATGCCAGGTACTATTCTAGGGGATAGGGAGATAAAGGAAAAAAAACTGAGTCAGTCCCTGACCTCAAAGAGTTTGTAGTAGGGGCTGGCTGCTAAATGTTTAACAATTGGCTCTCAAAAAATAATGTACTCAAGACATTTTTAAGTTTAATCTGCATTATTATTTTCTCCATCACTTTATTAAGTCTACACAGTCAACAAAACAATAAATAAACCAAACCCTGATTTGTAACCTTTGCCAATTTCTAAGGTGTAAAAGTTTATACTGAGAATCTAACAACTGGCTCTCAGGAGCAAGCTCAAACTGGCTCTAGCATACATTCTATAATATAATTCAATGTTTCACCTCCTGATGGGCCTCTCTGCCTCCTGCAACGCTTACCTCCTGACAGGTCGCTCTGCCTCCTGTCTCTCTCCATTCCTAGACATTCTTCCCACAGCTTTGAAAATGCTTTTTCTAAAGCAGAGATAGGTCTGACTATGTCACTAACCTACTCAATAAATTCCAGTGACTCTCTATTACCTTTAACCACAAATACAAGCTCCTCTGCTTAGCAAGAAATGTCCTTTATGACCTGCCCCAACCTACCTTACCAGACTTGTTCCATCTGACTCCTCGCTTCATGCCTCCTTTGGACCAGTCACACTGGCCCTCTTACTGTTCCTCCTACCTCTGTCCCCCAAGTCTAGCTTGGATACACTCTCCCTTCTCCCTTCCATGCTCTGGCTTCCAGCCTCAGTTCATGTACCACATCCTACATGAAGCCTTTCCTGCTTCCTTCAGCAGCTAGTGCCTTTCCTGGACAATTATTCTACCTCTAGTTTTTCAATTTTGTTTTTTATTCTGAATTTAAACCCCTAAAAAAGCATTTTCACACACACAGCAAAATACAAAAAGAGGATTTGATATGAAGCCATGAATTTCCATTTCACATCATTTGCTTTTTTAAAAAAAGCAAGTAAATTCTACATATTACTTTTAAAACTGTCCTGCTCATCCATACTCCCTTCTGAACTCCTTTCTGTTTTCTTCTGTGCATTTTTTAAAAAAAGTTTCAATGGCCTTTTTTTGGGGGGCATCACTATTGCTAAGGTCCTTCCCTCCACCTCCCCCCTGTCAAATTAACCAAGATGGGAAAAAACTTCTTGTAACAAATAACATAGTCGAGCGAAACAAATCCACACAGTGGTCATGGCCAAAGAACGTATGTCTTTTTGCCCTGAGTCTGTCACCTCTGTGTCAGGAGATGGGGAATATGCTTCATCGTAGGTCCTTTGGAGGCATGGTTGGTTGTTGCATTGATTAGAGCTCTTAAGTCTTTCCAATTTGCTTTTCTTTGCTACGTGTTGTCCTTGCATAAATGGTTCTCCTGGTTCTGCTTATCTCCCTGTGTCAATTCACATCACCCAGTATTCTCCACATCATCTCTTTAATTATTTCTATTGTGTAATAATATTCCATTATATTCATATACCACTATTTGTTAACTACTCTCCTGTTGTCTAAGAGTCAACCTAGGGCATCCACTTAGATTTTAATACTTTTCTTTTCTCTTTTTAATCCCTTCTTTGGGATTATGAAGTTTATTTTGCTTCTGACTATTCACTCCCAGGTGTAAGTCTCCTTCTTAACCACTCCCCCCCTCCCTATGTATTCATTTACCTGTTAAATCTGATTTATTTCTGTTCCAAACTCGTGTGTGTGTGTGTGTGTGTGTGTGTGTGTGTTCAGCCCTCCTTGGTCCATTTCAGACAAGAGTGAGGTTCGTCTGAGGCTTGCTCCCCCCATCTCTTCTTCCATGTTGGTATACCCTTCTCATAAACCTCAGTTATGAGAAACAGCAACCTCCACCCATTCCTGCTTCTTTCCACACTAATATTTTTTAACTATTTCTTTTCTTTTCTCTCTTAAAACCCTCAGAACCAGAGAGGACAGAGGATACTACCTGACTACTTAACTAAGAGGCAGAAAAAAAGAGAAAGAATTAAATAACTTAATAAAAGGAAGAAAGAAAAAAAGTTCATTCTAAAAGTAAGGCTAGAGGAAATAAATATTAGAGACAATGAGAAGAAAATATGAACTTAACTCTTATAACTTTAATTGTGAATAGATTAAATAATCCAATGAAATGGAAAAGAGCAACAGAACAGATATGAAAACAAAACTCTGTTGTCTACAAGAGACATTAAAAAAAAGAGATACACAAAATAAAAATGAGAGGCTGGAAAATTTTTGTTGTACATTACATGAATCCAAAAAAGCAGGAGTTGCTATCATGCTATCAGACAAAGCAAAAACATTCAAAACCTAAAAAGGGACAAACAAGGAAACTCTGTTATGTTTAAAGGGAACTATTGACAATGAACTAATTATCAATATTGAACTTGTATGTTTCAAACGCTATAGCATTTAAATTCATAAAAGAAAAAGTAAATGAATTACAAGAAGATATAAGTAATACAACAGTGGCTGGAGATTTCAATGTCTCAGTTTTAGATAAATCGAACAGACAAAAAAACAAAAGAAAAAAGAATTAAAGTGATGGACATGCTAGAGCTTAAAGACTTAACACATCTTCTAAACGGTACTGCTAAAAAACATATATATTGAGGCAGCTAGGTGGTACAGTGGGACAATGTATGTGTCAGGAATATCTGATTTCAAATCTTGCCTCACATACTGTGTGACCCTGGGCAAGTTGCTTAACCTATCAACCTCAGTTTCCTCATCTGTAAAATAGGGATAATAATAATAGCAACTCCCTCACAGGTGCTGTGGGAATCTTAAAGTGCTATAGAAATGCTAAAATTAAAATTTTCAGTACTATATGAAACTTTTTACAAAATTGACCATGTATTAGAGCACAGAGAAATTGCAAACAAATGTAAAAAGACAAAAATGGTAAATATATCCCTTATAGATTGTAAAACTAGATGCTAATCATTTCAGTAAGCACAAACAAAAAACACAGACCAAATGGAGACTTATAATGAAGTCCTAAATAATGAATATGTCAAAGAAATCATAGAAACAATTAATAATTATGTGAAAGAAAATGTTAACGATTAAACAACATACCAAAATTTCTGGGTTGCAGCTAAAGCAGGCCTCAGGGGGAAAATCATATCCCTACAAACACATATTCACAAAATAGAAAGAGAGGATTAATGAACAAATACACGTTAAAAATTAGAAAGCCAACAAATATACAAATCCAAAATAAACACCAAAGAAGAGAAATAAACAAGAAGCAAATAAAAAATGATGGAAATGACAAATGAAATTCAAAGCTGGTTCCTTGAAAAGACTAATGAAATTGATGAACCTTTAGCCAATCTTATTAAAAAGAAAAGGACAGAAAATCAAATCAAAAAAATTGCAAACAAGCAGGATAAAATGACAACAAAACCAGAAAAGAATCCAAAGAATTATCAGAATCCACTATGCCCAGTTATATGCTAACAAGACAGAGAACACTAAAGAAAAGGGGAATATCTTCACAAATATAACATACTCAAACTAATTGAAGACCAGAGATTTTAAATAATCCAGTGTCAGAACAGGAAATGAAACTAGCTATAAAGGAACTACCAAAGTGGGGAAGGGGATGGGAAAAACTCCTAGTCCTGATGGATTCATAGGAAAATTCTATCAAAGTGTTAGAGAACAATTAGTACCAAGACTACACAAATTGTTCCTTGATATTTGAATTGCTTCTTTATGGATGCCTGCAGTATTTTTTCTTTGACACAGACAGTCTGGATTTTGGTCATGATATTCTTGGGCCTTTTGCTTTTGGGTTCCTTTTAGGAAGTGATCTTGGGATCCTTAGTGGCAGTTAAGTGGCACAATGGATAGAGCACTGAGTCTGGAATCAGGATAACATGAATTCAAATCCAGCCTCAGACACTTACCAGCTGTGTGACCCTGGGCAAGTCACTGAACTTCTGTCTGCTTCAGTAAATTGCACCTACTTCCCAAGATGAGATAATATTTGTACAGTGCTTAGCACATAGTAGGTACTCAATAGATGCTTCTTTCCTTTCTTCCTTCTTCAATTTTCCCTCTGATTCTAATAGATCTGGGTAGTTCTCATTAAATAGTTTTTTTTTGAAATACAGTGTCCAGGCTTTAAATAATATACAGTTTTCAGGGAGTACAATGATTTTTAAAATTTTCCTTTTTTCTAGGTCAGGTTTTTTTTATATGTCATATTTTCCATTTCTTTCAAAATTTGAATTTTATTCTAATGTTTTTTACTATGTCATGGAGTCATTAATTTATGCTCGGTCTTTTCTAGTTTGAGGGGATTCTATTTCTTCGTTTACTCCTTTCTGTGAGATATTCTTTTTCTAATTTTTTCATTTTTTAATCCCTTCATTTCTTTTGGACATTCATTTGGCATTTCTTTGTGAAAAGGCTATTTTTGCCTTTGAGTCTTTGCTTGCAGTCATTAACAGTCACTCTCTTTAGATTTGCTATCATTTTCTTTGATTTCCTCATCTCTCTAGCTTTAGTTTAGGAAGTGGGGCTTTGTGCCAGGGTCAGTCTTTGCCCCTTATTGTACTTTGGGACGGGGTGGTTAAATTTGCTTGGTCTTGCACGGGGTCCTCTGGGTTCTTGAGATGACCCCCACTTACTGAGGTTAGATCCTCCAGAATCTTGGAGGTTGAGAGTACTGAGTCTTCAGGACCCTCTCTGGCATCTCAGGACAGATTTAGGGACCTCAGAGCCCTTGGGCCTGGACTATTGAGGTCCGAATTCAGCACCACAGCTCTAATCAGCACTAAGCTGGTCGCATCCCAAGGACTTTTTGCTATTGCCCAGGACTTCCAAAGTCTGGAGTCTGGCATTTTCTCAAGGGAGCCCTCCCTCCACTCTTGCTGCCCCAGGACACTGAACCTTGCAGGCCACACATGTCCTGCCTCTGGCTGGCTGGCACTGGCTTTCCTGGGGGCCCCCTTTCCTACTGTCTTGGGCTTCTGGCTTATTTTCTGGGCCATTCTGGGGTAGAAGATGTCATTACTTTAGTTTCTCACTGGATTTATTGCTTATCATTTGGTCTGCTATGAGCTTCGGGGCCTGGCTGGAGTAGGCAGGGGGGAAGCTGGGCAGCCTGCCTTTTTCTTATTCAGGCAGTCATCTGAGCAGGAAGTCCTGCTCTATTTTGTATATAACCTGTATAGTTACGTGTTGTCTCTCCTGGGCTGGATTGTAAACTCCTCAAGGTCAAAGGCTATTTCCCTTTAGACTTGGTTCCCCTCGGCACCTAGGACAATGGCTGGCACTCAATAAATGCTTGTTGCTTGAAAATATATAAAGTAAACACCAAGTAATTTGGCAGGAAATACTAACAACTGTCAGTGTGGGGAATCAGGAAAAGCCACATGTACAATCTGGTACTTAAAGGAGCTGGAGGAAGAAAAGCATAGTAGACACGGGAGGCATGCAAAGGCCCAGAGGTGGGCAATGGAAAGCCTTGTATTGGGAACATCAAATAGGCTGGTTTAGCTAGATTATTGTATGTAAAGGAGAAGAATGCCTAATAAGCCCGGAAGGGTGGGCTGGGTGGGGCCTTCTGTCACAGAGCAGTTTGTATTTTATCCTAGAGGTTACAGGAAGTCATTAGAGATTCCTGAGCAGGAGAGTGATGTGCTCAGATCCCTGTGCTTGAGGGATTCTGATCTGGCAGCTATATCAGAGATGGACTGGAGAGGGGAGAGACTGGGGAGCAGAGAGACCAAAGAGGAGCCCATTACTGTAGCCCAGCTGAGGTGACAAAGGGCTGAACCATGTAAGTAGAGAGGAGACCATGGATGAGAGATGATATGGGGTAGAACTGACAAAACTTGGCTACTGATCAGACAGTAGGATGAGAGAAGGCAAACCTGAATGACTGGGAAGGTGACTGTGCCTTCTGTTGGAGATGCAGGACTAGAGGTCAAAGCTAGATATGCTCATCTGGGAGTCATCTCGGAAATTAAAATTAAAGTAATGGGGGCCCACAGGAGATCATCAATCAAGTGTAGAAAGAGAAGAGGGCTGGATAGGGAAAGAACAGATGCTGAAACAGTGGCAGAGGACAACTGGGACAGCATGTTGCTTACATTGTTCCCATACGGTCCCATAGGGCAGAACTGGCTATAATGGGTGAAGCTTCCCAACAATGAGATCTCAGGTCTTGAAGCAGAGACAGACATTTGAAGTTATGTTGTTTAGGGGACTGTGTGCGAGGACCATTGAGGTCCCTTCTGAGGTTCTGTGATAAGATGAGGGACATCCTTAGCTGGCATAGGGAAAGAATAACGTGGGGGGAGGGGAGTGGAGGGAAGAGCACAGCTACTGCTTCTAAATCCACAGGAATTGACAGTGTTCTGCCCCATCCAGGCAGTATCCATGCAAAAGCTATGTTTGAATCATCAGGAGGTTCCTGGGGTAAAACTTCTTAGGAAGGGCAAAATCCAGCAGGAGTGAGGGCCAGAAGGACTGATATAGTCCTTGTTTCACGGCTTTGTTTCACGGGAGAAGGGAGACCCAGGTTATCTCTTGCCAAAAGCATGTGACATACCAAATTCCTAAGCTTTTATCTTAGAATCAGAGAAGAAGTTAAAGCCAATGAGAGTGACAAGGTGGAGGGTGGTGGGGGTGGCATAAAGCACCTGTGAGAGTCCTAAAGAACCAACCCCTTCCTGAAAGTGGTTGCTCTGTCACAGTACGGTCTCTCTACTTGGCTAGGCAGGGAAAGTAGCAATGAGGCTTTATGAAAGGATATGAGCATCAGAAAGCCAGTAGGGCTCTGTTCCGTGAACTGCTTTTAAAAACTGCCTGCAAAAACAGAATGGCAAAGAATTTGGAGCCTACTCTAGGCATACTTCATTTAACTAGAAGAATCAGAACTACAGGATTTTACATCTGGAAAGGACCTTAAGGATCAGCCAACCCAACCTTGAGTTGAGCTGGTCATCAGGCAATTTCCAGAAGTCAAATCCAAAATTATTTTCCACTAATTTCCATTATAAACTTGGAATTCCCATAAGGAGGGGGAACATTAGTCCCTAGAGAAAATAAAAATTACTCCTCCTTAAAGGCAAAAGGTCATTCTCAGCTAACAATATGCTTAAAATAAGCCAAAGTAGAAATCCTACTGCATCAAACCTTAACACACCCTGTGTCTCTTGGGAGGCAGACCCATGGAAGAAGAAACCATGTTCTCTACTGCCTGGCCAATTCAAGCAGTCTTGGTCCTGATTTCGAAGCAAGACAAAGATTTGCTTTTAGAAACTCAGCTGTTAGCTGTTTCTCCTAAAGGGCTATAACTCAGCTAGCTCTTACATCTCGATGTGTCTCGATGTGTCGCCAATGTGTCTGGTTTGTATCCTTTGTTAGGAAGGGGACCAGCAAAGTACAGTTCTGACATCCATGAATCATCATATCCTGACGGACAGCCTGACCCCAGGAGAAGCTTTTTCAAACAGGCACACCTGTATAGCCTTAGATGGCTTTCTTCTTGGGGTTTCTTAGGGATGCCTCAAGACCTTCAGTGATCTCCTTGGGGGAGGGGGACAATTCATTCAGGATACACCACCCAGCTCAGCTGAAATGACCAGCTCCAGCCATGGCCCTCCCCACCTTGAGCTAAGTGCAGGCCCATACTCCAAGTACCAGAGAGCATAGGCTTGGAGGCCTTAAGGGTCCTCTGTCAGGGCCCTTAGAAGGCTTCAGTCTGGGCAGGGCAGGGCAGGGCAGGGCAGGGCAAGACAGAGTGCCTTGGGTAGCAGGAAGTCCTGGAGCATCATGGGGGCAGCACAGCACAGACCTGCAATCCTAGGCAGGGGTACTAACCAGCAGAGCTCTCCCCTTAATACCTCACACATGTCTGACATTTACACTTTAAGCACCCCGGTCTCTGGGGGGTGACTACTCTAGATGCAGTAAGCAAGCCTCTTCCATTTTTCCCCATTCCAGATCCCACTGGACTGGGGCTTTCCCTCAGGGCTTCCAAGATGGCATACCTGAGGGTCTCTACACTTGAAAGAATGGCTTAAGAAAAGTCAGGAGCTAAGGTGAATTGAACACAAAGCTTTTGGAAAAGGCATTTGCCATTTTGTTCAACTAAGGTGGGGGAAAGAAAAAGAAATACACCTTTTTCTATGTGCAGAAAACACCAAGCTCCTGATGGAGACAGGAAAGGTAGGGCAGGCCAGTGGCTAGGGCCCTCCCACCCTTCCTATGGTACCTGCCTCTTCACAGAGAAGGAAGATAATTGAGGGCCCTGGCCTCTCTTGGAATCCCACTTGCCAGGCTGAGGAGTGGGGGGAAGGCAGCGGTAAAGGGGTGCTTAACTCCTGGCTGGCAAGCCTAGCTCACTCTTCCAGGGTACTTCTAAGGAGGAGCCCAACACTTTCCAGGTGGTCGGGGAGGAAACCCGGGGAAATGCCACAGGCAAGAAAATGTGCTGAAGGCAGGGAGTATAGAATTTGGGGTGGAGAGCTGGGCCCCCTGGATTCCCAGGTTACTCTTGGGATCAGCTCCTGCGTCCCGTGTGCCGGACTGGCTACTTATTGGTGAGGGGGAAAGCTCCCAGGCCCCACCCCTCTCGTCCCCTCCCAGCCACACATCTTCCCATCAGCAAATTAGCTTTTGGAACAAAGCCTGGAATTGACAAGGGAAAAGCCCCCCCCCCCCAAAAAAAAATAACTAAAGGAGCAAAAGGGGCCCCTTCCTCTTTGTTTCCCCATGCCAGCCCTGGGGGTTCTTCCTCATGCATCGGCAAGTTTCCCTGAAGCACATACATGAACAGGAAATCCGGATGCAAACACACAGCGGCCGCCCGCACACATGGACCCCCCTCCCCATCAGTTTCCCCCAGCCACCTGAGCCCGGGCAAACTGGAGAGCAGTTTCTCCACGGCCTACCTTGCAATCCCGTCAGGTCGCAGAAGCAGGCGGCAGCTGAAGGCAAGGAAGGCGGCGAGGCGCTGGACTGCCTGCCTCTGTGAATCAGCAAAGAAGTCGCTGTGTGCACACTCTCCTCCTGTCTCTTCCACCCTCCTCCCCCTCCCTCCCTCTCCCCTCCCCCTCCTCCTGGTGCTCTGTGTCGCTATGCAATCATAGCGCCAAGTCTAACAGCATCACTCCAACCTCAGGCGAAGATACCCTTGACTGGGCGGACGCTGGAGGAGAAAGGACAATCCTGAAAAGCTGGCGGCCCGGGGGGCTCTGGGGAGGAAAGAGGAGGAGGAGGAGCCCTCGGAGGCCGGGGTGCTTGGGAGGGGGTGGGAGAGACGAGCCAAGAAAGGAGGGAGGACACGAAAGAGCATTGAGGCTCCCAACATTGCTGAGGAGGGACCTGAGCCCCACTTACCACAGGCACAAGTCACTCCAGCAGCCAGGTGGGGCTTTGGGTTCTCTTGGAGGGAGAAAAATGGTGGGAGGGGGAGGATCCTCCCCAGGGAACGAGAGAAGGCTCAGTCCCTTCCCAATTCTCAGCTTTGCCCTCACCCTCCCTTACATCAACTTATCCAAAGGGTCTTAACCTTCATAGGAAGCCAAACGGACCCCAAAGAGCTTGGCAATCCCCCCCCGCCTCCCCCTCCCCCGCCTAGACCACCTTCCTTCTCCCCAACGCATCAGTCCCAGCCTTTACTATCCTCACCATCACTGAGGGCCCAGAGGAATACAAATACAGACTCAGAATGTTTGGGAGGCATTCAAAAGTGGCATGGAGAACTTGGGCACCCAGGAAGGGGGAGAAGAGAATGGACTCCCCCATCCCATCTCCACTAGAGATCTTGGGACCCTTGGTCTTAGCCTTTTGTAGAGTGTAAATTGGATGAGGGAAGGTACTATCTCAGTTTTGTCTTTGTATCTTCAGCACCTAGGAGAGTTCCTGGCACACAGCAAGCATTTAAGAAATCCAAGGTCCCCCAGACAGGCAAAGGCAATTCTCTGCCCCGAAGGATGACCCTAACCTCTGAAAACTGGGACCATATTGGATTTCACATTTGACACTGTTTTTCCTCACCCATATGAACTAGCATTATCGATAGGGCATTTCATGGACACTAAGTGCCAGGTACTTTGCTAAGTTCCGGGCATACAAAGATCTTTTCCCCATTTTTGGTTTGTCTCTGATGGGCTTGCAGTGGTTCAACCTGGAGCCCCATAGGCCTATGTGTCTTTAATTTCTAGAAGACTCTTCTGCTATGAGTACTTGGTCTTTTTTTTTTCAGGATCCCTTTGGGCTTGACCTTATCCCATTCCACCAAGTGGGGCTCAGACCAGTCAAGGAGAACAGTTAAATTGTGGTCAGCAAAGTTAGCTGGAGACAGTTAAGTTGTGGTCAGCAATTAGAAGGACAAGTGAGTCTCACTTCAGAGAAGTCAAGAGAAACTGAAAGGTGAAATTGCCCTCTTCGGTTTTCTGACTGTGAGTTAGCTGTGCCCGTGTAGCCTACTGTCCTGACTGCCTGTAAGAGAAACAGACTAGTACCCACAAAATCACTCTTCCATGCCCAGCAGTATGCTTGGTTTTTCTGTTATGGATAGGAATAGAAAAGCAAAACCGGTCTAATGACCTTTAAAAAAACCCTAAAATCATTTTATTGGTCCTCCGTACCTCAGTTTCCCCCACTTGTCAAGTGGGAGCAGTAATAGCAGGCGATTTGCTTAGCTTGTGGTTTCTGCAGCAGTAATTGAAGCTGAGTGATTGAGGGTCTCTGGAGTGCTCTCTGGAAAGCTACTTAATGACAGACAGATTATGCTTGAGATTGTGGTAGACTAATGCAAAGAGGTTTCAATGGCCAGTAGAATGGTTGGGGGTGGGAGAAGACAGAATACGGGAAAGGGAGTAGGACTGTACCTACAGCTACCACTCCCAAGAAGGCAGGAAGGAGAGATGATTCTTGTGATTTACTGTAGATCTGCCAAGCTCCTTCCTTCCATTCTCGGGGCCATCCTGCCAATGAGGCTGCCAGTCCCAAAGGGATGAGGCCAGGTCCTAGCAAGATTGGGGGGGGGGGGGGGGGAGGCTGCAAGGAGCAGTTGGAGTGAGGCTCCTGGAGCTTCTTGCTCCACTTCAATCCCCAGTCTGCTATTGGAGCCTCTTTCTAGGAGGGACTCAGTCTTGGCTGGGGTTTGGGCCAAGTGGCTGGGGGCGCTGCTATGTACTCTTGGCTTGGGTTGGTGGAAGCATGTTAAAGCCTCCTTTTAGTTCCATGGAAAAAAAAGAAATATTCTTTCTAAAGTCTTTTTCAGACTTGGACTTTCTACCTGAAGGAAGGAAACTTTATTAGTGATTAACTGAACTTCTTAGGGAACAAAGGCTTCCACTAAAAGCTTCTCCCTTTTTTTCTTTAGCCTAATGCCTTTCTTTCAAAAAAGCATAAAAAGTCAATAAAAAAGAAAGTCAAGGCTCTGGAAAATGGTTTAAGAATGGAGGTCAGACTTAGACCAAGGTCCTTTGCCTCCCCCATCCCTGAAGGGATCAGAACAGAGGAAAGTCACCTCTTGGTTACTTCAGGCACCAGCTAGGGTTTGGTGAGGGGGCATCATAGAAGGACTGAGTGGTTTTTAGGAAAACTTCAAGATTAAATGACTTGTTCTGGATTGATGAACCAAATTATTAACTTGTACTTCACCCAGGGTTCTATAGCTATGTTTTATCATACTGTGAAGTTTTCCTCGTTCAAAAATCCTATAAAAGTGACTTGCAAATGTCTTGAGTTGAAGAAACACATATGAAGGCTTCTCTCCCCAAGTCCAACAATGTTTGGGTCCAAATAATGACAAATTAACTACCTCAATGGTTTCTGGAAGAGTTATGCCTAAAACACAGAGGACATATAGTATTCATGGTTTTTCTTGGGGGGGGGGGTAGGTACGATGTGTGACAAGGCGGGATCTGCTTTCTCAGGGTCGAAACTGTACAAAATTCGTGTGGGTTTAGGTGTGTTGGATTAGTCCTATGTACTGACTTCCAAGTCACTTGGGAGACCAATATTTGGCCAGTTTTCAGAATGGGGCTAGCATCCTTGTATCACCATGTGTTCCCCAGTATTTGTTGGGGTTGGGATGGGCAAGCTTTGGGCTTTGTCTCACCATTAATTTAGAGACCCTGTCCTGCCTGGAGAGCAAAGCATTTGATTACTCCACACATGAGGAATCCACAATTAAAGAGGGAAGGGGAAAGAGCACTCTTCCAAACTAGCACTTCCTGTTTAAACACAATGATTCAGATGTCAGACTGTCCCAGGCAGACAAAGGGGTTGCAGGAGTCCAGGGGAAATAGCAAAGGGTAGAATAAAGGGGCAATGTAGGTGTCATGTTGGACTTTCCCGTTCAAGGCAGCTCAGTAGCTTTAAGGGTCAAGAAAGGTGCCCAGGCCAGAAAAGAAGAGGTGCCACAGATGGGTGGGAAAGAGGATCTTCAAGGTTCTGATCAGCATGCCCAGCAGATGCTCCTGAGGCTGGCATTAAGAGCTAGGGGATTTCTTTTTGGCATCTATATCTCTTTTAATATCTCCAAGCTTTTAGGCCAAGTTCTGAGTCAGATGCATTCCAAGTAAAAATAGACTCGTGGCAGCGGTGGTGACAGAGGACTTGGGGGTGCTTGCCCTAGGAAGGAGAGCCACGTGTGGTCACTTTTTCTTGAGCCAAAGGTCATCCCAAGTTCTCATAGAGGGCCATCTTTGGGATTTGGCAGCTCATCTGCCAAAGAGGATGCTCGTACACAAGAGAGTGAGATCCAGAAGTGACCTTGGAAAATATTTAGTCCAACACCCTCATTTGACAGAAGAAGAAACAGAGAATGGAAGTCACCAATATGGCGGGTGGGGGTGGCTCTTTCCTTTCTGGCTCGTGTCCCATCATTGTGGTGCCGCTATTCTTTGTCCCCCTCCTTTCCCCAAGCTCTGCAAGGGCAAGGGCTAAGCTTCCTCAGAGACATTTTGCTCCATTCTCCTGGCACAACCTAGTCGTCTGGATTAAAGACACTTTCTTAGGCTAGAGAGCTCCTAGTTATGTCTCACAGGGAAGTGACTTTAACAGGGTCACAGAGATCATAAGTGGCAGAGCTGGGATTTGAACTCAAGCCTTCTGACTCCAAATCTGGCATTCTTTCCACTAGGCCATTAGAGAGTGGTAACACAAAGCACAGACTGGGGACAACAAAGGTGGCATATCTTGGTAGCAGGAGGGTCCGTCCTTGGTAGCGGGGGTTCTGCCTCCATTCCTTGGACTAACTTGTCAGCTTGCTGTTGTCATGTGACCTTGGGTCTATCATACTTTGGATTAGATAGATCTGGGTTAAAATCCTGCCCCTGCTATTTGCTCACTTGTTTGACCTTGGACGAGTCACTTAAGCTCCTTGGGTCTCAGTTTCCTCACTTGTAAAAGGGTTAGACCCAATAACTTTAGAGGTCCCTTTTAGCTCTAGGCCTATGGCCCTATTTGAGTTCATCCTCACAATAGCCTTGAGAGAGAGAATGGGACACAGATAAATGCAATGCATTACCTCCTTTTCCCAAATAACATTCCAAAAGGTTAAGTGATATGCCAAGGTCACAGAGCCAGGCCCTGAATCCTCAACTTCTGCTTAGCCTAGTACTCTTTCAACTCTCCCACTTTGACTGCAGCCTAGCTTTGGTCTAAATAGAGCACCTCATTTGGTTATATAACACCCCTGCTGCTGGGCCCAATTTACCAGAAGCTTGGGAATCACAGAAGTGGGTGGGAGGCAACCAACTGTGGAAGATGAGCTCCACATTTGAGATGCTACTCAACAAAAGAAAGACTCAGGCCGGTCAAGGCTGCTGCAGCACGGGCCTCCTCACCATCCCACAAACTCCCTCTGAAAATCTTCTCTGGTCTTTGCTATCAAATCTCAGTGTCTTCAGTCAGAAAGGACCTGAGAAGCCAAATAGGCCAATGGGTATTCCCTGCCTCTTCCCCTCTCCCCTTGCTCTGGCCTCATGTCCCCATACCCTGCTCCATCCCAGCCTGCCCCCTCCAGCCCAGAATAATCCTGGGAGATTCCTGTTTTATTGGAAGCAAACTTTCCTCTACCTGGCACTTTCCTCCTACTTGGAGAGCTCAGTTGAGGCTTAGGATTTACCCCTCAAAACATTCTCTCAGCCTCCACGAGGCCAGAAAGAAGATGGGGTACTCTGTGTAACCCACTGCCAATTCTGAAGCAATAACCTCACCTAGACAGGACAGACGACTTCAAGATTATGTAGTCCAATCCCCTCCAAAGCTCTGAACTGCAGTGCCTTGGCCCAGGGCTTCCTTTTTGGGTCTTTGGTAGCTGTGGCCATAGCACTCACAGGAGCAGTGGTCAGGCTGCATCTCCATAACAGCTGCTTCCTAGGAAAAATGGCTGGAAGCAGTGCTATTCCCAAGGTTCTTGGGCTTCACCCACACAGACTGGTTTGGGCAGAGTAGCTGAGGGTCACGTAGGCTAGAGAGTGGAGCCCTGTGAGATGGCTAGTCTTTGTGCTTTGGGGGAGCTTTCCCCCTTAGGGTCATTGATGGACAACCGGACCCCACTTCATGGCAAGGTTCAAAACTTCCAGACTAGCCAAGCCTTCCCCCAAGCCCTGGCTATATCTGTAGCTCCTGCTTTATTTCTGATGTTAGGAATGCAAACAGGGAGAAGTAGGTCAAGGGAGAAAGCACCAGGAAAGATATACCAGTCTTGGCACTGTTGGGAAAAGATCGCAAGTGGCTTCATTTTCTTTAATTCAATTCAACAAAGATTTAGTTACCACTACTAGGTGCCACGTGCCATTCTAGGTGCTGGGGAAACGAAGACAGCGTCTCTCCAGGAGTTTCCTTTCTATTGGAAGTTCTTCAACATGGACCCCCGGGCTTTAGGAATTTTAAGATTGTGGCAGATGAGACAGGTGACAGAGGGACAAATTAGTACAAGACAGATGCCTCCATGGAACTCAGCAGTCTTTATGATGGGGAATACATTTGTGATTTCATTGGTAGAGAGAACTCCCAGATCCAGAAACTCCTACCAATGTAGATAGCACTTGGTCTTCGACTTAAGCCTCAGTTGCTTAGAACACTGAGAGGTCAAGTGATTTGCCCAGGATCACACAGCTCGTTCTGTGTCAGGGCTGAGACCTCAACTCTCCGTCTCCCATACCCCGAAGCCTTTCTCTATGGAATAAAGCCATTTGAGACATTCATCTGGGGACACTTAGCCAGTGACATTCCATGGTGCTGTCCTTAACCAATCTAGACAAAGTGAGAACATGCTCCACCTCTTCGAGGCCCCCGGTTTCTTTCAAAGCTTGTGCCAAATGCTGCCTCCTACACAAAGCCTTTTAGAATCCCCTGCCCCCCAAATTACTTTGTATTACTTTGTACACATTCTGTATAAACTCGCATATGCACATGTTGTCTCTCCCAACAGAACACAGACTTCTTGGAGGGAGATGTTCTTTCCTTCCTTGTACTTGCATTCACAGTGTCTGGCACAGAGCAGGCCCTTAATAAATGGGTGCTGGACAATTCATTGATTGATAGATGAAGTTGGGTTTGATGCAAATGGTCTCCAATTGGTGAAAGAGGAAGTTTGGCAATCTCAGCCATCTGTGTCCTCATTATCACTTGGCTCCTCAGGTTTTAACTAGAGGCTTATTTTTGCCCTTATCCAGTGTCCCCTCATCAGTCACTTGCCCATTTCCTGGTACCTCTTTTCTAGCATTATTTCCTTTGTTTTTTCTGCTGCCTTGTCCCTCCCCTACAGGCCATGGATTCCGAAGAAGTCTGGGGAGCCCCAGTGGCTAGATCTCATGGAGGGATTGAATGGGACTGATTAATTTCACCCTCTTCCAGCCTGCTGTCAGTTCTTTCTCCCAGGTGCACATTCATAAATGCTGCTGATTCAGGGCCCTGGGAGCCCATTTCCTAGAGAGAAAACTCAAGCATTCTTAACTGTTAGGAAGCAGGGCCTTTGCTCTGAGTCTTTCTTTGGAGATTTAAGTTACGCTGTTAGCATGTTGATTTTAGGAATACTCCTGCTGGTCTGGGGATAAGATGAATGTCAA
The DNA here is from genome assembly GCF_028583685.1 of Petaurus breviceps papuanus. Taxonomy (NCBI): domain Eukaryota; kingdom Metazoa; phylum Chordata; class Mammalia; order Diprotodontia; family Petauridae; genus Petaurus; species Petaurus breviceps. Next base: position 4,953,114 of record NW_027187307.1, read on the forward strand.
AATATTTTAGGGAGGCTGGGTAGTTTATCATTTCCCTAGAGTCTCTGCCCTAAAGCGTTTTTCTTGTTTATTCCAGGCCCTCCAAAGCTGCAAACTCTCCACTTGACCTACGGGAACAATCCTCTCCTCTCTCTTTACATTTTGAAATAAGCTCCTTCTCAGAACCATAGCTCTGGGTTTCCATATACCAGGGTTAATTTGGGGGACATCTTACTAAAAAATCTTTTTTTGTCCTACCTTAGATTCCCTCAAGAATAAGAGATTTTTGCAATTATGCCTATGTCCCTCAGAAAAGGTAGAAAGCCCTCAGTTTCCAAGGTAGCACTCAGCCTAACAAGACAAATGTAGGACAGAATTTATTTCACCCAGCAGAAAATGCAAAGGCTTTGCATCTGAGCCCACAAAAAATCAAAACTCTTTTTTCTTTCATCACTGGTAAGCCTCACCTCCCGTAGGGACTTACACAGTCCTCCCCTCCAAATTTATAGTATTAACCTAGGCTTGAGGCCACAACAGGGGTAAAGTATTTGGGGTTAACTAATGAGTCAAATAAATCCTAAAAAACTGGCAGGTTAAAGAACAAATCATAGAAACAAAAGAAAATTTCATTCAAGAAAATCACAACAATGAGACAACATATCAAAATTTATGGAAGCCAGTTAAGTTCTCAGGGGAAAGTTTATATCTCTAAATGCTTTCATCAACGAAAGAGCAAATCAATAAATTGGGTATGCAACTAAAAAAAACCTAAGAAAGCAACAAATCAAAAACTTCCAAATAAACACCAAAATAGAAGTTCTAAAAATGAAAGAAGAAATTAACAACATTGAAAGCAAAAAAAATTAAATCGATAAATAAAATTAGAAACTGGGTTTTATTGAAAAAAAAATCAATTAAATAAACATTCTCTGGAGAGGAAAATCAGGTTGTTATTTTTTTTAAAGCAATCGGGGTTAAGTAACTTGCTCAAGGTTACATGGCCAGTTATTTCTGGGTGTGGTACTGAGTATCTGAGCCCAAATTTGATCCCCCAGATCATCCTGACACTGGAGCCGGTGCTCTTACTCACTGAGCCACCTGGCTGCCCCTGAAAATCAGGTTTTTTTCATATTAAAAGTGAAAAAGGAAAATTCACAATAGCTGAAAAAGAAAGGGAACCATAAGAAACTATTTTGCACAATTATCTGACGACAAAACTGAAAAATTAGATGAAATAGTGAGTACTTTAAAAAAACCCCAAAATACCCAGATTGACAAAAAAGACATAGATTATTTAAATTAAAATAAATTGAAACTAATCATAAATGAACTCCCAAAGGATCTAGGATGTTAGTGATTTACAAGAGAATTTTATCAACCAAAAAACAATTAATTACAATATTACATAAATGGCTTGCGAAAACAGGAAAAGAAGGTACGCTTCAATACTCTATACATGATGTAAATATGGTCTTGAGAGCTAAACCAGAGAGAGACAAGGCAGAGAAAGAAAATTATAGACCACTATACCTGATGAACCGTGAAATAAAAATAATAAACAAAATATTAGCAAACAGACCACAACAACACATTTAAAAGATCACATGATATGAAAAGATTGTATTTAAACAAGGAATGCAGGGTTCATTCAATATAAGGAAATAGGATATATTAATAACAAATACAATAGGTTCTATTAATGACAAATAATAAAAACCATATGATTATATCAATAGATGCTAAAAAGGCTTCTGACAAAATATAACACTGGTTTCTGTTTAAGAAAAAAACACTAGAAAACAAAGGAATAAATGGACTTTTCCTTAACAGAAAGTACAATCTATCTAAAATCAGGAACAAACATTATATGTCATGGAAAAAGGTTAGAGGTCTCTCCAGTGAGATCAGTGGTAAAGCAAAGATACCCATTATCATCAATACATAGTTCTAGAAATGCTAGATATAGGAATAAGACAAGAAAAAGAAATCAGGGGAATAAGCATATGCAAAAAGGGAACAAATCAATCACTTTCTGAAGATGATATGATGGCCTATCTAAAGAATTCTAGAGACAACTAAAAACAATTTAAACAATAAAGTGTTGCAGGATATAAAATAAACAAATAAATAAATAAAATAAATTCACATAAATCATCACCATTTCCATATATTACCGACAAAACCCAGGAGGAAGAGATAGAAAGATCAATTTCATTTAAAGCAACTACAGAATGTATAAAATGTAGGGACTCTAAGGAGACACACACAGGAACTATACGAATACAACAACAGAAGAGATTATTGAGGATAGATTGGAAAGGAAGAGGCCAGGACAACTCCATTAGTTTTTCTGGATGCCATATTATACTATGCCCTTGAAGTGTGTGGTCCACAAAGGCCTACAGATCTTTTTCAGACAAACTGCTATTCAGCCATGCCTCCCCTAGATTCTATTTTTGAAATTGCCTTTTCAAACCCATTAAACTTTACAGACATTTCCAAGTTGAAGAGCAGGTACTGCTATGTATTGGTGGAAGTTTCTGCATCAGGCATCCTCTTTACCAAAGATATCACACATCTAGTCCCCCCAAACTCCAGCCTTTACATTTATCCCAATTAAGCTACTTCTAGTAGTAAGGCTGCATGGGTAGAGGGAGTTCCCACACTAGATTTTCCTCACACCCAGGAAGCTAATGATGCCAATTATTTTTCCCAAGAAAAGTTCATCTTCTGAGATTTGGACAATGCTCCAGGCCATCACCCCTGCAAGCAGACTCTTTGACAAGGATAATCCCTGATGTCTTTAAAAGTTAAAGTGTGGACATGAAGGTTCCACAGAGGTCTTACCTAAGGACTGATCAATCCTGTATCTCCAGAGAGCCAAGATGAACTGAATTTGCTGTCCCCAGACAGAGGTCTGATCCTCTAATCACAGAATGACCTCTTCACTGGCACAGGGAAACTGTCCAGTCTGTCTATTCTAAAATAGGTCTACTCTGTCCTAGGGAGAAAGGAAACAAGCATTTATTAAGCACCTGTTATATGCCAGCACTGTCCTAAGCACATTACAACTATTTCAGTTGATCCTTATAACAACCCTGAGAAGTTGGTAGCTGTGATAGTAATGGCAATCTTCCCTTGCACTCTTCTCCAACTTGATTCTTCCAAATTGAGACTTCTGACTTCTAACATCCTCTTAAGTCTCTATTGTAGAACATCTCTGGCTCATGCATTAGGTCTAAAGGACCCTCAAGCCCACGCCACCTTAATCTAGTCCTGCTTGGGAAGTCACTGCTGCTGCTCTTGGCACTCTGTTATCTCTTGTCTGCTTTCCACGATTGAAACAATGTCCCTCCGTGCAGGCCCAACCATAGCAGTGCCGTGGAAATCTGGGGCCTCCTGGGACTTGGCTGTGCACAGCTGGTCTTGCCAGCCACCACTTGAGCTTCCTGAAGAGCTGGCACAGGCTCTTCAGAATGAGGACGACCTCAGAGGCTATTCCACTGGCCTCCTCTATGCCTCTGATCACCAATTCATCCTCCACAGAGTTACCTAAGGGATAGTTTTCAAGTTCATCTGTCAATGTCAATCTTTTGCTCAATAGACCCCAGTGGCTTCCTATTGGCTCTAGATCTGTTTGGTATTAAAGTCCTTTACAAGCCAGCCCGACCTACCTTTCTTGGCTTCCTTTCATTCACGCTACTACAGCCCTTCTTGGTTATTCCCCCCCCAAAAGTCTCCCAACAGCTCCATTTTCATTGCCAGGGCTCTTATTTTCCTCCAAGGATTGACTCTTGACCTTTTAAAAATCCAAGAATATTTATTCCTTGTGTCGGTTAATCTAGTTGGGAAAGTCATGGGTTAGGGGAATTACTGGCACTGGCTTTTGTTCCTTCTCACTCCTCCCCCAACTTGTCCAAAGCCTCAGCTGCCTTACTGTAAAGTGTTTGTGATAGTAATGGCAATTAAAGATTCCCCTGTATTGGCTTGGTTTTCAAATTGATTGTGTTAAAACCCAGAGTTTGTTAATCCCACCTGTGGGATGGGCTTGTTGATGTGAAAAGAAAGTCCTGAATTGGGAGGAGCTGGTGACGTTGATTTGGAGAGACACGAGAGAGAGGCGAGAGATCTTTTTTTTTGGAAGCAGCACCTCGTGGAGAGAGAGAGACTAAGAGAATTGCTGGTGGCCGCTTTGAATTGCCCTGGACTTTTGAGACCTGCCCCCTGAGCTGCCAAGGACTGAGGAGACATGGCTGTTTTGCTGGTACTTTGTCTGTCTGTTTTGATGTTATTTTGCCAGATTTGTCCACTGGTGAAAGACTGTCCTTTTGTTGAAGAAGTCCTGGAACCTGGCTGTTCGCTAAGAAGGCCTGCGACTGTCCTGCAGACAGAGAGTGAATACTGTCCACTGGTGAGGGACAGTACTGTTGTTGCAGGGGTCTGGAGACTGTCCTGCAGACAGAATGAATACTGTCCACTGGTGAGGGACAGTACTGTTGTTGCAGGGGTCTGGGAGCCTTTCTGTTGGTTCAGAAGCCCTGAAGAAGGATTTTCTTGTTGTATGTTTACAGAAATCCTGGGAGAGGGCTTTGCTAATGTGTTCAGGGGTTCTAGGGCTGTTCTACAGACAGAGGATAAATTCATGAAGGGACTGGCAATGTATCTTATGGCCTTGCTAAGCCTTGTCTCTCCAGGAACTAAGATTGCTGAGAACTTGCCTCGTGTCAAGATGAAGAAAAGACCTCCATTTGGTTATTAAGTGCTGTGTTTAAACTTGATGTAACTCTGGGGTAGATTCAATTGTGATCCAGGAGGTGGGGAACTTTTGACCTTATTGTGCTCTGTGATTGACAAATGAAGGTACTTTACCTATGTTTGGAAACTAATCTCCATTTGAGAAGAGGGGTTTTGTGGTGGACTTAATTAAGGTATAGCCTAGGGGTGGAGTAGTATTTAGAACCGGGACTTTGTAATTGATTGAATGATTGGAAGATCCTGGGGTGGGGTAGTACTTGGAGATTATTTAATCACACTTAGTAAATGCTGTATTTTGAATGATGTCATGTTTTGATCTTCTCTGTTCTTGGTTTGTCACTAAATAAAATAGAGAGCACCTATGCTGGTATTTTGAACCTGGGAAGTTGCCTTCTTTTGGCATTACATTACAGTAGCATCATATACATTTTACAGTTGTGGAAACTGAGGCAGAAAGAGGTGTCTTGGTAGCCCAGAGATAATGGGGTCCCTGCCTCTTTCTCATTTACCTAAGTTGCCTTAAAATAAGCATTTATAGAGACAGTAGTATTTGGGAGTGGAGGGGATGGTGTACCTTCAGGGGCCCAGGACAAGGGAGACCTCCACAAAGCTCCTCCAGTCCATGTAATCTGCAGGGTAAGTGTTTGTGCAAATCAGGCACAATCTGGAAGCCCTAAGTCCCAGATGACCAAATATCCCATCATGTGGGAGAAGACAAGGCTTACCTGCCATGTTTCATCTGGACCAAAAAGAGAAGACAATGCTGGCAGAATCCAAGGCCAGGGACAAACTATGTGGTGGTCATCTAAGGATGAGAGACTCAATGCCAGACTGGGGGCAAGTCAATGGACTTTGAGGCCACAGATGCTCTTGGAGACCTTCTACTGAGTCACAGAAGACCTCATAGGCTCACGGGATCACAGAACTCGAGCTGGGAGGAATCTTCAAGGTCCAGCTCTATGTATACAGGGGAAGTGGCTTGCCCAAGGTCACACAGTCAGTGAATGGAAGAGCAAGGATTAGAGATAAAGCCCTTTGACACCCAAACCAGTACTAGTGCAACTTGGGTCATTGAAATCTTAGATGTCCCAGAGTAAGTCTAGAGAGCCTCCAGCAAGGCCCATTCTGAAGGTTGGATATAAAATCAGGGAAACATCAGACTGACAGACTGGTGGAAGGCCTCAAATAAGAAAGCTCTTTACAAGCAAGAAGTGATGATTGTGCCCACAGGACAGCCAGAGTAACTGGCAGTTAAATGCTACAGCCAGAGTGAAAAACAGTGACTCAGAGAGAACAGCAGCAGTAAAAACACAAAGCAGAGAAAGGTGCTGCATCCCACACCACCCTTCCTCAGAGGGGATGGAAAGGCAAGCTGGGCTGGGGCCCCCTAGGAAGCAGGCTGGCACTTCCCCCTTTCCCTTAGAATGGTTGTTTCCTGGCTAATTACAGAACACAGATGAATTAAAATATAGGTCTGGGGGAAAAACTGAAGTCCAAGTTGCTCTCTCATGTGCCAGTGAGAAAAGTAGAGGCAACTGGTGGCTTAGTACAGAGAGCACTGAGCCTGGAATCAAGAAGACTTGAGTTCAAATCTAGCCTCAGACACTTCTTAGCTGTGTGATCCTGGGCAAGTCACTTAACCATCTATCCTGACAAAAAGTATCCACTAGAGAAGGAAATGGCAAACCACTCCAGTATCCTTGCCAAGAAAACCCCAAATGGGGTCATGAAGGGTCGGACACAACTGAAAAGACTGAACAACAACAATAAAATGAGAAAATCTCTGTCCATGCTAAATTGGCTCCATTGTAAAAGAAGGTATGATCAAAGTAGTCAGAGATTAGAGGATGTGGGCCTGTCTGGGGAGGCAGCTGAGGTCTATCTCCCTATGGAGTGTAGACATACTTGGCCAGTAGAACCTTGCTCAGAAGACCCATGAAACTCTCAAACCAAGACAGACACTGCTCAGGAAATCTCCCTTCTTCCCTGTTTGGAGGGGGGGGGGTGTCAAGGTTGGCCCTGCTTTGAAAATAAAGAATCGTTCAAAAGCCTTGTTTCCAGCAAACCTCAACAATCCTAAGGCACTTCGACACTCCTTGCACACAAAGAATGCTGGAATGGGATAGTCATTCCCTAGTAGTAAACAAAAAGAGAGAGAAGAGTTACTGAGCTTTAGAAAAAACAAAACAGGAATGAGAGGAGGTCTGCAAACCATGCCAGAAATGCTCCAGGAACCTAACTCCAAGTGGTTCTTCTTGCACTAGATAACCTTGAAGGTCCCTTCCAGCTCTGAATTCTATGATTCTGAACAGAGTGAAAGGAGGAGGGAGAAGAAACTTATGATATCACATTTAGGGAGATAACAGGCCCCTTCTAGTGTCTATCATTTGGATTAGCATGAGTGGAATGGGTTAATTAAGCCCACTTCACCCTCAGTTTTTCTGCGTAATCTAGATATCATATCTTAGTTTACTCATTTGTGGAAAGACTTGGGGTGGGGGAAATGCATGGGTACCAGCTAAGAAAAATGTTCAGCTGTTAATAAGAACAAAAAATCAAGTTGATATGATCTATTCTCTTTAGCCTAGTTCAAATGGAAAGACAGCAGATTCTTTTATCTTTTTTCTGTCAGTACAATAGAATTTAATAAGTGAAATAATTACTTTTCTCCCTGAGATTGATCATTGCAGGAGAGATTTTTATTGTCCATTAAATCCTTCCCTAAACAGATCATCATCCCTTCCTTTTACTCATTCATAAGGCTCCTTTGCTTTGGTTCCCTTAGTCAAAGTGCTATGGGGAGGCTGACATATTAGAGGCAAGCCTTCCGCTCCCACTCTGATTATTATGTCATCCATCTATGATATATTGGATTGCTCCAACAAAATGCCATATGCTTCCTTTGGGCCAACAGAGTACTTAGTTTCCTTTCTTTTTTCTTTTTTCAATTTCACGACAACCAAAGCTCACAGAGAATAAAGAAGTCAACAGTGACTTATCTTCTTCCCTCTATCTAAAATGGAAGACCTTGCCACTTCCCTTCAAGTCTCTTTTGTGGGTCCTAATGAGCCAATTCCAATTCTGACTTTAAAGAATGAGCTGTGGACAATGGATTTTCCAAAACCCAAAGTGTGGCAGATGGGGCCTCCCACATTTTAGGTCAGCTTCAATTGCCTGTCTGCCACAGAGGAAAATGGGATAGATAAATGCTCAAGAGGCAGTTTGTAGGATTTGGACAGCAATCTCTAGATCAGTTGATATGAAAATCACTAATTCCCTCTGAGACATATAAAAGGTCACACCATAAAAAAAAAATTAGAGTCAACAAAGTAGCAGCACATAAAATAAATCCACATAAATGATCAGCATTTCTGTATTCTACAAAAAAACCAGCAGAAAAAGATAAAGGGATTCCTTTTAAATTAACTATGGAATATATACAGTATTTGGAAGTCTACCAACCAAGATCCATGCAGGAACTGTATGAATACATCAACAAAACACCCTGTGCAAATTAAGATATATTTGCACAACTTGCAGAATATTAATTGTTCAGGGGTAGAATAATCCAATATAATACTAAGGACAATTATTTCTAAATTAATTTACTTAGTTCCATATCAACTACCAAAGGATTACTTTATAAAGCCAGAAAAAATAATGAAATTCATTTGAGGAATAAAAGATCAAGAATCTCAAAGGAAGTAATGAAAAAAATGGCAAGGATTAGGGCCTAAAAGTACCATATCTCAAACTGTAATATAAAGCAATAATCATCATACACATTTGGTACTAGTTAAAAGAAAGAAAGAAAGAGAGGTATATTAGTGGAACAGATTAGGTACATGATACACAGAAGTGAAAAGCACAGTAGTGTTCGATAAACCTAAAGATCCCAGCTACTGGGGTAATTGCTTACTATTCAATAAAAACTACTGGGAAAACTGGAAAGCAGTCTGGCAGAAATTGGCACAGACCATATAGTATATACCCAGAGAAGCTCAAATTGGATATATATGGTTTAGATATTTTCTAAAAATCACATCATAAGCAAATTAGAGGAGTGAGGAACAAAATAGCTTATGGATCTATGAATAGGGAAAGGGTTCATGACCAAAAAAGGATAGAGAGAATCACGGAAGAAAAAATGAACAATTTTTTAAAATTAATTTTATGTTTATTTTTAGTTTACAACATTCATCTCCACAAGGTTTTGAGTTACAAATTTTCTCCCCATCTTTCCCCTACCCACCACCCCAAAATAGTGATCCCACTATATACCCCCTCCCCCAATCTGCTCTTTCCTATATCCTCTCCCAAGCCCCCTCTGACTTTCCGGTAAGGCAAGATGGATCTCCATGCTCCAGTGCCTGTATATCTTATTTCCCAGTTGCATGTAAAATAATAATAACAACAATAATAATAATTTAAAAAAAACATTTGATTTTAAAACTTTGAGTTCCAGATTCCTTCCCTTCCTCCCTCATCACCCACCCTTACTGGGAAGATAAGCAATTCAATATAGGTTGTACATGTGTAGTTACCAAAATATTTCCATAGTGGATACATTGTGAAAGACTGACTATACTTCCCTCCCTCCTATCCCACCTCCCACTTGTTCTATTCTCTACTTTGATCCTGTCCCTTTTCAAAAGTGGGTGCTTCCAACTACCCTCCCCCCCAACCTGCCCTCCCCTCCATCATCTGCCCCTCATCCCCTTCTCCCTTACTCTCCTGTAGGGCAAGATACCCAATTTAGTGTGCATGTCATTCCCTCCCTAAGCCAAATTCAATGAGAGTAAGGTTGACCCATTCCCTTTTGTCTTCCTGTTCTTCCCCTCCATTATAAGTTTTCCCTTGCCTCTTCCATATGAGATAATTTACCCCATTATGTCTCTCCCCATCTCCTCTCATTACATTCCTCTCTCACCTCTCAATTTCACCTAAAAATGGAAAATTTTGATGCTATAAAATTAAAAGGTTCTGCACAAACAAAACCAATGCAGCTAAGACTAGAAAGGAAACAGTTAAGTGGGTGGGTGGGGGGAATCTTTTCAATAATTTCTTTGATAAAGGTCTCATTTCCAAGATATAAAAGGAACTGATTTCAATTTCAAAGAACAAGAGCCAGTTATCAACAATATAGGGCTACGAACAAGCAGTTTCTAGAAGAATAAATTTAAACTATATATAGCCATTTGAAAAAAATGCTCCACATCACTAATAGAGGAATGTAAATGACAACAACTCTCAGGTTCTACCTCATACCCATTAGATTAGCAAAGTAACAAAAAAAATGACAAATATTAGAGGGCTAAGGGATAACAATAATATTAATGCACTATTGGTGGGTCTATGAACTAGTCTAGTAATTCTGGGAAATAATTTGAAACTAAGCCTCCAAAAAGTTATTAAACTGCACATATACCCTTTGACTCAGTGATAAGGCAACTAAGCCCATAGCTCAAAGAAATCAAAAAAGGGGAAAAGGTCTTATATGTACACAAATATTTTAGTAGCACATTTGGTAATGGCAGAGAACCGGAAACTAAGGGGATGTTCATAAACTGGAGAATGGCTGAACAAATTATGGTATATGAATGCAATGAGACGCTATTCTCCTGTAAAAATTAAGAGGCAGTTTTAGAGATGCCTGGAAAAACCTGTATGAACTGATACAGAGTAAAGTGAGCAGAACCAGGAGAACAATCTATATTATAGCAACAACACTGCAAAAATGAACAATTTTGAAAGACTAAAAATTCTGCTCAATGCAATAATGAACCATAATTTCACAGGCCACCTACCCCCAGATACAGTGGTTGCTATGTTGGGGTCAACATCGTTGAAGGTGTGTCCAACTGTGGCTGATCAGACCAAGGCGAGTGCAGAAGGTTCTATCATAGTTCATGTGAACATTTGGAATGGTGATGTCTCTAAATGTACACATCTCACATTTCTTTTGAGCTTTGCTCATAGAGTATGGCACCTTCCTTTTTTGACGTGGGCATGCCATGCTGAGCAGTCCTGTGCCAGGGTCTTTCATATCTCACAATCAATTCTAAAGCTCTTCAGAGAGCCTTTGAGAGTGCCCCAGCATCGCTTCCTCTGACCTCCATGTGAGCCTTGTCTTGTGTGAGTTCTCTGTAAAATAGTCTTTTAGGCAAACATATGTTTGGTATTTGAACAATATGACCAACCCATCAGAGCTGTGCTCTCTGCAGTAGAATTTGAATGCCTGACAGTTCAGTTAGACAAAGAACCTGTTGAATCTCAGTCTCAGAGGCAACAAAGTAAAGAACAATTTGAAACTCTGCTCCAAAGGTTACTTCACTGTGTATCCCCCTTTATTCCACGACACTACTACTAGGTCTGTATCCCAAAGAGAATAAAGAGAGAAAAAAAGGCTTCCTATTTACAAAATTATTTATAGCAGCTATTTTTGTAGTGACAAAGAACTAGAAATTAAGAGGGTGCCCCATCAACTGGAAAATGGCTAAATAAATTATGATATATGGATATAATGTAATATTATTGTGCCATAAGAAAAAAGGAAAAGGATGGTTTCAGAAAAACCTTTCAGAGCAAGCACAATCTCTTTCTCTCAAGGATAGACCTTCAGGGTTCTAGGGTACTCTGAAGAATTAGAGTTGTATGTATCCTCTACTGCCCGATCCTTGAGGCATTGATGCTACACTGATAGAACACTTGGGATACTGAGGTGCCCTCTAGGCCTTTCAAAACTCACAAGGTCAGACCCTTCATTCCCTTTATCTAGAATACAAAACAACTGCAAAGGCCAAGGACCTCTTAGGGCCACAGCCCTTACAGCACAGTCTTTCACCAGACACTGTACAACAATGAAGAATACACCCAAGAAGATGGGCAAGAAAATTGGTGGAATCCACCTCTGATGGCGTCTGTACTTGCACCAGCCTCCAGTTACACTGGAAAGATTTATATAAACTGATGCAGAGGAGAAAATTTATGCAATAACATCATTGTAAAGACAAACAACTTTGGAAGATTTTAGAACTCTGACCAATGTAATCACTAGCTAGAATTCCAGAGGGCCCACAAGGAAGCATGCTACTCACCGGAGAGATGGTAGAGTCAAGAGATGTACATTTTTAGATACGAATGGGACATTTTTTTTTTGGTTTGACAATGTGTATTGTCACAAAAGTTTTCTTTTTCTTTTTTCAATAGGGAAGGTGGTAGGAAAGAGAAAATATAAGTAAATGCTTATTAATTTAAAAAACTAAAATTTCTAAAAATTACTAAAGAATATTAGGTACTTTTCACAGCTATGGACAGGGAGGAACCTTTTTTTAAATTCTGAACTTGAACATTGAAAAAAAGCATTTCTGTACACAAAACAGAACACAAAAAGAGGATTCTTTATAAAACCATGAAACCACGAATCTCTTATTTCCATCTGCTTGCTTTAAAAAAAAGGCACATAATAAGTTCTAAATGGTACTTTCAAAACTGTCATGCTTATATCTATACTTCCTTATGAAGTTCCTTCTGTTACAGGCATTAAAAAATATACTCTTGTATTTTTGGCATTACGACTGCTAACTCTCTTCCCCTCAATGACTACCCCCCCACACAATTAACAACTGAAAGAGGGGAAAAAATCCTTAGAGCTTATAAGCATAGTCAAGTAAAACTAATCCACACACTGCCTCATGTCTATCACTTCTCTGGACACCAGGTGGTGGAGCAGAGTGCCAGATTTGGAGGCAGGAAGAGGAGTTCAAATCCTGCCTTAGACACTTACTAGCTATGTGACCTTGGGCAAATCATCTAGTCCTTGTTTGCTTCAGTTTCCTCAACTGTAAAATAAAGAGCATCTATCTCCCAGGGTTGTTTTAAAGACCACATGAGATATCTGTAAGAAGCAGTTAGCCTTATGCATGACAATAAGCACATAATAAATGCTTGTTTTCTTCCTTCTTTCTCTGTCAGGAAGTAGGTAACACGCTTCATCATTATGGGTGGTAACTGCACTTTTCAGAGCTCTTCAAAGATGTTTTTCTTATAGTGTTGCTGTCCTTGCCCAAACTGTTCTGGTATTGCTCATTTCACCCTGCATCAGTTTGGGTTATCCATGATTCTTTGAAATCTGTCATTTCTTACTGTGCAACAATATTCTGTTACACTCTTATACCACAATTTGTTCAGCCATTCCCCAATTGTCTAACAGGAAGTCTAAGGCATCCCCATCAAGTTTCTAGTTCTTTGATTTTCTTTTTTCTCCTTTTACTCCCTAAGGGGAAAATTTGAGATCACAAAAGAGAAAGCAGATAATTTAAACTACATGAAATTGAAAAGCTTTTGTGTGAACAAAATCAGTGCAGTTAGAATAAGAAGGGAAGCCATCACTGGGAAAAAAATCTTTGCATCAAGTTATCTCTAAGGGTCTGATGGATAAGATACATAAGGAATTAACACAAATATTTAAGAGGAAGAACCATACCCTATTGAAGAAATACTCAAAGGATATGAACAATTCTCAAAAGGAAAACTGCAGACTACTGCCTATATCAAGTACTATCCAATTAATAAGATATATGCAAATCAAAACAACTCTGAGGTTTCACTTTAATCTTTTGGTTTTTGTTTTTTTGGAGAGGGAAAGGCAGGGCAATTGGGGTTAAGTGACTTGCCCAAGGTCACAAGGCTCATTTGTTTTGTGTTAAGTGTCTGAGGCTGGATTTGAACTCAGGTACTCCTGACTCCAGGGCCAGTGCTCTATTCACTGTGCCACCTAGCTGCCCTGAGGTTTCACTTTACACCCAGCAAACTGGGGAAGATGACAAAAGGTGGAGATGGTGACTGTTGTAGAGACTGCAGAAATATAGGCACGCTTCTAGCAACAGAAGGGGTCTGCTTTCTGAAAACATTCATCACAGTAGGCTAGTCACTAGGTAAAGATTGTTTGGGTCGTGGAAACCCAAGTATACATTAATCTGTGATACCATTCTGACTCTCTCCTCTTTATGGCCCAGGAATCATAAAATATAACAGAGGAACCTGAATTTTGTCTCTGAACTTTATTAAAAATGCATAGTTATTCCACCATAAGCCTTTGGAGAGACACACATAGTGTACAGCTCAGGCCGAGGCCCATTCCCCACAGTCCAGCGGAAATCCTTTCTGAATGCTTTAAAGCCTTTTCTCCTTTCCTGCTTCTCCTGTGAAGTTCATAGGCATCAATCATTTTTTTCTCATCTCTCCCCAAATGTCCGTCCTGGAGATCTTGCCTCTGTTGTGATGGATGGATGGTTGGAAGACAGAAAAAAGCAAAAAGAAAAGCAAGTGAGATAGTCCTTGCCCCGGAGGAGCTTACTCTAATGGGGAAGACAATACAGAAAGTGACAGAGCTAGATAGGGCAGCATCAGGGGCCACCAGAGTTCCATTCCCGGGGACGGGGACAGGGTGCAGGGAGCTGACATGAGGATGGTGCTGCTGAAGATGTCCAGGAAGTCTGGCTGATCACGATTCCTATGAACCTGTCCAGGCTCCCTGTCCAGGCTCAGTTCATGACTGTTTTCTTTTGCCAAGGTGATGGCTCCAGTGTACCGGAACATTGTTACCTAGGTTCACCCTCAGTGCGAATGGTAGTCTCTTCCTTGTAGCTTCTTACACACTTGGGATCCAGATTTCTTTCTTTTCTTTTTTTTGAAGGAGGGAATGCAGGCCAATTGGGGTTAAGTGACTTACCCAAAGTCACACAGCTAGTGTGTCAAGTGTCTGAGGCCAGATTTGAACTCATGTCCTGCTGACTCCAGGGCCGGTGCTCTATTCACTGCATCACCTAGCTGCCCCTGGACAATTCATTATTGGGTAACATGCTCTACCCTTTTTACACACACTATGTCTCTCCATTGTCCTTTGGGTAATCTATAATTTTGATTCTTCAGATTGTAATGTTCCATAATTCATAATCATATAGAATTACTGTTCTTTTCTTTGTGTGTGTGTGGGGTTAATCCCTGTGTTTTCATCTATGTGTGGGAATTCTTGGTGTGGAAAGTCTACTCACAGCTGCAAATCAAAAACTCATCTGATTTACACTTTTTGAGAGGTGACAGAGGCACTGAAAGGTTAAATGACTTGTCCATAGTCATAGAGTCAGTACACAGCAGATTTGAACTCAGGGCTTCCTGCTACCAAGGATGACCCTCCAACTATTATGCCACACTGCCTCGACATTGGATAGTATTGTTAACATCTTGGATTTATCTGTCAAGGAGAAGTCGGTCACCATTTCCCAAATATAATGCAGTCCACTCTCTTCCTATTCACTTGCGTGCTCTGATCATCTTCCATTTCAAATGTCTGATAGAAGCACTGAACAGCAGCTGTAGCGACTGTCCATTCAAACAGAAAGCAACTTGAACAAAAGGTATTATTTAGTCACACGGCTTAGTTCAGCTCAAGTTTTGAGTGATTACCTCAATAGGAGGCATGGCTGTTCCAGGGCTTAAAACCTGAGAACGTGGAAGATGATACCATGGAAATGCTCTAGGACAGTAGCAAAAGTCTTTGATGAGTAAACATCTCATTTTATGTCTCACTTGATCATATAAGGTCATGTATTATCTCTGCTGCATCTTTAAGGAATTTTGCATGATCTTAACATATGGATGGGAGAGCCTTTAGGGCTTCATTTTTCTCTACAGAATTGAATGCCTTTTTTTTTAAAATAAATTTTTATTGGTATCTTTTGGTTATGTAAAACCAAAAAAAAGTCAAAATTTCTCCCAGCATCCCTCCCCAGAAAAAGATCTCATATAATAAAGAATAATTTTTAAGGAAAAGAGAAAATAAATTAGCAAGACCAAATACTATTTAAAAAGTCTAAAAATATATGCAATGTTCTATACCTGTGAACCTCCTACCTCTGCAAAAGAGTGAGATGGGGGTATCTTCTAGCCCTCTTCTTACTATTTTATAATTTGGTGACATTCACTTTTGATTGTTCTTTCATCACTGTGTATATCATTTCCTTGGCCCTGCTTGCCTTACTATGCATCAGTTCATGTCAGTTTTGCCACGCTGCTCTGTATTCCTCCCATTTTGTTGTTTCTTACAACACAATAACATTCCTTCACATTTAACACAGTTTGTATGGTTATTCCTCAATTAATGGGCATCTAACTTTGTTTCCTGTTGTTTGTTAGCACAAAAAATACTACTATAAAAACTTTGCTGTCTATGGAAGCTTTCCTCCTATCAATGGCCTCCTTGGGGTATATTCTCAATACTGAAATCTGTTGTCAAAGGGTAAGGACATTTAGGTGGCTTTACTTGCATGATTCCAAGTTGCTTTTCAAAATGGCTGTACTGATTCACAGATCCACCAAAAATGTATCAGTGGGCCTATCCTCCTCCCAACCCCTATCACATCTGACTATAGCCATTTTTATCATCTTTGCCAACTTACTGAGTATAACGTGAAACTTTAGGGTTGGTTTAATTTATATTTCTGTTATTATTAGTGATTTTGTGCATTCTTTCATATAGCTATAGATATTCTGTGATTCTTTTGAGAATTTTTTGTTTATATCCTTTGACGACTTAGCTATTGGGGAATGGCTTTTGCTCTTACATATATCTGTTAGTTTTCTATATATCATAGATGTCATTTAAAAAAATAGTAAGAAAGGTAACCTGGTATATTGAATAGAGAACTGCCCTCAGAATTAGGAAGACAATGGTGGGGGTGGGGAATGAGAAGAGAGGAAGGGAGAAAATTTGGAACTCAAAGTTTTAAAAACAAATGTTAAAATTTGTTTTTATATGCAACTGGGGAAAAATAAAATACTAAATAATTAGGAAAATAGAGGCTCAAGTCCTGCTTCTGACACATAATGGATGTGTGACATGCCCCAGAGCTGCAGAGATGAACGGGAGTTTACTCCCTTGGAGTTCCCTACATCAATGAAATGACAAGTCCTGTCCAAAAATAGGAGACACAATGAGATCATGCATTCTCTGCACCTTTTATTCAGTTGTGACTCAAATGATGTGGTCCACTGTAGGATATCATTTGTAAAAGCCTGCATAGTCTCTTCTCAGACATTCATCAAGGACCCTTTCACTATAGCTATATCAAGGACATAATGACATTACTATCATGGTTAAACACTAAAAACAGGCTCAATAGCTAAAAACCACTAAAAGCAACCTCCAAAGACTGCTTGCAACTAGTATTTTAACTGTATGGGGCTGAGTCCAGTGGACAGATTCCAGGTTGACTTCTGGAACTACAACCCCCCCAGAAGCTGATGTGCCAGTTCAACATGCTTTCAGCATGCCTAGCTTAAAAGGATGGTGGAAATCTATGGGGAGGGGGGCAAGACATGGGAGAGTGGCTGGCTAAAGAGAAAGCAGGCAACACAATATACTGGCAAATCACAAGACCATAGAGGCAGCTAGGTGGTGCAGTAGATAGAACACTGGGCCTGAAGTCAGGAAGACTCATTTTCCTGAGTTCAAATCTGACCTCACACACTTCCTAGCTGTGTGACCCTGGGCAAATCACTTCACCCTGTTTGTTTCCGTTTCGTCATCTGTAAAATGCACTGGAGAAGGAAATGGCAAACCACCCCTGGTTCTTTGTCAAGAAAACTCCAAATAGGGTCATGAAGTGCCAGATACAACTGAAATGACTGAACAGAAATACAAGATCATAGTATACCAGATTAAGAGCTAGATGGAATCTTATAGGTCATCTAGCCCAATTCCGTCCCTTTACAAATGGCAAAACTGGACAGATGTGACATGGCTAGCCAAGGGTCACAGTGACATTAAGTGCAGGGTAAGATTTGAAACCACATTCTCGGACTCCAAATTCACTACAATGTATCTACTGACTAAGAACTCTAGATCCCCACTAGAAGAGAATCTCAAAATATTATGAACAAAAATACAAAAAAAGGAGGAAACATACTTAAAAAAAGTATGATTTAACAGTCCTAAAAAGCAATCTAAAAATGCCAAAAGCATAGCAAGAAGATACAATTCTTCAAGGTACTAAAGGCAAATCAATGACAAGAGCCAGTCAAAAGGTTAAAACGCTCAGTTGCCAATGTGACTAGTTTCTGAGGGTTACCTTGGAAAACTGCCACTGGTGCTCCTGAGTTTCATTCTGGGGTGGGGAAATGTCAAGAATTTAAACTGAGGGGGCTAAGTCAAGATGGCGGAGTAGAAGCAGGACCTCCCCACAGCTCCAGCTCCCACCTTCCCCAATCCATGTAAAAAGGGGACTTTAAACAAACTTTGGAGCTGCAGAACCCACAAAATGACACAGAGAAGCTGACCTCCCGCTAAGAACAGCCCAGCAGACCGGCAAGAATTGGCCAGCGCAGTGCTCTGGGAGCCGAGCCCAGCCCCACACCAAGGCTTTAGCCCCAGGGCGGGCCTGACCAGCCGCCAGCTGGAGGGACTCCAGATCAGCAGCTGCTGTGGCCATTTCCAGATTTATCAACACATAAATGCGAAGGACAAAGTGAGAGGTCAGTGCAGTCTGGACTTTGGGACCAGTAAGTGGGAGTGCATGGGCTTTTGCCCCTGGGGCAAGAAGCCATTGAGACTTCGGCACAGCCAGCCAGTGCCACATGGTGGCTTCAGCTCCTGGCCTGCAGAGTGTAGGGGGACCAAGCACCAATCTGAGGGGTAATCGCTCTTGCTTTAACCTGCTTGGATCTGGATTGCAGTCTAGGGTGGAGGTCCTGGGGTGTGTGTCCAGCTTGCCAGAGTGTATGGAGGCTTCAGAGAAGGCACCCAACTAATACCTCCGGCAACTGAGAAAACCCCAGCATTTGGGACAAAAGCTCCCCTGTCTGGTGGCAGAGTTCTACTGTGGCAAAAAGCCCAGGGGTCAAATGACTGAGGGGCGACATGACCAGGCAAAGGAAACAAAGCAGACAGAAGATGCCAACATTACACTCCTATTTTGGGGACAAAAAGGAGCAAAGCATGGAACAGGAGGAAGACAGTGAAGTCAGAACTCCTGCACCAAAAGCTTCAAAGGAAAATATGAGCTGGTTACAGGCCATAGAGGACCTTGAGAAGCAGATAAGAGAAGTGGAGGAAAAATTGGGAAGAGAAATGAGAACAATGCAAGGAAATTATGAAATGAGAGTCAACAGCCTGACTGAGGAAAATAACACCTTATAAAACAGACTCACTCAAATGGAAAAAGAGACTCAAAAAGGCAATGAGAAGAATTCCTTAAAAAGTCAAATTTTCCAGATGGAAAAAGAATCTCAAAAGCTCACTGAGGAGAATCATTGCTTCAGAATTAGATTGGAGCAAATGGAAGCTAATGACTTTATGAGAAATCAAGATGCTGTTAAACAGATCCAAACAAATGAAAGAAGAGAAGGCAAGGTGAAATATCTCATGGGAAAAACCACTGACCTGGAAAATAGATCCAGGAGAGATAATTTAAAAATTATTGGACTACCTGAAAGCCATGACCAAAGTAAGAACCTAGAAATCATCCTCCAGGAAGTTCTCAAAGAAAACTGCCCTGATGTTTTAGAACCAGAGGGCAAAATACAGGTTGAAAGAATCCACCAATCACCTCCTGAAAAAGATCCCAAAAAGAAAACTCCTAGGAATATTATAGCCAGGTCCTGGAATTCCCAGATTAAGGAGAGAATGTTACAAGCAGCCAGGAAGAAACAATTTGAATATTGTGGAAACACAATCAGGATAACCCAGGATCTGGCTGCTTCTACACTGAGGGATCAAAGGGCTTGGAATAGGATATTCTGGAGGTCAAAGGAGCTGGGATTAAAACCAAGAGTCACCTACCCAGCAAAACTGAGTATCATGTTTCAGGGGGAAATATGGTCATTCAGTGGAATAGAGGACTTTCAAGCATTCTTGCTGAAAATACCAGAGTTGAATAGAAAATTTGACATTCAGATACAAGAAGCAAGAAATGCATGAGAAGGTAAACAGGGAAAAGAAATCATAAGGAACTTACTAAAGTTGAACTATTAACATTCCTACATGGAAACACAATAATTGTAACTTATGAAACTTTTCTCAGTAGTTGAAGGGAATAGAAATATATATACATCTATATATGAGGGTATATGGGCATATGAATACATATGTGAATGTGTATACATGTTTACAGGTATACATAGATAGAGGGCACAGGACCAATTTAACAGGAAGGGATGGTACTTAAAAGGTGAAATTAAGAGGTGAGAGAGGAATATAATGAGAGGAGATGGGGAGAGACAGAATGGGGTAAACTATCTCATATAGAAGAGGCAAGGGAAAATGGTTACAATGGAGGGGAAGAATAGGAAGGCAAAAGGAAATGAGTCGACCTTATTCCCATTGAATTTGGCTTGAGGAGGGAATGAAATACACACTAAATAGGGTATCTCACCCTCCAGAAGAGTAGTGGGGGAAGGGGATGAGAGGGGGGATGAAGGAAGGGAGGGTAGGCTGCAGGGGAGGGAAGTTGGAAGCACCCACTTTTGAAAAGGGAAGGGATCAAAGTAGAGAATAGAACAAGTGGGAGGTGGGATAGGAGGGAGGGAAATATAGTCAGTCTTTTACAATATATGTACTATGTTATTGTTTTGCATTAGCCACACATGTACAACCTATACTGAACTGCTTATCTTCCCAGTAAAGGTGGGTGACAAGGGAGGAAGGGAATGAATCTGGAATTCAAAGTTTTAAAATCAAATATTTAAATATATATATATATATATATATATATATATATACTATCATTGATACTATTTTACATGTAATTGGAAAATAAGATATACAGGCACTGGGGCATAGAGATCCACTGGAAAAGTCGAAAGGGGTATGGGAGAAAATATGGGAGAGAGCAGATTGGAGGAGGGGATATCCGGTGGGACTGCTATTTTGGGGCAGTGGGTAGGAGAAAAACGGGGGAAAAATTTGTAACTTGAAATCTGGCAGAAATGAATGATGTAAATCAGAAGTTAATAAAGCATTTGAAAAATAGAAAAAAAAACTAGCCCTGTGACCTTGGGCAAGTTACTTAACCTCAATTGCCCTACCTTCCCCCCAGCAAAATAAAAATAAATAAAAAACAAACAAAAAAAAAGAATTTAAACTGAGGGTTTCTCCAAGAAGTTCCTGGGAGGGCATCTCTTCCTGATCTTCTCAGGCATTGAGCTCTTAAGCTCTTACCTGTGACAAAAGGGCATTGTTGTGGTACCTGGGCAGAACAGGACATTGGTACATCTGTCTCTCTCTCTCTCTCTCTCTCTCTCTCTCTCTTATCATCTCCACATAAGGAGAAGCTGTCTTTTAGTCTCTGAATCCTTCCTTTCTTCCTTGTGGACCAAGAGCATTCAGTCAAGAAGTACTTTCTGACACCCTAGAAATGATAACAAAGAATATTGGATGTTAACTTGATTTTCTATCATTTTTCTTCAAATTGCTCAAGGCCAAGGCAGCGTTTAGTGAGTGGGATGCCATTTCCTTTTTTTTTTTTTGCATTTTGGAGGGCAATTGGGGTTAAGTGACTTGCCCAAGGTCACAGGGCTAGTTTTTGTGTTAAGTGTCTGAGGTCACATTTGAATTCAGGTCCTCCTGACTTCAGGGCTGGTGCTCTATTCACTGTGCCACCTAGCCGCCCCGATGAGATTTCTTATTGAAATGCAAGCTTGAAATTAAGGTTTTGAAATGGACATAATTCTTGCAATCTTCACCTCCCCCAAAAAAGAACCCTGACAATTAAAACAAGGTCTGTCACTTTCTCATCAAAAACACAGGGTGGCATTTAATGTTCTTTGAATTGCAAATATGACAGGTAGGTATCATTTCTAGAAAGGATTCTTGAACAGGTTGGACTAGATTGTTGTACATATACACATGTACACTAAAATAGAAAATTGAGATAATAGCACTAAAGAAAAGGCAGAAATTGGTTTAGTTTTATCTGCATGTTTCAGAAAAAAAGTGGGCCTGTGGCATGTGTGTGGTTTGGGTTGTTTTTTTTTTTTTGGTTTATTTTTTGTTTTTTTTCTTGGCTGAACTCACTACATACCAAGCAATTTGTGATCATTATCCTTTTATCATTTATTTTACAACCTAAAGAGAAAATATGTGAACAGAAGTCTAAAATTAATGGAAAACCCTGTAAGTGCACATGCATTAAGAATAACGGCTTTACTTGTACATGTACATTTGGTGTTCGAATCTTTCTCTCCTAATCCACCCTATCATTTAGAAATCCCGTGCAGTGCACATGGTTTTCTTGGTGTCTCTAAAAGCCTTTGGATAAATATTCAAGCCTGATATTTACCAACTGAGAAAAGCGGGGTAGCATTTCTGACCTTCCATAAATGTTCTCTAGCTCTCCAATTATAGCATACAATATTGCTTTCACATTTCTAATTTCCCAAGACAGCCTGGAGAGGGTGAGGTGAAGGTGGTGGGAGGCAACTGCACGATCAAATAAATGTTTTGGGTTTACATGCTATCCCAGAGCATCACTAGGCAACATTTTTTGCACCAAAATGTCCTAAAGGTGATAACTCCCCTTGCAAATTTCTAAAGTAGGCTGGGAAGTGCTCTTGTACTAAACAGATTATTCAATAACTACTGATTTCTGAATTTACACCAGGCCTTTATTTCTATCTATCTGTGTCACTATCTGAGAGTGACTTACTTAAAAACAAAATCAAAACCACCTCACTTTTCATCACTGTAAAGGTTGAATTATTGGCTAAAATTAGTGTTTTTGATGATGTGAATTTCCTTTTACTACGATTTCTTTGCCTTATTAGATAATTAGTTGACTGCCAATCAACACCAGGGGCAGCTAGGTGGCACAATGGATACTGGACTTGGAATCAGTAAGATGCACCTGTAAGAATCTTCATATCTGGCCTCAAACAATTCCTAGCTGTGTGACCCTGGGCAAATCATTTAACCCTGTCTGCCTCAGTTTCT
The DNA here is from genome assembly GCF_028583685.1 of Petaurus breviceps papuanus. Taxonomy (NCBI): domain Eukaryota; kingdom Metazoa; phylum Chordata; class Mammalia; order Diprotodontia; family Petauridae; genus Petaurus; species Petaurus breviceps. The sequence goes on from NW_027187307.1 coordinate 4,975,834, forward strand.
CATCTGTAAAATGAGGTGGAGAAGGAAATGGCAAACCAGCCCAGTATCTTTGCCAAGTAAACCCCAAATGGGGTCACAAAGAGTCTGAAATGACTCAACAACAAACAACAAAAAATTAACAACAAATTAGAGAAGAGGATAAGGGAAAGTGAAGGGCTATAAGCATTTAAATAGCACCTGCCAGATATCACACTACGTGCTTCACAAATATAATCTCATTGGATCCTCACAGCAACCTTTCAAAGTAGCTATTACCCTCATTTTACAGTTGAGGAAACTGAGGGAAACAGGTATGACTTGCCCAGGGTCAGACAGATAGGAAGTGACTGAGCTCAGCCACTGAGGCTCCCAATATCTAGATATACTCCTTGCCTCTGCATCTTAGAATCTGTCCCTAGTTTCACTGAAACCCTAACTCACGTGCTACTTTGTACAGAGGGCCTTTTCCTGATCATCCCTCTCAGAATTACTCTATCCCTTCATATATATATGCTTTGTCTCTATATACATATTGTATCCTCCTAAAGTTTCTGCTAAAGACATTTACAAATAAAGCATTGATGGGAAGAAAACACAGTTGTCCCCATTTCTCACTTAGCACCACAGGGCTAAGCTTCATTTGTCACATGCTAGTTATGGCTCTGGGCAACAGGGAGCCATGGGTGTTTATTTTTTAAAAGAAGGGAATGATGTGGTCATTCATACGCATTAGATCAGTTTTGCAGTATTTTTATTATCAAAAAAATCAAGAGGTAAACTGTGAATACTGACATGTACATATGTAGTTTGTGTTTTTTACTATAAAAAAGCACTGGTCAGGGCAGCTAGGTGGCACAGTAAGAGCACTGGCCCCAGAGTTGAGAGGACTCAGGATTGGTTCCGGCCTCAGATACTTAACACCCACACAAAAGAACTGGCTGTGTAACCTTGGGCAAGTTACTTAACTCCAATTGCTATAAAAAAAAAAAGCACTGGACTCAGGGGAAACAAGCCCTAAAAGGCTCTATTCCAACTGGGTGCTCCACATGCATGTTTCCAGGTTACATGAGATTCCTTGATAAACCCCACCATGAAGATGACTTTTTTCCATGATCCCTGATAATCAGTATCAACTAAGACATACAACAGGGAGACATACATTTGTCAAAGGTGTTTGCCGCTGTCATGGAGGATGTCCTGTGCAAAAGCCAAATGGCAGAAAGATTTCCTATATAGATGGCAAAGCCTTCTACATGTTCCTGTTGGAAGATGACATTACAGTGAGTGCATAAAGCTCCAGAAGACACAAGGGCCTCCTCAGTAAGATCTGTTTCCACGCAAAAGAGATTAGCAAAACAACAGGCATTGGAAAAATCAAATGAAAGAATGCCTATTGTCCAGCCAACATAACATGCAGTTGGAGAGACACATCAGCACGTATATCTTAGATGGATACTGCAGAGAGGAAATAAACTGAACCTAAAACTGACCAGGAGAAAGAGAGCTGGACGGCATTTGGTAAACTGCAGAAGGCTTTCACCGATCCCCAACTGCTCTCTGATAGAAAAAAGCCATTTTTTAAAAATAGCAACATTCTCTTAATGATGCTATTATGGCAGCAAATGATGAAATAACCATAATTTTCAAAGAATCAAAATTGCAAGTGAACCAAAGAGCAATGGATAGAAACACTGAAGAGACAGAGACAGAGAGAGAGAGAGAGAGAGAGAGAGAGAGAGAGA
>NW_027187307.1:4977954-5047365 GCF_028583685.1 Petaurus breviceps papuanus
AGAGAGAGAGAGAGAGAGAGAGAGAGAGAGAGAGAGACAGAGAGAGAGAGAGAGAGAGAGGCCTATTATCGATGTATGGTTTGCACAAAAGAAATGGAATAAAGGCTATCATCCAGGAAATGTCTGACTAGAAAATGAGATGGACTAGTCATGTATGAGAGAAAGGAAAAGTCAGGTTAAGTGCTGCACTGGGACAAGAAAATATTCATAGTGCCAGTGGGAGGTCTCCAAGCTGGGGATATGTCCTCTCTCAAGGCTTTCTGAAAGGACACGATAAGAATCACACAAGATGAGAGCTGTATGGGCTGCACTTCCCAGCTAGAAGGAGTACCCACATAAGAACTCAAGAATCCATTGAAGGGTCTGCTCAAATAAGTGAAAGCTGCCAACAAATGGAAACCAATGGAGAATATAAAACATAACTCATCCAGTTAACAAAGAGTGGTTTATACATATCAAACAAGGGATTTCCTCATATCACTATATCCAGTCGTATGATGTACAAATCCCCAAGAAGCTATTCCAACTACAGAAGATTCCAGAGACTCAAACAGCCTCTGTCTGCTCCTTTCTCACTAACTTCCACCCAAAAGAAAACTGAAACATTATTGCATAAGCTATTGCCTTCTAGAACAGTCTATAATTCTATTTGTAGATTATTAGATATGTATATTAATATTTCAAGGGGGGAAAACATTTATAAAGGGCAAGACAAATAGGGGTTTTTGTCAGTGACTATTTTCATCTACTGCTTCATTTTAGTCTCCTAACACATAGAAGGATGGATATATTATTATTCATATATTAACAAAAAAAGGAAGCAAAGGACAAAGAGATTAAATGATTTGCTCTAGGTCATCTGGTTTGCTAGATCTGACTCAGAGTTCAACGCAAAATCTCATATTTATTATCGTAGGTTTACAAATCTCTTTTCTTTTTGCATTTATATATAAATTTCTTAAACTATGCCATGTTGCCTCCCACGCAACTTTACATACAAGAAACATAAAAAATTTAGAAAAAATAACCTTTTGCATAATTAGGTTAATATACAAAAATGTCAGCGTTCTCTAAAATCCACCCAGATGAACACCATATGAACTTTCACTGATGCAAGGGCTCTTAGGTTGGCCAATATCTGTAATATCATTTTAAAAATTACTATAAACTTTCAATATCTGTATTTATGCTGGCTGACCTCCTTTTTAACCATAAGAACAGCAGCAAAATGCAATTTTCATTATATTCAAAAAGTCATTTTTAAGCCAAATGATTGCCCATTGCTTTCTCAAAACATCTCCCTTTACAATTGTGCTTTGGACTGTGGCAACCCACGAAAATCACAGACTGACAGAATGTCAAAACTGGAAGAAATCTCAGGGGCCATCCGGTCCAGTTAATACCTGAAAGGGATGGCAGTTCATGTGGCTTCACCACAGGAATGCTCTGCATGCTCTAAGCCTGTTGAGTTGTTTCAGTCATTCCTGACTCTTCGTGACCCCATTTGGGGTTTTCTTGGCAAAGATACTGGAGTGGTTTGACATTCCCTTCTTGTATATAAGGTGGATTTGTTTTCTTTTTAAGATACTAGTTCCCAGGATCCAGGGCCATAAACAATTGACTAATTCCCAGGATTTCACATCATAAACCATTTCACTGAGCTCGTGTATCAATATATGACCTTAAGATAACATAAACATTTGAGTTAAGTTGTAAATACCATCTGCGAGTGCTCTATGCCAAGTCACCAGGATATTGCTAAAGTTAACGTCAACTTGTGAGGCTGTTGCTGGCAAACTGCCTTCTTTGTGTGCTCCTCTAGAAATCAAGTGAACACTGGTCAGTAAGTGGGGAATGTGAATACTGGGCGTGCCTTGACTGAACCCCATCATTGCTTAGGGGGATTTGTGGAATGTCTGTGCTTGTCTTGGCTGGCTGCCATTGAGACTTAGGGGATGTTGTAGGACTTGGTGCTCCCATTATCAGCGACTCTTGAGAAGAATAAAGCAAATTAACTCTTATCATGTCTCCATTGCTGTCCTTCTGGCTACCCAGATCGAGTGAACCTGTTAGAGGCTGGACCCTGAAAGCTCGTGTTACACATGGCATAGATAAGCAGGATCTGTGCAGACTGAAGGCAAAGGGAGTATGGGGCTTAGTGGGATGGGGATGGGTGTTCCCAGTTGGTCCCTAGTTAGTATGTTGTTTATTGTACATATGGGTCTATGGATCCTTCCCCAGGAATGGGAGGATGAAGCATGGACCCTTCTCCGGGAGTGGGAGATGTGCTCCCTATGCTCAAAGGCCTTGAGGAAGCTTTGCTGAAAATCAGGGGTACCCTTGATAAGAAGGGAGCTAGAAATGTTTCAGGAGTTGAAACCCAAGAGTGGGAGAGTGAGTGTGTAGTGGCAGCAGCGTCCAGGATGGGCCCAGAATGGGCCCAGAGAGCCCCTTGGAGCAGCAGCAGCCCCAGTCCCAGCAGGAGTGGTTTCCCCGGTGCCCAGAGTAGGGCCCTGAGGAGATAACCTCTCCTTCTCCCTCCCAATCCCTCCAGCACTCAGGAGGAGATGAGGCAGCAGCAGCGATGGGAGGAAAGGGTGCCAGTGGGGGGTAAGGGGTCCAAGCTGAGCAGGAGATTCTTGTGCTGTGGACTGCTTAAAGTTAACTACTGTGCGAAAAATTAATGACAATGTGTTGTCAGTGGAAGCCCAGCTCCAGGAGGTTCAGGCTGATTTATCCCAGGAATAAGAGGAAAAGGGGGCAGAGGAGAAAGCCCAAGAATTGTCAGACTTCCTCAGAAGCAGATTCCTCTGAGAAGGGGGAGGACCCTGGGTTTGCTGTAGTGAAGGGAGACCAATAGGCATGGCTGGAGCCAGAGCATCCCTGCCCACTGGCCCCAGGGTAAGCATGATGGACTCTGCTAGAGAGAGTCCTGGTTGGAGCAACCTCATCCTTCGAGGTGAGGCCCTGGAGTGTGCAGGAGAGCCAGGCTCCTGGATGTGTGCTGAGCCCAGAGCTTGGGCCAGAGCAGCCCCTTCCCCCATAAGGCGAGACCTGGGGCAGGAGCAGAGCTGTCTGTGCTCAGATCCCAAGAGGAACAGGGAGCTGCTGTGGGGTGAAGCAGCCTCTCCTCCTGTTAGATGAGAGAAGCAGGGAGCCAGCCCTAGGCCAAGATGAACACTTTTCCTGCCACGGTCCCCAGGGATAGGTTTTGACCCAGAAGTGGAGCTGTCCATGGTGGCATGGGGGAAGTGCCACACTCCCCAGGAGCCCACCCTGTCAGCTGTTGCCCAGCTGCCCCCAAGAGGACTCTCAGGAGGATGACTGGTCCCTCTGCTTTGAGGGGAATGTAATCTACTGTGGCCCAGTAATGGACTGTGATCTAGGGGTGGAATGTGCTATATTAAGGGAAGCCCCTGTCTTGTGATAGGGGTAGGTGCAGTCTCAGTAACCCCAGCAATCACAGGCTAGGCATGAGGGTAGCCATCTACTGAGGATATAGCCTTGCAGGAGTAGGGCCCAGGAACACCTGATGTATGAGCTGAGGGGGGAGGAGCTGGCTGCTCAGCCCCCAAAAACCTTGGTCCCCAAAGAATGTACAAGGGGTGTGTGCTATGTTACATACTGAATGCTATGTTCTGTTTTAGGCCATGTGGCTGCTCTGGCAGGATGTTGTGATGCCCAACACAATGGTCTGTTCTTACAGTATACTTTTGCAGCTTATAATGTTGCTATTGTAGGCTAGACTGTGGATTGTGGATGCAATGCTCTAGTTTCTTGGCTCGAGGACTCCCAAAAGGTGTCACCTGCTTAGATTGTAAGGGCCAGAATCTTGGAGGGGTGGAGTGTATGTAAGGGGATCCATGGCCATACACAATCTACTAGTTCCCAGGATTTGACATCATAAACCATTTCACTAAGCTTGTGCATCCATATATAATCTTAAACATTTGAGTTGTTGTAAATACTGTCTGCGAGTGCTCTATGCCAAGTCACCAGGATATTGCTAAAGTTAACATCAACTTGTGAGGCTGTTGCTGGCAAACTGCCTTCTTTGTGTGCTCCTCTAGAAATCAAGTGAACACTGGTCAGTAAGTGGGGAATGTGAATACTGGGCGTGCCTTGACCAAAGTGCAATAAGGTTCAGGGGATGTTGGAGGACTTGGCACTCCCACTATCAGCAACCCTTGGGAAGAATAAAGCAAATCAAGCTCCATCAGGTCTCTCTGTTGCTGCCCAGATTAAGAGTGAACCTGCTAGAGGCTGAAGCCTAAAAGCTCCTGTGTGATACTTTTCCAACTCATTTTACAGATGAAGAACTAAAGCCAACAGAGTTAAGTGACCTGCCCAGGGTCACACAGCTAGGAAGCATCTGTGGCTGTATTTGAATTCAGGAAGATGAGTCTTAATGATTCTCTGCTCAGTGAGCCATACACCATAGGAATGTGTTCTACATAAATCAGAGATGTGTATGAGGTAGATGACTAGAATAGTGTTCCACTGGTATCCACCCATTTGATGCCAAGGGAAGGGAGGCAGGCTGCCAGCACATTGGGTAGATCCTACATGGTACATTTGGGAGAAGATATGGACAAGAATCACCCCGGATGGTCTTGCCTCATTCGATGCAGACTGATGCAATCACAGATCCATTTGAGCATTGAGTTTATAAAGAAGAGCATTATGTATAACCCAATATTTCTTGCCAAGAACCATAGAGTTTTTACCATCTTAAAATTCCCCAAATGCCTCACACATGATAATTTTTTTGTTTACACTGAAAACAAAGTGCACTTTAAAAAGGTGTGGAAATAAAGTTAGACACTATGTGTGATCAACAATTTTATTTTATACTTAATAAAGACGGCATCCAGATATTATCTTGAAGGGGCAGGGCGACCCCTACTCTGTCTCTACAGGAACATCACACAGCAGTTGTACTTGCCATCACCTTCAACCTCATCCTTTTTCCTCAACCACTTTCTGGGCAGCTCTAATTACCCCTCTTTGTACCGTCCTTGGAGCACCCGAGTTGTAGCTTTGCTGCCTTACTGTTATACAGTTATTCTGTGGGAAGTTTCCTTTGTCCTAAGCTTGAACTGGCTCCGAGGTGCAAGGCTTTGGCCTAGCATGGCATCTGTGAGCAATGTTGAGGCTGCTATCCATGAAGAGGTGAAGGCCATACAGTCCCTCCAAAAGAAGATACTTCAAGTACCACTTCCATTTCTGTTTCTGCAGAGAAAAGCACAGTAAGGGAGTACTTTATTTCTTTTAAAAAGGGATGTAAACTTCATTTTTCCCTCTTTATGTCTTTGAACACCGTCATTTTAAAATATTCCAAAGCTAACATCAAACAAGAATGTGTTTAGATACTGAGCTGAAGAGAAAAGGAGATTTGCACCCACAGCTGCCAATCAGAAGCGCACAGAGGGGTGATCCACACTACACTCCGTGGGCTGTTTTCCAAGATGGCGGCTCGCTTTGTTAGTGCTGTCTATTCACCTTCCTTCTGGTTTCTTCAGGGAATTTTCAAATGACTCAGTGGTCTCTTTTTCTTTCCCTTCCACTCCCCCACTTTCAGTGACCCTATCACTTGCCTCACCCCCTCCACTACCTCAACGAATTAAAAGAAAAACAAAGCCTGCAGAGTCAAGCAAAAGAAATGCCCTTTGTGGCCACATCCCAAAGCATCTGGGTCATTCTACACCCTGAGCCTGTTTACTGCACTGAGGAGCTCGCAAATCTTTCTTAGTTGTTTTTCTTCATGCGCTCTTGCTAGGGTATAAATGATTCTCCATGTTTTCCTAACTTGGTGCTAAGTATTTTTATCAGTCCTTAAGACATGTATGCATATTACAACTGAACCACACATGGGTTGGATTCACAAGAACAGAGCTATTGCTAAGTTCAACTGAACCCAGAACTGCTCGCCAAGCCAACTGGTACTCACTGCTCCAGTAGCATTTACTAAGTGCCCAGCCAAACACAGCACTGTGACATGCAAGTTAGCCATCTTTCCCAACCTCTAGGAACTTACTGGCTAAAACAGCTCATGCACATTCAGACATTTGTACATTCACAGGAGATGGCCATAAGGCACCAAGACCTGTGTAGTTTCTGTAATCAAGTGTATTATTGTCTAGATACATCTTACACAAACATGTGCAAAGTGAGAGATGGAAGAAGCCAATGGTAAAAGTCAAGCTACCAGATAGCTACAAAATTTCTATGTGCAGATTTTGTGCCTAAAATGTGTACACTGGCCACAAAAAGCAGGCTTTTCAAAGACCTCTAAAACGGATCAAATCAGGGGATAATCGTGGACTGATGCTGAAGCATGCCTTCTGACTGTTGGCAGAAAGGTGGTAGGGGAGAAGTATAGAAAGAACCACATAGTGTCAGAGATGAGGATGATGATACGTGTGTGTGTGTGTGTGTGTGTTTTACTTAACTTACTTACAATTCAATTTATTATTAGAAGACAATCTTCTCTTGGGTGAAGAAGCAAGTGTGTGAGAGGTGAGGGGGAGACAAATTGGGAGGATAATTGGAAAGTGATAGAAACATTAAAAAAATAAAACATTTTTAAGATACCTCTGAAAAAAGTAATGCAATTGTTTATAATTTGAAATTTCCTTTAGTATTTACCTGAATGGAAGACAAAGAAAGTTCCTTTTTTTCTGGCCATCCCTTAAAGAGGAGAAAACAGTCTATTAGTTCAATTACAGGAATATTAATTGAAGCTTCTCCAAATTTTGAATAACTTAAAAACCACCAAAGATCTCAAAGAATAGATAATGAAAAAAGGGTATGTGTGTGTGTGTTGTGTGTGTGTGTGTGTATAATTCTGAGATCTGAAAGTATAATCTATTTTCAGATTCTGGCACAGTATCAGGTGCTTATGCTTAAAAAGTTTCCTTTATTACAAAGGAGAATTCAATGTGGCATCAAAATTACAAGAGAAATATAAAAGAGATCAATATAGCATTAAAAAAAAAGAAAACTGAGGCTTTCAAGCTATTGTCTGGGTTTTAGCTGCTGGCAAAGGTTCTACCTTGCACTCTTTCTTGGGTCCCTCTTGGACATTAACTCCAGCTTTCCTAGTTTCACATCCCCTTTAATTCCTGAAGACAAGCTAAACAAGGGAGATGACGAAGAAAAGAATGGATGCTACTGGCTTTGCTATGATTCTGTGAAAGCAGCGGTCAGCATGAACCAACCGGTCTGGAGCTGAGCAGGTACCAGATGGATATCTGGTGATAAAGGTTTGAAGGAAATGTTGGGCTACAGAAGTCACTCGACCATCCCAATTAGGTCCAGCACAAATTTCTATCATCTAACTGAATCCTCACAGCAGCAAGGGAGTCTTTTCCTTCCTGATTGGTTTCCTACTGAACTCCCTACAATAGCCTTTTCAAACTCCTTCTTTCCTCAAGCCTTCCACGCCATCCCTTCCTGTTCTCCTTCACCCATATTTTACTGAGAAGGGGCCATTCACTAGAAATGGCCACTTTTTTACATCTTAGCCCCCCCCTCCCCCCACCAGCTTAACACCATCCCCGATTTTCCCCTCCTTTAGTGTGATGAAAAGGCAACACTTGTTGCCAAGGCCAACACTCTAACCTACACACTCGATCCCACTGCCTCTCCACGTGTGCTGTCACGATCATACCCTCTCTTTAATTTTCTATCTTTCCTATCTACTGGTTTGTTCCCTGATGCCTAGGTGTCTCTAACTGTTAAAAAAAACCTTCACTTGACCATTTTATCCCTGCAATCTATCTTCCTATATTCCTATCTCTTCTCTCTTTCAGAGTCAAAGGTCAAAGTCTTAGCAGAAACGATCCACACTCTGCCCCCACTTCCTTTCCTTACTCCTCAACCCTTTGCACTTTGGCTTCCAATTTCATCACTTGACTTGAAACCGCTCTCTCCAAAGTCATCAACAATCTACTAACCGCCCAGTCTAACAGCTTCATCCTTCTTCATTGAACACATTCTCATTCATTCTCTCTCTCTCCCCCCTCCTGAGTTTTGGGAACTTAGCTCTCTCCAGATTATCCTCCTATCTTGATGACTGTTCCTTTGCAGTCTCCTTTGTTGTATCATTATTTCTATCCCACTTTTTAAATGAGGGTGGACCCTAGGACTCTGTCCTGGGAATGCTCTCTCTTGGTGAACTCATCAGCGCCCAGTGGCTTATTATCTTTACACAGATGCCTCCCAGATCTAGCTCCAGTCTGTGTCAGGATTTCTCATTCCATTTCTCCCAATAACTCTTGAACATTTCGACTGGATGTCATAGAAGCATTCCAAGTTCACCATGCTCAGAAGAGAACTCCTTAGCCTTTCATAAAAATTGGCTCCATCTTCGAACTTCTTTGTCTCTATAAAGGATACCAAGATCCTTCCAGTCATTCAGGTTTACAACTTCAGAGTCCTCCTTGACTCCTCCCTCTCCCTCACCCTCCACAGCCAATCAATGGCCAAGTCTTGTCCACTTGAGCAGTACAGACTCTCATATCTGTCTCCTTCTCTCTGCTCACACAGCCACAGCTCTGATTCAGGCCCTTCCCACCTCTCACCTGGGGCTATTACAAGAGCCCCCTGATTAGCACTCTGCTAGGCTGCCTCCTCAACCCATTCTCTACACAGCTATCAAAGTTGTTTTCCTAAAGCAAAGATCTAACCATGACAGTGCGCTAAAGTCAAACTTCAGTAATTCCCAGGTCCCGGCACAAATACAAGTTGCGGTCTGGCATGTACAGCACTTGCCCCCCACCTCACGGGTCTTTACTTGCCCTTCTGCACTTGGCAGCAGGGGGCTGCTCGGCTCTTCTTACACAGAATGCTCCCTCTCCTACCTGGGTGCCTTCACACTGGCTGTTCCCTCCACCTTCACTGTCATGTCTTCAGCTTAAGTACCACCTACTTAACGAGGCCTTTCCTGGTCTTGCCCCTACCCTGCCTTCCCCTGCTGGCTAGCACTTCCCACTTCTACCTGAATGACTTTGTATTTATTTGGGATATATTTGGTTTTCTCTCTCACACAGAACCTGCCTTGATAACCTTTCAGCACCTTAAAGGTACATACCGCTAGCGCTTTTGTTGCTGTATCCCCAGTACCTAGCACAATACTCGGCACATAGTAGGAGGTTACAAAATGCGTGTAGATTACTGAAACGGGGGGCCTGGAGCAGTAAAATCTTCAGAATCACGGGCGGACCCCTCACAGATGTGAACAACTCCCACTGACTGCTGGGGAGGTGAAGCCTTGAAAACTCAATTAGCCAAGCTTTTAAGCTGCTGCTCTACTAAGCCTAGCACAGAGAAGCTAGTTAACTTGCTATATCTCCAGGGATTATTCAAGGCCGATCAAAAAGTATGAAAATTAAATCAACAGGGGCCCTTACTAATAAAGCCACATACCTTTTACATCACCCCTAAAATTAAGGCATATAGATGCTAAGTTCTTGGTGATTGAAGTTCAAAGGCAACCCTCTTAGAAGACTGATTAGCATTAAGGTCTAGTATTTTCTTAGCCCATATGGAGCCACCTGTTAACAACTGCAAAAAAAGGTTTCCCATTTGTTAAACAACAGTGCCCTCTAGTGCTGGGAAAAGAACCAGTCCCCCATGAACTATTTTAACCCACCCAACACTATTTCCTTAAGCATATTAAAATTCAACTTCTGATTTTCAAAACAAAGGCAAGCTTTTGATCCTACAGTCAAGTCTGTTTGCCTGCACTCAAAATGGATTTTTTTTATTGATATATTTTATTCTGACCAACATTTCCTAAACATTCAAACAATGCTTTCCCTTCTCCCCATGTATCTTCCCAATTACAGCTCCCTAAAACCTAGGGGAATGATCGTGACAGGTACATGTATCAGGGGTGGGGAACCTTCAGCCGAGGCCACACGTGACCCTCCAGGTCCTCAAGTACTCTGAGTTCAAGCTTGACAGAACAAATCCTTTTCTAAAGGGGACTGGTTCTGGGAAGTTTGGATTTGGTCAAAGGGCCACACTTGAGGACCTAAGAGGGCCATGCAAGGCCTCGAGGCCACAGGTTTTCCACCCATGACATCTTTGTTCCTCTCTACTTTTGTTAACAGAAAGGAAAGGGTGGCTTCTTTCAGCCTGGCTACGATGGCAGCAGTACTGACATGGGCGTGCCCTCAGACCTTGTCACTCACTGCACAGGTCATTCTTTGATTTGCATTTCTTTACTCTGTATCATGCAATCCAAGTTTTCTCCTACTTCTCTCAATTCTTCATGTCAGGCCTTATGATGTAAAAGCACTTCATTCCATTCATTTCCAGCGTGTTTGGCCATGCATAAGGTACTTGCTATATACCATTTATCTTCAGGGCTTTGCAAGTACAAACCATAGTCCTGCTGTTTTAGCCAGTGTCTAGTATCAGAACCTAATCTGGAGACAACCAAAAAGAAAAGCAAGCAAAACTGGCTATAATGCCGCTGGTCTCGCTGCTTGTAACGGGCCTGTGAGGAAGGCGGAGGAGCTTTAAGAGCCCAGCGTGAGGTACCGCGGCATAGGAGAAAGAGCACGGCTCTGTATTTCAGAGATCTGGGGCCTCGACTCAACCTGGCCACTAACTGGCTGGCTGTGCCTGGGCAAGGCACTTAGGATCAGAGGATTTACAACCAGAAGGGGCTGTAGGGATCATCTAACTTAAACTTCCCATTTTATTGTGGAGGCAAATGAGGCCCAGAGAGGTCAAATGCCTTGCCTAAAAGCACAAAGGAAGTAGCAGAGCCAGGCTCCCGAGCCAGTCCTCTGACATCCAAAACAGAGATCTTCCCATCAGAGGCTGGAAAGAGGCTCTCTCCAATCTGGGGTGCTTGTCTCATTGGTTAAGTTAGAGCACTGAGTTCAATGATTTCTCAGCCCCCTTCAACTCTTAAAAATCTTTCATTTCACAGTCTTAGGCTGGCTAGCTGACTTGCCCAAGGTCAACCATCACAAAACCACCAGCTGAAGGCCATTACTAGAACCCAGGCCCTCTGGTCCCTAGTCTGGGGCTCTTTCCATTCTGCTGTGCTGGCTCCTGAAAGCCTCTGCCTTTTTTATGTTTAATTCATTGAATATTTCAATGACTAAGAACTTTGGAAAATACCAAGAAAAATGTAAGCCCGAAAGAACTGGACAGGGGCGGCTAGGTGGCGCAGTGAGTAGAGCACTGGCCCTGGAGTCAGGAGGACCTGAGTTCAAATCTGGCCTCAGATACTTAACACAAAAACTAGCCATGTGACCTTGGGCAAGGCACTTAACCCCAAATGCCCTCCAAAAAAAGCAAAAAACAAAACAAACAAACAAAAAGAATAGGACAGTGAAACTAGACCAAGCCAGTGTCCAGAGGTGGCACGGTGGATAAAGCACTGGGCCTACAGTCAGGAAGACCCAACTTCAAATCCAGCCTCAGACACTTCTGTGCTGTGTAACCCTAGACAAGTCACTTTACCCTGTTTGCTTTAGTTGCCTCACCTGTAAAATGAGCTGAAGAAGAAAATGGCAAGAAAACCTCAAATGGGGTCACAAAGAACCAGACATGACTGAAAACAACAACAATAACAATGTCCTAAAGGAATACCACTAGACTTCAGCTATTGGAATCTTCGTGCATCAAGAGGCTGATCAAGGAAGCCTGAAACCGACCAATGCAGAGAAATCAGGCTGGGGAGGAGAAAGCAGAAGAGAAATGGCGGGCAAAGAACCTTTCGACTTTTCGTTGTTCGTTGAAGGTCAATCAGAAACAAAGTTAAAGTATTCCTGAATTTTGATATGCAATTTTTCAGGATTGTATCGATTTCATCAGACAGAACATCCTTGGTATTGTCCTGCCAGTACTGTGGGAGATACAAGAGAAATGGAAAACAGAGTACTCACTTTATGCTCTGTGCCTCACTTTGCATGGCGGGGGGGGGGGAAGGGTTGGACCTAGGATCCGGTGATTTGCCTTGAAGGACTCTATGACCTAACAACGTCACCATAAGCAACAGCACACATATTTTATCAGACAAGCTAGCTAGACTAGAGGTGTTCAGAGGACAATACGATCATTGGGAACAATCCAGGAAAGCTGCACAGAGGTGGACTTGAAAAGAAGATGGGGGGGAGGGGGGCAGATTTGAAGAGGAAGATGAACCTAAGAGCTAAAGAGCCCTGCAGCCACTTCAGTACCCCTCCAATACAGGTCTCAAATAATAGCTGAAAGGAAAAATCCCTCAGAGTATTATATACTCTGAACTGAGACCATTTGGCCCACAGTTTTGATAGCCATGGTTTCCATCCTTTGAAAATTACCCCTTTTTAATAAAGGGTACCACTGACGAAGCAATAAATTATGAGGTCGTGAGGAGCATGAACATGTTTCCAAGATACCAAAAAGCAAGTAATCCAGGAACGCCTAGGAGCTTTTACCTGAAGCAGAAAGTGGATGGAATAGGCCAGTAAGGCCGGATGATTAATCACATTTAAACTCCTCTTATATTCCTGTATTTGAGTCTTTTCCAGGATCTGAGGATCTATGTAGAGATAGTGGTTTTTCTCAAAGGATCTGGATGTCCACAGGCAGTCCACCAAGGCGGTCACATATTCATTAAAAGCTTGGTAGATTTTGTTGAACTTTCGCCTTTCCTAAGGGGGCAGGGAAAAAAAATCTCATCAACCAGATTGTAATAATAAGCTTTAGCCTCCCTTTCCGACAATAAGCTTTAGCCTCCCTTTCCGCCCCACCTCTTTGTCACCCTGCCCAGCTGGGGCACCTAATAAGGTCAGGCTCAGTCACTGACAAGAGACTTGATGGCACCAGTTTGCCCTCAGTACCTGGCGGATCAATTCATCCTCCTTGGCAGCAATCAAGTTGACACGATACCTAACAGGAACACAAAATGTGACAAAATTGGAAAACCGAAATGCTGAGTTGTAACATGGATGAATGCTGGCACTGGCGTGCAGGCAATTCTCTGGTGAACATTTTTACCTTCCTGCTTTGAGATCACTACACTTTCCTGGAGGAATAAACATTAACATAAGGTCAAAAGCAATCTGATGCCTGCTATGGAGCCATTCTCTCTTTTCCTTGTCATGAGAGGAAAAGTGTGGCCTTTGACAGAGAAGGGGACGCAGAGAGTTCAACTACTGCCATTAGATGGGGGCACCGCAACTCCTATGTAGCTGAATGGGCCCAGCCACAGGAGCTTGCAGTTTCAAATATGAAGTTATCTAGTGTCTGATTTTTTAAAAGAAAAATTTAAGTTTAAATAAAGGCACAGGAAGCTAATATAAACAATGCTGACCTCTACTTTCCCCATATATCCCAGAATATTCCAAACAGCATTTTTTGTGGTAGCAAAGAACTGGAAACAAAGTAGATGCCTATTGACTGGGGAATGGCTAAATCAAACATGATACATGAGTATTACATATGGTAATGGAATATCAGTGTGCTGTCAGGAAAAGAAAAAAAACAAAGAATTCAGACAACATGGGAATACTTTGAAGTTCTGATGCAGACTGAAGTTAAGTCAGAACCAGGAAAACAATATATACCATGAAATAATGCAAATGGGAACAAAGCAAGCAAACGAAAACTTAAATGTGACTAATTCTAATGACCAAGTTTGTCTTCAAGGACTTGGGGAAATGTACCCCCACCTCTTCTTGGCTGAAGTGGGGAACTGTGCATTGGAATGTGAGGGATTTTCTAAAGTGCATTCTCCCCCCCTTTCTTTTTTATTTTTTGTTACAAGGGATGGCTCACTAGGCAGGGCAGGGAGAAGCTTCTATTCAGAGATGAAGGGAATGTAGAAACAAAAAAATATCCAAAAAATCAGATTACAAAAAGAGTAATGAGTACATGAGTACTGCTCAGCAAAAAAAGACCCAACTTGTCAAGTTCTTCCAAGGGCATTTATCCATCCCAAAGCCAGCACTGACACTATAATACAGCAGCAGCAGCAGCAATATCCCAGACTGGACAACCAGGCCCCAGAGAATGCCCTTCTTTTTCCTTATTACAAAGAACTTTGCAGAAAACAAAGAGAAATCTGGAATGGATTATCATCAAGACGGAATCGTCTTAGAATTTGGAAAAGGCCACATACCTGTACATAATATGACAGAGATGGTTGAGGGTGACAGTGTCTGAGGTGAGTAGTGCTCGATAGAAGACCCCACGTGGAAATATCGCCAATAACGGAAGGTTATAATTGAGATATATGTCAGACACCTTTAGGGAACAAAGAGACCATTAGATATTCCTCTCTAGTTTTCAATCAAGTGGAACGAAAACAGCATCTGTATAAAAGGCAAGTATTTACTTGTTGTTTATTAAAATATTACAAGCAATTATTCCATTAGGTCAGAAGTCAAGTGTCTTCATAGGCAAAACAGGGAATTATAAACCTGCTCTCTCACCTAGTGACCTAAACTTCTACCTGACTGGTTAAGAGTTGGGCTAAGGAATTGTTCCCAAAAGGCTACGTAACAAATACCCGAGAGGCTAGTGAGGACGGGCGAGTAAAGGTAATGCTTTGCCATTAACACATAATAACTGACTCTATCTAGAACATTAACAGCTAGCTAATCTGATACATGAGAAAGCAAATGAGATACAAGACAAAAATCACTTCTGATGAAAGGGAGTCCAAGAGAGGTTGGAAACGTGTCAGTACTGCCTTGGAAGGACAAATGCTGTTATGACAGCAAGGTACAGAGAGAGCCCATTGGGTCGGAGGGCTCTAAAGCAAGAACAGTTAAAACTTGGAGAAGTTAGAATCTGGATAAAGAGCCAAGGGTCATCATCAACTATATCTCAGATTTGTCGAGGGCCAATCCTGTAGCAAGAAAAGATAATTCACTTCCCTTTTTATTTCCATGATATTAAGTAATTCTTCAGAAGTATATAGCATCAAAAACTTCAACTGGTTTAAAATTATGTCCATAAGAGGCACCACCACCTGGGACAACTGAATGCAGAGAAATATTTAAATAACAGACCCTCATGAGAAAGGATTACACAGAATGGGATGCTTACCATCTCAAAGAAATCCAAAATAAAGTGGAACAAGAAACTACTGTTGTTTTCCAAGCGCAGAGCGATCGTGGACAGCCATCCCACGTAGGTGATCAGCTCATTCACAGAGTTCAGGGAAATCATGAGAGTGTTCCTATAATCAGAAAGCAAGCAATTCACACACAGGCATTCCCAAAGCTCTTTAACTTCCAAGCTGTTCTGTAGAGAATGGGGCAAAAGTCAGTGTGTACATGTTTGCAACCCTTTCCTGGTGGCACTGCAGAGCTTGGTATACTAAACATATGGAGCACGTTCCATGAAATACCTGATAATCAGGTCCTAGGCCACACTCAGGCCAGGCCAGGCTGGATGGCAAAGAAAGACAGGACCAGGCTCCAGATGGACTGGAGTTCCCATCATCCTGGGCTAGCAACTCTGTGGAGCCCTGAGTACTTAGCTCATATGTACTTATTAGTACATAGCTGGTACTTGCTATGTGCCAAGCATTAATTACCAACATTTGGCAATCACATAGACCATGAAAGTGACAGAGTCAATACAAAATACCCAAGAAAATAGCTCTGGACCCCAAACCAGGAAATGTAGAAAAAAATATAGGCATGTGGTATGAGGACACCAAAACATGGAATGGAATCTCAGCATATAGAAAGGGATTAAAATAAACCAGGACAAATATGAACTGTTTAGTCCAAAAGAGAAGTTTAGAATAACAGATATCAAAATTAAGAATTTCTTTTCTCTACAACAAAAGGCTGCATGCTGTGATAGAAAGAGTCAGAGTCAGAGAGGCTTGAGCTTGAGTCTCTCCCACCTTTGATACAAACTGCCTGTATGACCCTGGGCAAGTCACCTGACTTCTCATTACAGTGCCCCAGATGATCCTCAAAGATTTAAAGTTGGGGACTAGTTGATTTGCACTGGCAAACTTCCCAACGCCAAGGAAATCACAGGCAGGTCCAGATGGCCACCATCATCACCGGCCCCCGGAAAGATGTCAACATTACAACACACTGACTGGGAAGTCTAAAGTACACAAATTTCCATGACAACAACAACAGGAATGTCACTGTGATCTCGTCAGCTTGACTTCCTGAGTTCTGAAGCTGTTAAAATCTTCACTCAAACTAACCTGGTTTGGGGGGGGGGGGGCAGTACTTCCACAGTGATTTAGTCTGGTCTCTGGGTTCTCTCTTCCTGCTGAGGATCAGAAACAAGAATGTTCCAATATAGTTCAGCTTTTAAGCTGAATCATGGATAGTCTTCCATTTACATTCAATTGGCTGAGACTAAAATGGAAACTGGAAACAGCATGGCAAAGGGAAGGAGGGTTATAGGAAGGTAAGCCTCTGCAAAGCACCATGGCATCAAAGGCTTCCACGCAGGGCCAAAATGAGTTCCAGATAGAAGGCTTTTTTGGACAAAGCCAGGCAATAGTGAGGGCATTTATCTAGCAGCCTGTGAGGCACAGGGCTCCACCAAGCCTCTCCTGTAGGTTCTGGTCTAGCGCCATCTACCTGACAGAAGAGAGACCTCAAAAAAGCTCAATTCCAAATCCACATGGTCTTTAGTTCCTGTGGCAAGGAGTACTTAAATGATGACTTACCCTGGATAGTCCTGAAAGGAATGGCAAGGAAGCTCAAAGGATGCCAGAAGACTTGGTGTTTTCCTCAGTGTGGAAATTCCCTCTGCCAACCCAGATTCTCAACTGTCTATGAATTAGTAGGCAAGTCCCAAAGAGTTGCCCAGAGATCAAGTCATTTGCCCAGGATCACAGTGCTAGCTAGTAAATATCAGAAGCATGATAAGAACCAAGGCCTTTCTGACTACAAGCCTAACCTTCTATCCTCGATGACAAACTGCCTCTCTCATCTCTAAAATGGAGAGACATGAGTATTTATAAATCTGGCAGCATATATGTGCCAAGAGTTAATAGGAAATATTGGAAAAGCAGCTCAGATTTTGTCCTTAGTGATTGAAGAGCAATTCCTTTTTTTAATGTTTAAAAATGTATATAAACAGTGATTTTTGCAAAAAAGTTTCCAATTATTTTTCTGAAAGGAAATATGAAGGACAATTCCTCCATTTTTGGGGTTCCGCAAAGCCAAAGGAAGATCACAGATGCAAAGATGATCTTGGGATGACATTGTTAAAGGGAACTTAAGTATTGAAATATCATTTCTTTCTAAAAGGCACTCCCACCTCTTAACTCTTCATGTTCCCAGTCACGAGTAGAGGAGAGGAGCAATGAGGAATGAAATAACAACTTAAAAACAAAATCAAAGACAAGCAGCCCAGGCCACAGGCCCAAGCCGAAACGGTGACACCACTGAGACCTTTGTGGCCGCTCTATGCTGAAGATAAACAAGGGGACAAAAAGATTCCAGGTAAAACCTCGAAAACTTAGGTCTTTTACCTGGAGAATAAGGCACATCACAGGAAGTAGTTTCTATTCCAAGTGAGCAGATTAAAGGGGGCATTACCCAAATATGGCAGAAGAAGAGCCAAAGGAGCTCAGAGGGGCTTCTCTAGCCATAACCACAATTGTCTTTCTTCACACTGGCCTGACCCAACTGAAATGAAGAACTGTTAGGAGCCTGCGGGACCTGTTTTCTAATTGGCTTGTTACAGAACTTCAACATCACTGAAGACAAAAAGAGGCACTGTTACTTATTATATGTAATAACAACAACAAAAGTAACTTAAGCCAAAGGATTATAGGGCCAGACAGGAAGCCAATCTCTAAGCAGCTGGAAGCTTCAGGCCCCAGTGCCAGGTCTCCCTCCCTCGGTCCCCAGCATCCCTTCTGGTGGGTTGGGCAAAGACTTACGGAGAAGTGTTCAGTGTGGCTTTCATCTTGACCTCCATGGCATGCCACAACAGCCAGTTCTGCAGCAACTGTGTCAGGCTATAAAGAACACTGCACTGCGGGAGGCAAAGGGAAGGACCCATTACCCACACTGCTCTGCTCCCCTGTGCCCCCTTGCCTGAGCAGGCCAAGCACAACCATCAAGGACCCGAACATCCAGGGCAACAATTCCTCCTACAACACCACCCAGAGAAGACGCTTGTGAATAAACAAAGGGGCATCCTGCTGCTGAGATACTTCTAGGGATGGGGGAAGCTCCTGACTTCTAAGGAGAACCCTGTTCATTCAAGAGCTCTGGTTGTCAGAAAGCTATCTCCTTGTAACCTAGCCCTCCCTCACACACATTAATAATGTTCGCTCTCTTTTCCCTTTGCTGACACATCAAAGATCTGAAGGCATCAATCACTTCTTCCATGAAGCTAACTCTGATCTAGGCTTCTGTGCTCACTGCAACGACGGGTAATGCTACCCCAGGGTACACTTCTCTTCTTTTCACTTGTCCAATGGGGTTGTTTTTTCACTCCAACTTGAACTGTCCCTCTGCTCGTTGAAAGCAGTCTTATGCTTGTGTATCTACCCATAGTGCCTGGAACAGTGCTGGGCTGCTAACGACCACTTGGACAGCTCTTTATGGTTTACAAGGTGCTGTCCCCATAACCATCCCATGAAGTAGACTCCATGAGTGATTTCAAATTAATATTCACAGAGACTGCAACCACTTGGGGATACAGTCTGCTAGGGCTAAACTATATCTAACTGTAGCCAGCCTGGTGAGAAGCCCCACTGCACGGGGCTGGGCTGGTCACCGAACCACAGATATCCCGTACATCATTGGGTGCCTACTCTGGGGTTGTTCAGTTTAGTAAGGCCCTGCCAGAGCTTGTGCACCCTTGGGACTTAGGATCACCTCCATGTTGTAAAGAGGCATTGGAGGATTCCAGTGGAGGCATGAAGATTGTCTTCAAGAAGGAAACTGAGGTTCTGAGGTGAAGTGATTGACCAACAGTCGCACAGTTGGGTGTCAGACGTGGCATTCAAACTCAGGTCCTCTGACTCCCAAGCCTTTGGACAACGCCATACTGCCTTCTCGTGAACTCAAAAAGCAGTCAGGGTGTGGGAATTCCAGGGTTGGATTTCCCCATTACAATCCAAATCATAGCAATGAGAGGAAAATACACATTTAGAAATTTCTAGATTGTTAAGTAATCACTTCACATGGGAGTCCATGCTATTTTCTCATCTAGAAAATAACCCTTAGGAGTGAAGTGAAACTTGGCAGGTCTCAGGTACAATTACGTCCATACCGTTTCTTTATAGGCAGCTATTTGCAAGTGCCCAAACCTTAATTTTTACTCAGGAAGGATCTCTGGGAGAGGCAGCTGGTGTAGTTGGAGTCAGGAAAACCGTGCGTCAGATCCTGCCTCTGAAACTTACAAGCTGTGTGAGCAGGGACATTTAATCTCTGGTCCCCTGCCAATGCCGTAGAACCTCCACATTAAGGCAGAGTGAGGTTGGGACTTGCTTTGGGGAAGGGGATTCCCACAATGTCAAAAGAAACAACAAACCCCACCACTGATCCTTCTCATATCCAATATCTGTATACTGAGGAGAATGTCATTCCTAAGAATTGTAACCACTTTTTACATTTCCTGTTGCCACAATCTTACCATCATCATCTAAAATTGAAACTTATCATAGGGATGGACCCTACTTCTAGAATGCTATTATCACCAGCACTTTTAATGGCAAGATGACATTTTTACATCATCCATTATCTAAATTTCCATATAATAATTCTGCAATTCGGAGGTTCTAGGGAGTTGGCAGGGGACCAGAGATTAAATGTCCCTGCTCACACAGCTTGTAAGTTTCAGAGGCAGGATCTGACGCACGGTTTTCCTGACTCCAACTACACCAGCTGCCTCTCCCAGAGATCCTTCCTGAGTAGAAATTAAGGTTTGGGCACTTGCAAATAGCTGCCTATAAAGAAACGGTATGGACGTAATTGTACCTGAGACCTGCCAAGTTTCACTTCACTCCTAAGGGTTATTTTCTAGATGAGAAAATAGCATGGACTCCCATGTGAAGTGATTACTTAACAATCTAGAAATTTCTAAATGTGTATTTTCCTCTCATTGCTATGATTTGGATTGTAATGGGGAAATCCAACCCTGGAATTCCCACACCCTGACTGCTTTTTGAGTTCACGAGAAGGCAGTATGGCGTTGTCCAAAGGCTTGGGAGTCAGAGGACCTGAGTATGAATGCCACGTCTGACACCCAACTGTGCGACTGCTGGTCAATCACTTCACCTCAGAACCTCAGTTTCCTTCTTGAAGACAATCTTCATGCCTCCACTGGAATCCTCCAATGCCTCTTTACAACATGGAGGTGATCCTAGGTCCCAAAGGTGCACAAGCTCTGGCGGGGCCTACCTAAGAAAAATATAATAATAACTAGTATTTCAATGAATGCCACATTAATGCCACATCTGTATGGCTGGCAGAGTACCAGGCAGGACAGGGGATATACAGATGGCACTGGTCCCTCTCAGGCACAATCAGATTACAACTACTTTGGAACAGTGTTGCCCAATGTTGTTTAATGACTTGCATGGAAAAGTAAGAGCCAATGAGTTTCCAACAAAGGTTGCTGGTGGTGATTTTTTTTTTTGGGGGGGGGGGGGGGGGAAGGGGTTGTTTTTTAAAAGAAAAAGCCATGGGTGACATAACCCCAAAGAGACTTGGGAAAGGACAATGAGGAAAGTATTTTTTATTTCTTTTCTGTAAATTTCTTTAGCTCTGGTGCAGTCAGTGATAAGGGTTTTTAATGTAAGATTCTATTCTGTAATGAGTGCATTGATTTGATTATTGGTCTTTGTTCAAATGCCACATGTCCCACTGCCCTGTGCATTGCTTTTGCACACACTTACCACAAGTATTTGGGATTCACTGAAGGTTTCCTTTCTCTCTGTGGGTCCCCAGCACCCAGCACAGGGCCAACCCAGAGCAGGAGTTTAGGCACTATGGGCTGATAGCTAGGCAGTTTTACTTGAGACACAGACACACACACAGACAGAGCTTTGGACACTGGCATCACCTCTACAGCCAGGCAGCCTTGGCTTAGAACTCCATATGACTGGCAATAAGCAACATGGAAAAGTTCATCATTTTACCTTATGATAAATTGATGATGTGAAGAAGAGTTGTGTCAGGGAGTCCCAGAGAAGCGGTTTGATTTCTAAAGAAAAAGCATTCAAAGGCTTAGTCACCCTTCTGTAAATATCACTGGGCTTTTCCTCCAAGGGGCTCCCTATTTTCTTGTTACATACCAGAGAAACTGCCCACGGGAATCCAGCTGAGAAGCTGCAGGTACTCGGCCTGACAAGAGATGCCATCCCATGAAGGCAGGCTCCTATACAGGAACACCTCAGTGGAAGAAAAGCCCTCCTGTGTGCAACACAATCAAAGGTCAGAACCTCTTTGAGCACAAACGCTAACTAGTCAGCAGCTTCAAAAGAAAAACCTGCAAAAAGGTGGAGGGATCGAGGCAAAGCAGGATGGGGACAGCAAGAAGCGCTCACCCTTGAAGGAGACAGCTGTGCTTGATGAGAAAAAGAAAAGGCAAAGTTGGCAGAATTGCAGTTTGGACTTGGCTGGGGCCAGGAAGGCCAGCTTCATTCATGTGTCTAGCTGTATTTATTTAATGCTAACAGTTTAATTCAGGATCTGACTCCTCCTTTGATATGTTTGTCTCTGTTTATGGTTAACTTTACGAGAAAACTTTCTTAGCAAAGAAATCCTGCCTCGCCTTTGTAGTGAGCTTGGCCCTGTAATTACATAGTCCCAGAAAAGGAAGCCTGGCGGACCACCACCATCTTCTCCTGGATGGCTCCAACCAGAAGGCTGCTAAGGTCCCCTGCCGCTCTGACATTTTGTGATCCTCCTGCATTCAGCTCTACTGGCCCATGTGCTTTGTTTGGGGGTGGCCCCTGGGGAATCCCAAAGCTGCTGCGAAAGACTAGAAAGCCATAGCACATCATATTTCCCTAACTCAAATCAACCAGAAGGGGAAGAGGCCAGTCTGGATCACCTCTAGCAAAAAGTCTCAATTGGAGAACATTTTCAAAATAAATGTAATTTAGTACTTTCAGGTTCCTGTACAGTAACTTCACCAGCAAATGAAATGTTCCCCAGGGCCCTCCATGCTGAGAACAGATGCTCGTAGCTAAGTCATTAGTCTGCAACCAGTCATCACACCCCAGCTTCTGGTGCCCCTCCACCTTGGATTTGCTCTATATTCCTATTTGGATATGGCCATTGTCGCTCCCCATTCCAAGAGAACAGAAGTTCCCTGAGGGTAGGGAAGGGAGTTAGCATTTCCATAGTACTCACTACATACCAGGCACTGGGCTAAGCACTTTACAAGTATGATCTTGTTCAGTCCTCACAACCACCCTGGGAGGTACATGGTTTTAGGATTCCTATTTTACAACTGAGGAAACTGAGGCAGAAAGCAGTGAAGTGACTTGTCCAAGGTCACAGAGCTAGCAAGTATCTGAGGACAGATTTGAACTCAGGTCTTCCTGACTCCAGATCTAGCGTACTGTGGTATCCCCAGCTGTCCAGGAATGGAGCAGGGCTTGTTTCATTCTTCCTATTGTGTTCCCAAAGCCCCAGGAAGAAAAATATCAGAACTATAACTAGGCTTTCCTAGATCTAGAGAACACTCTGGTGAAGAAAGTCTCTCTTGCCAGTGCAAATCCCCACTTTCTCTGTAATGCCAAGCCTGGAGTGTAGAGAAGTTCAGTGACTTGTCCAAGGTCATATGGCCACTATGTGCCAGAGACAGGCTCCCACCTTCATCTTCCTGGCTTCAATAGATCTCCATGTCCTAGGGCACAATGCTACTTGGCCCCAAAACACTTAAAAAAACCAGTTAAGCATTTGCTGACTGAATGGTTGATCCCCTTACCAAATGCTTTTTGTTGTTTAGTCCTTTTCAGTCACGGCCAACTCTCCGTGACCCCATTTGGGGTTTTCTTGGCAAAGATACTGGAGTTGTTTGCCATGTCCTTCTCCAGCTCATTTGACAGATGAGTCAAACAAAGTTAAGTGACTTGCTCAGGGTCACACAGACAGTAAGTGTCTGAGGATGGATTTGAACTCAGGAAGGTGAGTCTTCCCAACTCCAAGCCTGGCACTCTATTCACCACAGTGCCACCTAGCCACTCCACCAAAGCCCTACTTCAGAGCATAGTAATAAAAGGCCAATTGTTTGAAAAAAATCTTCTAATTAGACCCAGTCCAGGTGCAATTACAACAAATTACATCTTTTTTTAGGTTGAGTAGATAGCTCCTTTTTGATTATTAAAAAATTACAGTGCTTTAAAAGGAGAAAGTACTGCAATAATGCTAAAGGCATACATGATTTCTCTACTGACAAACAAGTCTGTGTTACTCACACTGAGAATTTTTAGTGTTCATTCCCACAGCACTAATCATTATTTTAATCCAAGTGTTTGAAAATATGAAATGAAAATACATACATACATTATACATGAGTGCATACAGACACATCATCAGGTTTTTGCCTAGAACACAGTCATCTGCCTTAAGAAAACTGTATAGTAATAAATCACACATGAATGTCACATTTACTGTGTAGAAAAAGGTCCCACAGAACTCAAAAGGTGTCACAATGAACACCTAGAAAAACTGTAAGACCCCAGAAAGAAGTCAGTTCTCACCTGTAAGAAACACTGTGCGCTGATAATAACGTCCAGAAACTTCCTGAACTCTTCTTCAGATGTGTAATTACTGACCTTGTACCAAGGACATCCTAGAGCAGGAGATCACAAATGAGGCAGCTGGTTACAGAAGGAAAGCTCCAGTGTGAACAGTCAGTGCCTCAACATGAAAAGGCCAAGGTGGCAGGCATACTGAGCACTGTGGGCTCCTGCCTGGTGCAGCTCAGCCAGCACTAGGCTTAGGGCTTCTCTTTAGAGTAGAAACTCCAGAGGATGGTCAGACGCTGGGAAAGAAAAGCCAGCTGGGAAACATGGCCTGCCTACCTCCCTCTCTTGCAGGGCTCAAGGTTTTTTCTTTCTTACCTTCTTTTAACGCTTTACTCATCCAGTAATAAAGCCGCAGCCAGACAGTCTCATCTTGAATACAGTTCAGATAGTGTAGTAATGGAGGGCTATTGAGCACTGCACACATCTGGGATGGAAGCTGCAAGGAAAGTCCAGTTAAGTCTCTAAACAGAGAGGGGTCCAGAGACAAGGGGCAAGCCAATGTGCTGGGCCAGTTGGGCCTAGTCACTCACCTGAATGTGCTGGATGTTCTCCAAGAGCTGAGAGAACGTGTGGAGCTGCTCTAAGGGAAAGGATTTCGGATCACTAAGTATCACATCCAGGCTGGCTGAGTTGCCTTTCTCATCCTGCTCTGCTGTGCAGATGTGGCTGCTGGTGGGCACTGGGATAATGCAGCCAGAATTCCATTTCTGAGCAGAAAGACAACAATTCATAATTCTTTCACTGCGTCTGATCAGCCCCAAACTTTAAACACAAAGACCAGGATAAAAGTGGCTCAGTTCATGGTCTCTTAGGTGACTGATGAAATATCAGATGCACAATACTGGAGAAACCATTGAAATAAGCGTCACTGTCTGAAGGGTTGGGTTAAGACTGGCTTAGAAAGAAAGTTCTGTAGCTCTTGGATTGTAGATGCTCACCTTTTTTTGACAGTGCTTATGGTTATCCAACATGCCAAGGGTTAGTTTCACAGACGGTAATGGGGATTTCTGATTTCTTTGCTTCACGATATAGACAGCTGCCTGCCAGATGCTATCTGTAGTCTTAAAGTAGATCTGTAAATTAAGAAGTCCATTAGGTTTATGATCAACAAACCAGGGAGGCAGGGCAGCACAGATCCTAAAACTCTGCCCACAATTAAATCCAATAATTATAAAACTTCCTAAGCTCCCAGAAATCTACTGAAGAGCATTTTTTCCTGACCCTATTTTCTATAACATATGTATTTTCCCCACCAAGTAACAAAGACTCTTCTCAACTGAATCTTACAAATTGTAAATCTGCAAACACTTTTTAAAATATACAGAATTACAATACTATTAAAGTACATTTTGATCATTCTTGAACCCAAAGAACCCAGATCTCAACCTCAGTACAGACACAGAGCATTCCCTTAATTCCTTACCTTCCTTTTATGAGGCAAAGAAATGGTAATCAAGTTGGGACAAAAGGACTTATACAATGACAACAAGGCCTGGAGATAAGGATGCGGCCCCTGCAATGCAAACAGACCTTTTAATTCAGTGCCCAGTGAGAGAACCCCAAAAGGAGGTCAGAAAGAAGAGCAAACTGTCATAAAATGACCCCAGAGGTGGCACAGTCAAGCAGGTGCTAACATTGCTACCCAGCTGAAGGTGACAGAAGAAAGCAAAGAATGACCAACAGGAGGTTTTGATGAAGCCCCCAGATAAGCCCAGAGCATGCAACTTGTGGCACTGAGGCACACACTTCTTCACTGCATCATTTCCTCCTTCTCTGCCTCCTTTTTCTGTCCATTCTCCTTGGCCCAGCAATTAGGAGCCGTCACTACCACCAATCAGCCAGTCAATACACATTTATTAAGTACCTTCTATGTGCAGGCACGGTGCTAAGGGCTGAGGATACAAAGAGGAAAAAGTCAGTTCCTGCTCTCTTAGGGGGAAAGACAATCTGGTTTGGGACATATGGCATTTAAGATGTCTACCAGACGTTCAGCTCAGGCAGTCTGAAAGGCAGCTGGAGATGCCAGATTGGAGGTCAGCCAGGAGGTTAGGGCAGGACAGCGGGGCTGGTGAATCCTCACTGGATCCCTGGGAGCTGAAGAGGTCACCAGTGAAGTAGGATGGAGGGAGAAATGAAGAGGGCCCAGGGTAGAAGTATACTGATAAAGTGCTTTCCAATTTACAAAGACCTCCCCTCCTGGTAACTGGGAGATGGGCTGTGCAAGATTCTTCATGGCACAGAGGAAGGCACAGAGGCTCAGAAAAGCAGGTGATTTGCTCCAAGTCCCAGAGCTGCTAAGTAGTCAAACGTGGACTCTGACCTAGGTGTCCTGCTCCTAACTGCAGGGCTCTGTGATTCTGTCAGTGTGCCAATGTGCAGCAGCAGTGCGTGTGCACTAAGACAGTCTGAGACACTCTCTGCCATAATCTCACTGGTGCCACTCAGGGAAGACAGCTTCCCCACTCCTAATTTAGATGCCAAAGGAGAAACAAAAGGCGGGAAGAGGGTGGGGGAAATAGTCACATCCCAGGATAACAATGATAGAAAGATTCACTGGCAAAGTGCCAGCCAAGTAGTTTACATTGAGTGGAGACTGTTTTAACTAAATCTATAACAATTCTAGAATGATAAGTTACTATTGCTAGCATATCTAATTATTCTGAAATATCGTATTGAAATTGTTTTCACATAGTCAGCAACTTTATTGAACTGAATATGGTTAAAATACGTGGACCAGAAGTTGGGACTTTGAAATCTTGTTGTGAAATCCTTATTCAATGAAAACAGTGTTAAGTCTTGAGACGGTGTCTTGAATGGAATGGCAATATTGATAGTACAGGACAAGCCGGTAAGCCCTGGCAGGGAGAGGCAGTGTCACTGGCCTTGGGGTCATGACACCTGCTTGGGTCTGGACACTTCCACGCTGTGGGCCTTGGAAGCAGCCATACCACCTTCCTGAGGTACAGCTTCACCATCTGGGAATGGGAACAATACTGCTGCGACGAGCTACCTCACAGTACTCATAAGTATAATACCAGATACTAATGAGCATCAGCATGAGACAGCAGGTGTCCGCCCCCCCCGCCCCCTCCCTCAAGACTCAGCTCAAAAGTCACAGAACAGCTTCCTGAAGCCTTCCTCCTCAAACCGCCCTGTATGTATTTCTCTGCACACAGGTTGCAGCCATGCTGTGTACTTCTGTGCCAGGGTCCCCCATGCCACACGATCAGAATGTGCCCACATCAGAGAAGCTGCTGTTCCCCATGAGCAAAGCAGAACTGCAGTAGCTCAAAAGAAACGCGAGATGTGCAGAGTTAGAAAATCTGCCCCCAATCTTCACGTGGACTGTCTGTGCCCGACCTGGAGAAGAGCATGCCCAGATCATGCTGGGCTGACAGCCACAGTCGGGCACACCATGACTTGACTCTAGAGTGAAGTCATTTTTGTCGTCTTCGAGAACAAAGGACAACAACCGACCGACCAAGAGAATACAAGTTCCTTGAGCCCAGGGAGTGTTTTGCTTCTGTCTGTCTCCTGGGGACCTAACACCGAGCCTGGCATGTCTCTGAAGTTATCACACGAAGGCTTTTGGGACACCCCATATTTGCTGTTGGTCCTCACGCATGCTGCGCTTACGCCCTCTCCCACAGCAACCGTCATTAACAAATCAAAATGTTTCTGGGCAAATGGGATTGTCTCTTGGGCTAAAGCACTTTCAATGGAGTAAGAAGTTAGCAGTACATGGGTCAGAGATACTTACTGTCTAGAGCTGGAGCCCAGGAACCTGCTCATTTAATACTGGTTAAAATATGCTATCAGCACTAAGGTTGCCTGCGTCGTTACCTAGGGTTTCACTGGCCAGCCTTGAGTCTACTCACCACCTTGGCCTGGTATTCAAGCAATTTCCTCACACGAAAGGGTTTGACTAGAAAAAGCAAAACAAGCAAAACAGTGTCAGGCATTGTGGGATAAGAATAAAATCAAAATATAAGCAAGCGTTCAACCAGTGTTCTAGGAGGCTCCGTTCACTCCACCTCATCCTACAAATCAGGCCATGGGTAGAGGACTCTAATGGTCAGTTATGCCCCCAAGACCCTGCTCCCAGACCGGAAAGCACTGGGAAACTGCCATCAGGAGCTCTGGAAATGAAGCAAGGCGACTAGCGCCACACAATTCTCAAAGTCTGCAGAATGAACAGCAAAGAAGGAACACAGGGAATAAGAGGACTCACCGTTCTCCCTCTTGGTCAGCAGATACAGTAAGTGACAGACGTAACAACTCTGCGAAGAAAGAGCAAGAATGAAATGTGATTGAAATCACACCTTCTACCTGAGCTTTTAAACTCCCCGCAGGAAAAGGGAGCGGGGCATAGTGGGTGTGGGCAGGCTTGGGGATGAAGTTTCCCACTGGCAGTCATAGCACAAGGACAAGGGATGGGAGATGGCCAAACCCAGGGCTGCATCATAAGCCACCATACAATCCAATGGGCAAAAAGAAGACCCCAATCTCCACCACTCTAGTGATGATCTTATTCCACCTCAATTGCAATGCTCACATGATGAGGACTGCCTAGAGGCCACAAATGGGCAGTGGGGAACAAGAAATGAGCACAGCAATAACAAACGACTAGACTGGGATTCTGCACAACAGAAGCTGAGCAACACAACCATTACAGAATTTATAAACCTCTTCTATCAAGCCTCCTCCTAGGACCTTGCCTCATACTTGACTAAGAAAATCTAGGCCATTCCCCAGGAGGTCCCTCTTCTCCACATCTCACTACTATCTGCTACCCTGAGGACCAGGGAAGCTTTCTCTCCAAGGTCAGGCCCTGAGCCTGGCCCCTGGGCCCCTTCTATCCCATCTTCTCCAGCAGATGCTTCCTAACCTTCCCGCTCAGCCTACAAGCACACCCAGGTCTCT
Source organism: Petaurus breviceps papuanus (assembly GCF_028583685.1). Taxonomy (NCBI): domain Eukaryota; kingdom Metazoa; phylum Chordata; class Mammalia; order Diprotodontia; family Petauridae; genus Petaurus; species Petaurus breviceps. Next base: position 5,006,603 of record NW_027187307.1, read on the forward strand.
CCCAACCTTAAAATCCCTTCAACAGCTCCTGTCTTCTCTGTCAAACTCCTTTTCTTCTTGATCTCTTCTCAACCTCTAACAGCAACATCATCACTCAACTGAGACTGCATTCTCTAAAGTCACTAACAAGTACTTAATCTCCAAGTATGGTGGCCTTTTCACAGTCCTAATCTTTTTGGATCTCCTCACAGCATTTAACACTGTTAACCACCCTCCTTCCTGGATGCTCTCTCCTCCTTGGCTTACCATGGCACTGTTCTCTCCCAATTCTCTTCCTACTGCCACGGACTGTGGATATTCCCCGAGGTGCCTCCCTGGGCCCTCTTCTCTCTCTATACTGTAACATGACTACCTCAGCTTGCGTGGTCTCAAATCACGTCTGTGCAGATGATTCCCGTACCCATACACCCCACCCTAGTCTCTCCCCTGAGCTCAGATCCCACAATGCCAACTGCCTACTGGATGATGTTAAGTGGCTGTCCCACAGGCATCTCAAACTTCTCCTGTCTTCTCCCTACGCCTTCTCCTGTGGTTGTGGACAACACTACCATCCTGCCTCCCAGACACCAAGGCTCTCGACCACAGTGTCATCCATGTATCCCATCTGCTGTTACAGCTTATCATTTGTACCTCTACCACATCTCTCACATGCAACCCCTACTTTCCTCTCACACAGCCCCCCCACCCTTGGTCCTTATCACCTCTCACCTGAGCTGCTGAAGGACCTCTCATTAGCCTTCATGCCTAAGGGCTCTCCTCTCTCCAATCCAGCCTCCCCACAGCTGCCATGTTACAACCCTCTTCAAAGAGGCTTCCTTTTGCATCAAGGATCAACAAAAAACTCCTTTTTAGCATGGAGAGTCTTTATAACCTGGCTTCACCTTACTTTTCCAGCCTTCTTCCACATTACTTCTCCACAAGAACTCTACATTTTAGATGATGTGATCAGGAATAAGTCACTTAACACCTTTGTCCCAGTTTCCTCAATTGTAAAATGGGGATATTAGGCTGTATATCACAGGACTATTGTGAGGATCAAATGAAAGAACGTTTGTATAGCACTTAGCACAGTGTCTGGAACATACGTAGTGGGTGATTAATAAATGCTTACTTGCTTTCTTCCTTTGTGGCCTCCTTGCATTCATTCACACACAATACTCCATCTCCTGGCATTCTCCCATATCTGCAAAACTCCCTCTCCTCATTTCCAACTTTTGGAATGAAACTTTGCCTGGTCCTGCTCTGCTCCTTCCCTCCCCTCCCCTCCCACCCAACACCTTCCTCTCCAAGGCTAACCTGTATCTGTAGCTTGTTCCCTCAATTAGAATGTAAGCTTCCTGAGGGAAGGGCCTCTTCTTTGTATCCTCAGGACCTAGCATAGTGCCTAGCATGCAGCAGACTTTGATTAATGCTTAATCAACAAATGAACTAGCGACTACTTATTTTTTGTTTGCTGCAACCTCTGAACTTGTAAATCAATTCCGAAACTTTAGACATCATTTAAAATGGCCTGAATTTACACATGTTTCAATACTTGTGTCTCCTTAATAACTGTTCATTTTTAACCAAGCCAAACAAATTTTATACAAATATAATAATTCTTTCTGTGAAAGCTTGCCACTTCCTAAACAGCTTCTACCCATTATGTACTTCTGACGTGAGTGAAAGTATATAATTAAGCTCTCACTTAGAAATATATGTGCAGGGCTTTGAGGAAAACTGCCAAACAGTCTCTCAGAATCTCATCTGTGAAGGACTGAAATGCCTTTCCTAACAGGATACAAATTTAGGAACTAAATATTTGTCCAAGTGTGGAACTGTTAACTATCGCAGCTGAAACACTGAAAAGTTGGACTGCAATCCAAATTAAGTGCAACTGATTTTCCAGGGGGATAAAAAAAGCATTGTTAAAAAAAAAAAAAAGTGGTGGACTAGCCCATGAAGCTCATGACCAATTACAAACAAGCTGAAAAGAAGCCCTTAAGATTTTCATGTCAAACAATTCTGCCTGAACCACAGCAGGAGATGAGGCCAGACCATCCCTGCACATGGTGTGGCAGGGCCTCTGAACTCAGGATCACCATCCTTGAACAAGGGAGTTTTAGTTAGACTCAAGCACCAACTTCTAATCCAGAAACTGAGGCTGGAGATATGAGTAAACAGAAGAAATCACCAAACACAATGAACAAATCACTTGGACTGAGAGAAACCAAAGGGATATGCCCACAAGAAGAGAGTAAGAACTTTACAATAATTCCAGGTAGAGAGTCAGTGAAAAGAATATCCTGACCATAAGGATTACAATAGTACCTGTAAGAAATGAAACAAAAGATACAAAATGGAACAGCTAATGAGGGGAAAAAAAAATGACTAGGAGAATTATTACTTTAGAACTGAAAAGGAAAAAAAGTCAAAGAGAAAACAAATATATGAGTAAAAAAATGTCAAAATCAAAAGAATGAACAAAAGAAATTGTAGGGTACATATTATTAAAAACATGGGGGGTTTCGGGGTAAGGAAGAAGCAGGGCAGGACTCGGCAAAGTGAAAATAAGTCAAGAAGAGATAATCTAAGAATCATCAGACTACCTGAAAAAATCATGGCCAACACACAACACACACACACACACATACACACACACACACACCACACCACATAAACTCCACATTTGAAAAAATTAGAAAAGAAAATGGCCTGGATCTCTCAGAATCAAAGGGAAAAGTAAAAAGAAAAAGAAATTTCAGGTCAAAGAACAAATGCTTTAAGTGGCCAAAAAGGAAGAATTCAAGCACCAAGGAGTAACAATCAGGATACCACAAGACTTCGAAGTTGCTCCCATAAAAAAGAAATTCTGGAATATGAAATTCCAAAAGGCAAAGGATAAAGATTTGCAACCAATAACCTATGTAGCCAAACTAAGTATAAGACTATATAATATAGAATAATACTGTAGGTGGAAAATAAACCTTTAAGACGTCCAAGAATTTCTTATGAAAAGGCCAGAACAGAGAAGATACTCTGAAATGGAAAAGAGTACAACTTATATAAGAGAGACGTAGAGAGCAAGAGTATTTATTAAACATTTGCTCCATGCCAGGCTCTGGGTTAAGTGCTGGGAATCTAAATATAAGCAAAACAAAAGTCCCTATCTTCAAGGAGCTTACATTCTAGTGGAGGAAGATAACATATAAAAGGTAGCTGAAAAGGAGGCAGAAAAAAATAAATTTTTGTTAATTGAAAAAGAAATTAAGCCCTTTTCCCCAAGATGGTGCCGAAGGTGAAGAAGGAAGCCATTGTCCCCCCCAAGATAGAAGCCAAGTCCAAGGCTTTGAAGACCAAGAAAGCGGTGCTGAAGGGTGCCCATAGTCACAAAAAGAAGAACATCCGAACATCCCCCACCTTCCGGCGACCCAAGACAGAGATTTGAAGGCAGCCCAAATACCCTCGGAAAAGTGCCCCTCGGTGAAACAAACAAGCATCAGATCAAACAGGCTGTAAAGAAGCTGTGTGACATCGACGTGGCCAAGGTCAACACACTGATCCGGCCCGATGGAGAGAACAAGGCCTATGTCTGCCTTGCTCCAGACTATGATGCTTCAGATGTTGCCAACAAAACTGGAATCATCTAATTTACTGTATCCAGCTGTGTCCCATTCCACCTACAATAAAAAGTTTTCCAAAATAAAAAAAAGAAATTAAAATGTAATTAAATTTTTAAAAATAAGGCAGAGAACACAGGAGTGTTGTTTTTTTTAACGTTCTTAGAAGGAAAGAAGAAGAGAGGGCTACACTGGAGAGGAAAGGAGGAGTAAACTCACTGTTCCATAATAGCAGTGCCTGAGATGAAGCATAGACAAAAACATGGAGAAAGAGGCAGGGAGAACAGGCATCCTATGAACTTCAATTTTATCTGAAACTAATTTTCCTGTTAAATCAATTCAGAATAAGTTTTTTTAAAGTGCCCATCCACCCCACCCAAGCAGCCCAAGTAAGTGCAGACCAACTGAGAAGAACCCCTTAAGGTTTTCATGTCAAGCTGTACATCCAGGAGTAAAAAAACCTGTCACTCACCTCAGATTCCTAGAAAAGGCCAACACCATTTCATGAATACTTTTACCTATAAGGGGCATGTTTGGACTTTAATTCTGAGTTACATGACCTCAGCTCAAAGCAAAAGTCAGGCATGAAAGGCCAGAAAGTAACACATCAATAATCAATAATCAAAGCACCAAAGAGGGAGGATTCCAAGGGGGAAAGGGCCAGGCACTGCAAACTCAATGTCCCCACTCATGATCTCCCCCCGCCTTTACTATTTTTGTTGGCAGCCAAGCCTCACATGTTTCTCTTATGAAAGTCCTACAGAGCTTCGGTGGTATAAAAGCAACCCTGGGTTCTTAAGGCCTCTGCCAGTGAAGCACACCTATGGCAGGCCTACCAGATGGGAAAGGCTTGAAGAAGGGGCTTAGTGAGGACTATAAGTCAGACTACTATCTGAAGTCCAGACTGGTTAAGTATAGAGAAAGTTTTCACCAGGTCAGCCAATGCTCAATTTTTTGGTCTCAACAATTCTCAAAGGCTAACTAGATTTCCAGAGGAGCTATGATCTGCACTGGTGGAGGGAGATAGGGTCAGAGCACCCAGGGGTCCTGGGGCCCATCAACATAAGACTCCCAGGCAGCCCAGGCCCAACCTAGTACATGAGAAGCCTGGATCTGAAACACAGCAGGAGACATCGCTAGACAATGTCTGCTGGCAGGGCAGGATGTGAGTAGGCAGGACACTTTCTCTGTGTAAATGGAGACATATGAGATATTAAAGAGAATAATTTTCTGAGAATTGGTACATGAGCACTTGTTTAAAAAAAAAAACCCCTAATAACTGTCCTAGTAAATGATGAGGAAAAAGCATTAGAGGTAATTTTCTATCCCATCCTAGCCTATGTTCACAAATAACTCTTAAGTGGGTACAATTTGGTTCCATTAATTTGAAATCCATTTTAAATGACTACAAAGAATAAGGCCAGCCAAAAAGCAGAAAAAGCTGGATGATTGGAATGGTAGAGGGTAAAGTAGGTAACCACATTTAATTATATAAGAGGTCAGTTCAAGGTTCCCTATCCTAAACTCCTCCATGGTGCATGTGGGGGTGGGCTGGGGTGGGTGGGGGGGTCTCCTTTGAGGACCCCTTGGTCTGGAAGTCTCCCCAGGAACCATAAATCTCATAGCAACAGTATCCTTTCCAGAGCTGTCTAGCACCAGATCCCAAGACATCAGTGTCTCTCTTCTCCCTCTTTTTATGGATATGGTAGGAGGGTGCTCTGTATGTAGCTGTGTGGGGCTGACATAAACCCGCTCTTTAAGGAAGTTTGTTATCCTACAAGCTGGAGCATGGCCATGGGCACCCTGAATGTAGGAGCTCCATATGTAAGAGCTCCCACTCTTTGACAATCTCAGTCTGACCCGACACTGAGAAGGCAGCTCTAACCACTACCATATGAAAGAAATGACACTTTGGGATACAGAGAAATAAGGGCCTGCTTATGAGATATGAAGACAACACTCAGCAATCAGTAATCAACAAGATGTCAACAGTGTAATGACAGAAAACTGAATAGTAGAGTATCCTATACTTGGGCTTAAAAATCGACAATACCAAGTTCAGGGCAGTAACCATAAGTAGCCATGACATTGGAGGGGACAAAATCTGGCTAGACTTTCTTTTTTTGCTTTTTGGAGGGCAATTGGGGTTAAGTAACTTGCCCATGGTCACATGGCTAGGGGTGGGTGTGTATGTGTGTGTGTGTGTGTGTGTGTGTGTGTGTTGTATGTATGTTAAGTGTCTGAGGCCGGATCCGAACTCAGGTCCTCCTGTCTCCGGAGCTGGCATTCTACTCGCTGCACCACCTAGCTGCCCCTGGCTGGACTTTTAATGGGCTGCAAATTCAATGTGCACCAATAGGGTGACAGGATAGCTAATCCAGCAGAACTCCAAGTGCCAGCTCTGTTGTCCTCTATACTGACCAGAACATCCCCAGAGTTTTGGAAGGATGGTGATAAGCCAGAGGACACTGACAGAATGGCTTTCAGGACACTGAAGGATTGTTGGCAAGAAATGGAGATGTTTATCCTAGAGAAGAGAAGACTCCGGGAGGGCCAGGAGAGCTATCTTTGGGGATGTGACAGTCTGATGTGTGTTCTGCTTGAAAAAGAAAAGAAGCAGGTGTCATTTGTGTTTACAGTAGGACCTGCATCCCCTTTACTGAATCCTCTTAAAACAAAGTCTAGACTCCAAGCAGGCAAGGGTCTGTATCTGCTCAAAACTAATAACTCTGGGCCCCTACAAATGTCTTTCCTTTACAGAATCGCTATTTTTCACATTATCTCATACTATAGAGGGTAGCTAAGTGGCACAGTAGATAGAGTGCAGGGCCTCAGGAGTCAGGAAGATTCATCTGAGTTCGAAGCTAGCCTCAGACACTTCCTATCCTGTCTGTCTGACTCTGGACAAGTCACTTCCTCCTGCTGGCCTCAGCTTCCTCATGTGCCAAATGAGCTGGAGAAGGAAATAGCAACCACTGTGATATCTTTGCCAACAAAGCCCCCAATGGGGCCATGCAGAGTCAGACTGAACAGCAACAACACACTACAGTGAGAACAAGAACGACAAACAACACAGTATGAATCAAATGCAATCGCCTCCCAAGCTCCCAGGAGTCCTGCATGTGCAGCCCATTGGCTGGACTAGAAGAGCTCATAAGCTACGGTGATAGAACGGGCATGGACAGGCTTGCTACAGATGGCTCAGAGAACAAAAGCAACTATAGGGTCTGCCTTGTAAGGGCCTGGAGAAAGCAAGTGCCAGGCTGGGCCATGTGGGAGCTCAGTATGGGAACAGTGGGCCCACCAGGAGAGGGAAGGAAAGAAAGAAGCATTTAGGAATGCCTACTACATGCCACACACTACGCTAAGTGCTTTACAAATAAGGTCTCATATGATATTTATAACAACTGTGGGAGGCAGGTGCTATAATTACCTCCATTTTCCAGTTGAAGAAACTGAGGCAGACAGAGGTTAAGTGACTTGGCCAGAGTCATAAAGCTAGTAAGCACCTGAGGTTGGCTCGGAGCCTTCCTGATTCTGGGTGCAGTGTTCTATGCACTCAATCATCTAGCTGTGTCAATAGTGGCTGATACTGTGGGGAGTCAGCTGGGATTGGTGGCTCTCTAACTCTGGTCTCAGGACTTCATTATGCTCTTAAAAATTATGGAGGATTCCCTCAAAGAGCTTTTGTTTGTGTGGCTTTTATCTGGATTTACCACATTAGAAATGAAAACATCTCAGTGTTAATTATGAAATAGTTGTGACCACGTGAAAGGCTCCTAGGGACCCCTGGACAGCCTGGACCACCCTTTTAGAACTGCTGGCCTGCAGCAGCAACAAACTGAGCATTAGAAGAGCACACCTACGAGCCTGAAGAGAGCTGCGGGCGGAGCTTCTGTTAGGTCACTGGGGAAGTGCTAGGGCCATCTATGCGAACAGGGACTAGGCCTGAAGCAAAGTAAGGGACTGCAATCATTTTCTCCTCTCTTATGTATACTTGCCAGGTGCTGTAGGCATTATGACCCCCATTCTAAAGATGAGCATTATGTTTCTGCATGTTTATATGTGACTTACATGTCCAGTTATGGTCTGGGCTTTCCAGGACTTCCCATGTGCTGCTGCTACCCTACAATCTCTGTGTGTGATTACCACCCACAACCACGCTTTGGGACACTAGGCATTGTGTACTGTATGAGACAATTACTTGGTCTATAGCACGTGATGACGTATTCTATTTTTACACATACTAATACTTAATAAAAGTAATAGTGAGCACTGATAAAACACTTCAAAGTTTGCAAAATATTTTACATATGTTAACTCATTTGACACTCACAACAACCCTGGGAGGTAGGTACTATACTATAATAATATTTTACAGATGAGGACACTGAGACACAAAGAAATTAAGAAGTAAGTGCAGAAGCTGGCTTGAAACTCAGGTCTTCCTGCTTCCAAGTTCACCCTCTCTCCACTGTGCCATCATGTTTGCTGAATGTAATTCTAATGTAGACGACATGTACTAGATACAATATATAACATGTAGCATCTCAAAACACAGTTGTAGCTGGTAATCACATGTAGAGATCATATGAGAGCACCAGCAGCATGTTAGGACCTAGAGGACTCCACATTCCTAGCAGACATGCCAGTTAAAGCTCTAAAAATTCACTAGAAAAAAATGACAAGAAAGAAAACCAAAGGGAAACAACTTTAAATTCCTCTAGTCAGTCCAGGGCTGCAAAAAAAGACTGCCAGTCACGGCCTAATTGATAAATGGTCAAACGACATGCTCCATAATCCGAGCTGAGTGGCCAACACATATAATCAATGCTCCAGTCAAAAGAGCAGACATGGAGGAGTAGCTAGACAGTGACATGAGAAGCTCCCAGTGGGGGCCGTCTGCACCCCAGTCACCTCCTTCTCATCCTCTCCTGGTTCCACATCTTTGTCAAAAGGATCATCAGTCTGCAACATAGTCTCAGCTCAAAATTTCAACTGTCTTTGACAGCAGAGGGCAGCATGTGAAGGGAAGAATGAAAACAAAGTAAAAAGTTGGTGTTGAGAATAGGGGCAACTGAGCACAGAGATTATTATTATATGGAAAAGAGGTTAGAAGCCTTTCCAACAAGCCCAGTGGTAAAGTAAATGTATTTATTCTAATTCATACTGCTCATTACCATCAACATGATTTAAAATAGCTAATGCTAGCTAAAAGGGGGAATAAACATAGGCAAAGATGAAACAGAACTATCATTTTCTGTAGATTTAGGGTCTTGAGAACCCTAAAGAATCAACTAAAAATGTAACTGAAACAAATTCAGCAAACTTGCAGGATATAATATAAATTCATATTAATTATTGGCCATTTCTGTATATTATCAATAAAACTGAGAAGAGAAATAAGGAGAAATTCCATTCAAAATAACAGAATTGGGGCGGCCAGGTAGCACAGCGAGTGGGAGCACCGGCTCCAGTGTCAGGATGACCTGGGGATCAAATCTGGGCTCAGATACTTAGCACCCACACCCAGAAGTAACTGGCCATGTAACCTTGAGCAAGTTACTTAACCCTGATTGCTTAGGGGCAGCCAGGTGGCTCAGTGAGTAAGAGCACCGGCTCCAGTGTCGGGATGACCTGGGGATCAAATCTGGGCTCAGATACTTAGCACCCACACCCAGAAGTAACTGGCCATGTAACCTTGAGCAAGTTACGTAACCCCGATTGCTTAAAAAAAAAAATAACAGAATTATTTCAATTATAATTAAATATAGATTAAGGCATAAAATAGTCGGAGGGTCTATCTACCAAGGGCAGCAAGGTGGAGCCACAGTGCACAGAGTGCCAGGCCTGGAAGGAGGAAGACTCTTCTTTCTTAATTCAAATCTGGCCTCAGACACTTACTAGCTGTATTACCCTGGACAAGTCACCTTACCCCGTTTGCCTCAGTTACCTCATTTGTAAAATGAGGTGGAGAAAGAAATGGCAAACCACTCCAGTTTCTCTCCCAAGAAAACCCCAAATGGGGTCAGGGAGAGTCAGACATGACAGAAACGACTAAACAATATCTACCAACCAAGGCACACAGGAACGATGATTAGCACTACAAAATACTCTTTACAGAAATATAAAGGCCTAAATAATTGGAAGAACAGAAGTTGCTCATGAATATCCAAAGCAAAAAATACGACAATAATCCCTAAATTACTTATGCAATGTAATGGCAATCAAATTCACAAAGTATTATTTTACAGCAGTGGTTTTTAAACTTTCCAGTCTCAGGACACCTTTACACTCTTAAAAATTGAGGACCACCGCCCAAGAGATTTTAGTTATGTGGGCGATAACTGCTGATATTTATCATAATAAAAATGACAACATCTTAGCATTATTACAAAAATAGTTTTAACTTTGTGGACCCCCTGGAAGGGTCTCAGGAACTCCCCAAGGGTCCTCAAACCACACTTTTGAGAACCACTGCTTTAAAGAGCTAGAAAAAATAACAAATTTCATCCAGAGGAACAAAAGGTGAAGAATTTTAAGGGAAATAATGAAGAAAAGGAAGGAAAGAGGGATAACCAAATCTCAAAACATACTACAAAGCAGTAACCATCAAAAACAATTTAGTAGTAAAACTGAGAGGTCAATCAGAGGAACAGATTAGTTATACAACATACATAAACAAACCAGCATAACAGTACAGTGTTTGAGAAACCCAAAGACTCCAGATACTAGGGTAAAGACTTAAAATCTGACAAAAGTTGCTGGGAAAACTATAAAGTAATTGGGAAGAAATGAGGGTTGGTCAACATCTCACACCATATAGAAACTCCAAATGGATACATGGGAACAAAAGTGGAACAAAGAAGAAATCATCTTTGTGTGTGTGTGTGTGTGTGTGTATCACAGAAGATAAAACGGACAATTTTCATTACATAAAATTAAAAAGTTTTTTTTTTATTTTTTTTTAAGCAATCGGGGTTAAGTAACTTGCTCAAGGTTACATGGCCAGTTATTTCTGGGTGTAGTGCTGAGTATCTGTGCCCGGATTTGATCCCCAGGTCATCCCGACTCTGGGGCCGGTGCTCTTACTTGCTGAGCCACCTGGCTGCCCAATTAAAAAGTTTTCACACAAAGCCAATGCATTTCAAATCAGAAGGGAAACAGGTGACTGGGGAAAATCTTTCCAACAAATTGCTATGATAAAAGTTTAATTTCCAAGATATATAAGAGACTCAAATTTATAAAAACAAAACCAACTATTCCCTAGTCGATTAAAGGTGAAATCATTTGAATAGGTAGTTCACAAGGGAGTAAATCCAAGCAATCTACAGCAATATGAAAAAATGCTCCAATCACTAATAATTAGAGGAATGCAAATGAAAGCAGTATTGAGGTTCTACCTCATACTCAGATTGGCAACAAAGACCAAAAAAAAAAAGAAAATGAGAAATGCTAGCATGGCTTTAGGAAACTAGGCACACCAAAGCACTGTGGGTGGAGCTGTGAACTGGCTTTGACCCAGCTATGTCAATACTAGGCCTCTACACAAAAGAGATAAAACAAAGAAGGAAGGGATGCATACATACAAATTATTTACAGCAGCTGTTTTTCTATTGTCAAGAGAACTACAAACTCAGAGGGTGGGCACCTATTGGAAATGGCTAAAACAAATTCTGGTATATGAATGTAACAGAAAGAAATGTGGAAGGGGACAGTTTCGGAGAAACCTGTCAAGATCCATGTGAACTGATATAGAGTGAAGTGAGTAGAATGAGAAGAATAATTTCTACTATAACAGAAACATTGTAAAGACAGCTTTGAAAAGCTCAATAACTCTGACTAATGCAATGACCAACTACAATTTCAGAAGACTAATGATGAAGCATGCTACCCACCTCTTCACAAAGGGCTTAGCAACTCAACATGCAGAGTAAGATATAAAATTTTCAGACACAGACAATGTGGGAATTTGTTTTCCCTGACTATGTATATTTGCTTACAAAGGCTTCTTCTTTGCTTTTTTTTTCCAATGCGGCAGAGGAATGGTGAAAAGGGATAGCCATAAGGTAGAAAAAAAATTGAGAGAAATAAAAAGAAAATAAAGACAAGAATGTTACTAAGGACAAATATGGTACTGATACCTAAATCAGGAAGAGATAAAACAGAGAAAGAAAATTATAGACCAATCTCCCTCATGAATATAGATACAAAAATTCTAAATAAAATACTAGCAAAAAGACTAAAGCAACTTATCTCAAGAATAATACACTTTGATCAGGTACAATTTATTCCAGGAATGCAAGGATGGTTTAATATTAGGAAAACCATCAGTATAATTGATCACATCAACAATAAAACTAGCAGAAACCACATCATTATCTCAATAGATGCAGAAAAGGCTTTTGACAAAATACAACATCCATTCCTATTAAAAACACTAGAAAGTATAGGAATAAATGGAGTCTTCCTTAAAATAACAGGTAGTATCTATTTAAGGCCATCAGCAAATATTATATGTAATGGGGATAAGCTAGAAGCATTTCCAATAAGATCAGGGATGAAACAAGGGTGTCCACTAGCACCCCTCTTATTCAATCTGGTACTAGAAATGTTAGCATTAGCAATTACAGAAGAAAAAGAAATCAAAGGTATCAAACTAGGCAAAGAAGAGATCAAGCTATCACTCTTTGCAGATGATATACTTAGAGAATCCTAGAGAATCAAGTGAAAAAGCTACTTAAGACAATAAATAAATTTAGCAAAGTTGCAGGATATAAAATAAACCCACATAAATCCTCGGCATTCCTGTATTATTTCTAATGAAATTCAACAGCAAGAGATAGAAAGAGAAATCCCATTTAAAGTTACTGTAGACATTATAAAACATTTGGGAATCTACCTGCCAAAAAAAACCCAGGATCTATATGAACACAACTACAAAACACTTTTCACACAAATAAAGTCAGATCTAACTAACTGTAAAAACATCAATTGCTTGTGGCTGGGTCAAGCTAATATAATAAAAATGACAATTTTACCTAAATTAAATTACATATTTATGCCATGCCAATCAATTTACCAAAAAATTACTTCATTGAGGTAGAAAAAATAGTAACAAAATTCATTTGGAAGAACAAAAGGTCCAGAATACCAAGGGAATTAATGAAAAGAAATGCTTGGGAAGGTATATACTAGCTATACCAGATTTTAATCTGTATTATAAAGCAGTAGTCATCAAAACTACTTGGTACTGGCTGAGGAATAGAAGAGTGGATCAATGGAATAGAATGAGTACAGGAGACTCAGCAGTCAATGACTAGAGGAATCTACTGTTTGATACACCCAAAGACCCCAGTTTCTGGGATAAGAACTCACCATCTGACAAAAACTGCTGGGAAAACTGGAATATAGTATGGCAGAAACTGGGCATAGACCATTATCTAACACCATATACCAATATCAAGTCTAAATGGGGGTATGATCTAGGAATAAAGGCTGATATTGTAAGCAATCTATGAAAGCAAGGAATAGTTTATCTGTCAGATTTATGGAGAGGAGAAGACTTTATGACCAAACAAGAATTAGAGAGCATTATAAAATGCAAAATGGATAATTTTGATTATATTAAATTGAAAAGTTTCTGTACAAACAAAGCCAATGTAACCAAGATTAAGAGGGAAGTGGAAAATTGGGAAAGAATTTTTACAACCAATGTCTCTGATAAAGGCCTCATTTCTAAAATATACAGAGAATTGAGTTAAATATATAAGAGTATAAGTCATTCCCCAATTGATAAATGGTCAAAGGATATGAACAAGCAGTTTTCAGAGGAAGAAATTAAAGATATCTATAAGCATATGAAAAAATGCTCTAAATCACTATTGATTAGAAAAATGCAAATCAAAACAACTCTGAGGTAGCACATCTCACCAACCAGATTGGCTAAGATGACAAAATAGGAAAATGACAAATGCTGGAGAGGATGTGGAAAAATTGGAACTCTAATGCATTGCTGGTGGAGTTGTGAACTGATCCAACCATTCTGGAGAGCAATCTGTAATTATGTCCAAAGGGCTATAAATAGGTGTATACCCTTTGACCCAGCAATACCACTTCTAGAGTTGTATCCCAAAGAGATCATAGAAGCGGGAGGAAGACCCATATGTACAAAAATGTTTATAGCAGCTCTTTTTGTTGTGGCAAAGAATTGGAAATTAAGGGGGTGCCCATCCATTGGGGAATGGCTAAACAAGTTGTGGTATATGCATGTTATGGAATACTATTGTGCTATAAGAAACGAGGAGCAGACAGACTTCATATTTACCTGCAGAGGCTTATACGAACTGATGCTGAGTGAGAAGAGCAGAACCAGGAGAAATCTGTACACAATTATAGACACAATGTGTGTGATGACCAGCTTTGATAGACTGGACTCTTCTCAGCAATGCAGGACTACAAGTAAACTCCAAAAGACTCATAATGGAGAGAGATGTCTACATTCAGAGAAAGAACTGAGTTTGAATCCAGATTGAAGTAAACTACCTGCTCTCTTTCTTTGTTGTGTTTGCTTTTGTCTCCTCTTTCCCATTGTTCCTTCCATCTGATACAATCCTTCTTTATAACCCGATTAATTTCTAACGTGAAAGTATTTGCAGATCCTATACTTGACTGTATGCCGCCATGGCGGGGGGAAGGGGGAGAAAATTTGGAACTCAAGGAATTGTGGAACTGAATCTTGTAAACTAAAAGTAAACAAATTAATAAAGACCAAAAAAAAGAATGTTACTAAGGCATGTTTAAAAAATACAGACTAGAGAATAGAAGGAAGGCCAGAAAAAAGCTGACAAGCAAGCAAGCCATCTGTGAAAGCTACAAGCTGGACTTATTCTAGAAATAAAAAGAAAAACAAGCTAAATAGAATATAGATGCAATTGCGTGTACAATTCCTTCTTCATGTTCCAGGGATATGCAAATGCCCATTTGACGTGATATTTGTTAAGAAATTTTAAGAATCGAAGACAAAAGGAATTTCCCTTCCCCACATGTTACTGGCCCCTATATATGAATGCTACACGCATGGCATACCACTTCCCTTATCTCATTCATACTTACCATAGTTTCCTCTTGCAGAAAGGAAAAGAAGAAGCTATAGAGAGAGTTGATTTTCTCCTTATGATCAATGAAGTCAAACATTGCAATCAACCATCGAAAAAAGAGTACCTACACCAAGAGACAGAACACTGGCCTTCAGGTAAATATGACTAAAGCACAGAAGCTTAGCCCCTCCCCCCCCCGAGACTGTTTAATCACCTGAATTTCTATGCTATTCAAACATGCAAAAAAATAATTTCATTTCTCACTCCAAATTCTTTCAGCCAAGTTCAAGTGTCAGGTTGAATTGTTCCCAGACTGAGGCCTTTTGCAGAAGCAGCCACTGCCATTATCGTGAAAAAGTCTCTCAGACATATCATTGAAAATCTTTTAAGCAATTACCTTTATATTACTGGAACAATTGCTAGCACAGAGCCTGGAGACAGCTCTAACCACAGCACTTTCAGGTATCAGAGTCGTTGGAATGAGGCA
Organism: Petaurus breviceps papuanus; assembly: GCF_028583685.1. Classification (NCBI taxonomy): domain Eukaryota; kingdom Metazoa; phylum Chordata; class Mammalia; order Diprotodontia; family Petauridae; genus Petaurus; species Petaurus breviceps. Next base: position 5,021,788 of record NW_027187307.1, read on the forward strand.
CTTCAACATCCGAGCTTTTACTGCTTCAGCTAGAAAACAGAATAGTTTCAGATGAAAGCACTTCTCAGATTCCTGTCTCTCCCCCAATCTCTCTTTCTTAGAACCTAATCCTATCATCTTGACCAAAAAAAAAAAAAGAGCCACAAAACACCCCTCATGCAAATTAAAAAAAAAAAATCCAATGAGCAATCCCAAACCCTGACTTCACTAGAAAATAGCACTGGATTCAAAGTTAAAAGATCTTAACACAAATGGTGGTTTGCCTAGCCCCTACTTCTTTTATAAAGAATGGGGAAAAAATCCCAAATACAGCCGTCCTTTGAAGTGGCAGGTAGCAAGGCATGCATCCTGAACGCAAGCACCTGTGCACACCCCCTCCATGCTCACATTAGTATTTGAACATTCCCATCTGGAGGTAGGACTGATGTGGCCATGGACACAGCTTTGTATTCAGCACTTTTGGACACCAATGTTACAAGAGATATCACTGGGGATAAATCTGAATGTCTTTGTGGAGGGATTGTCCTTGGTGCTCACTCCCCCTGACCCACCAACCATCTTTTCATTTTCAGTCTTATCGCTCCTTTCATGGTTTGCCATGGCCCCAAAACTCATTACCATTACAGAAAGAACTACAATGTTGGGCTTATCCTCTGGGGAGGATCTTGGGAATAATTTGAACAAGAGTCACAGAGGGTAAAAGTGCAATAAAGATTGTGATCTGTGCTGATGGAGGGAAGTCACACACTGATGAGATCATAGATCTATTCAAATATTAGTCGTTCTTCTGCTCAGAAAATCAGCAGCTCCTTATTACTTATGTACTCAATTCGATTTCCTTTGCCACAATGTGACACCAACTTGCCTTTCCTGTCTTATGTCATGCTGCTCCTGTACATATATAATATACACTTGGAACTATTCTGACCCTCTGAGGTTCCATGGTGCTTCCTACACCAGGAATGGCCTCTTTCCTATGCTTTACTTGTTCCGCTGTTGCCAACTCAGAGCCCCCCTCCCTTGTCCTCCATCCCCAGGTGGTAACAACCTGTCCAATTGAAAAGCACTTTGTTTCCTATATCATCCTGTATGATAATTGTGTGTGTGTGTGTGTGTGTGTGTGTGTGTAGTAGACCATAAACCCCAGGAGGGTAGGCATGTGGTCCAAATCAAATTTCCTATCTATCTCAACCTAGCACAATGCTTCCAATCTAGGCCCTTAGTGTTTTTTGCCACATACAACAAACTCAAGAGAAGGTGTATTAGCCATTCTAATGTTCAAAATGAGCTGTGGCTAGCAAGGAAATCTAAAAAGAACCAAACAGGTTTGGGGTTCACCAAAACTTTTTTGTTTTGTTCTATTGGGGAAAAGAGGATCAATGAAGGGATGGAAATTGTTGCTCAGGGTAGATGGATCCATGATGCCAGAAAGTGCTGGATTGTTAAGTCCTTTTTCTCTGTAAAGCAGAACGCTGTTTAGCCTGGAAAGGACAAAACAAATATATAGAGATGTGATGCCTAAGATAAGGAAGGAGACAGTAAGGGAGCAGCTTGCCGCCCTTCTGGATTCCAAGTCACCTAGACCTGATCAGTTCCAACAAAAGGTACTGAAGGCACTAATAGAAGTGACTGCTAAGTCACTGCTACTGATGTCTGGGGAACTGGAAAAGGGCAAATGATTAGCTTTTTCAAAAAGGAGAGAAAGGAATCTGCAGACCCCCAAGCCATAAGCTTAACTCTGGGCCCCAGCAAATTTGGGGACAGATTATTAAAGAGTGTTTAGTGAACATTTCATCTCTAAAGGGAGCAGAGATCACACAGCACCACCAAGGCCTCCTCAAGAACAAGTCAGGCTGGACTGAGCATTCACTTTCTTTCTTCCTCCTCTTTTTTTTTTTTTTTTTGGAAAAGGCTACTAATCTAGTATTATCAGGAAAATGGTGTCAATCTAGGCCACCCAGTATTTTTATTTTATTTATTTGTTACATTTTGAGTTCCAAGTTGTCTCCCTCCCTCATTGCCAACCTGACATTAGGGAAGGCCAACATCTGACATAGACACATATGTGGAACCATACAATATATACTTCCATTCGGCAATTCTTCTCTGGAGATGGATAGCATCTCCCTTGAGAGTTCATTTAAATCAGGCCTGAATGACCTGCGGTCTACCACAGGATTTCAGGCAGCCCATGAAAAACGTAGAGGAAAATTTCCGGGTCACTCTTCTGAAAGGCACAGCTTCCAAGAATAAGGGCACTAACTGTCCTAATATGTTCTACCCTGGCCACCCCACAAGTCTTACCTTCGGTTCTACACACTACATTTTAGAAAGGATTCTGAAAAGCCAGAGTAACCAAAGAAGGGCAACCAGGTTTGTGAAAGGTCTTGAGGTGATGCCATTTAAGGATGAGCTGAAGGAAATGAGGATATTTTGGAGAACAGAAGACTAAAGGGGTGACACTGAAAGCTGTCTTCTACCTGAAGAATTGCGATACAGAATAGGAATTAGGGGCAGCTAGGTGGCGCAGTGAATAGAGCACTGGCCCTGGAGTCAGGAGGACCCGAGTTCGGTTCCGGCCTCACACACTTACCACCCCCACAAAAAAACTAGCCGTGTAACCTTGGGCAGGTTACTTAACCCCAATTGCCCTCCAAAAGGCAAAAAAAAAAAGTATGCCTTAGCAAGCTTATGCCCTGAGAAAGCAATGGAAGGAAAGAAAGTCAAAAAAACCAAAAGAGGTCTAAATAGCTTGGTGATTAGTCAACAAAATAATCCAGTATCCTTAAAACCAATCATATTCAGGAGTTCTCTCTAGTGCCTAAGTTTGAAAAATAATACAATACATAATAGTCTCTATCCCTTGAATCCACAGTTAAGTCTTAAACCAAACTGCAGTTCACCTGAGCCTTTAGTAGGATGGCTAAGATCTATAAATAAGTGCATACCCTTTGACCCAGCAATACCACTTCTAGAGTTGTATCCCAAAGAGATCACAGAAGTGGGAAGAGCACCTGTATGTACAAAAATATTTATAGCAGCTCTTTTTGTGGTGGCAAAGAATTGGAAATTAAGGGGGTGCCCATCAATTGGGGAATGGCTAAACAAGTTATGGCATATGAATGTAATGGAATACTATTGTGCTATAAAAAATAAGGAGCAGGGGTGGCTAGGTGGCGCAGTGAATGGAGCACCAGCCTGGGAGTCAGGAAGACCTGAGTTCAGATCCAGCTTCAGACACTTAATGCAAAGACTAGCCGTTTGACCTTGGGCAAGTCACTTAACCCCAACTGTCCTCCAAAAAGCAAAAATAAATAAATAAAGATTAAAAAAAAATAAGGAGCAGACAGACTTCATAATGACCAGGAAAGACCTATATATACTGATGTTTAATAAGAAGAGCAGAACCAGGAGAAATTTGTACACAATTACGGACACAACATATGTGTGACGACTAACTCTGATAGACTGGGCTCCTTTCAGCAATGTAAGGTTATAAGACAACTCCAAAAAACTCAGGATGGAAAGAGATATCCATATCCAGAGAAAGAATTACAGGGTCTGGGTTGGCTAGGTAGCGCAGTGAATAGAGCACCAGCCCTGGAGTCAGGAGGACCTGAGTTCAAATTTGGCCTCAGACACCTAACACAAAAACTAGCCGTGTGACCTTGGGCAAGTCACTTAATCCCAATTGCCCTCCAAAAAGAAAAAAAAATTAGAGTCTGAATGCAGATTGAAGCAAACCACTTGCTCTCTTTCTTTTTCTTGTTTTCTTTCCCATTGTTCACTCCATTGGTTACAATCCTTCTTTACAACCTGACTAATGTTTAATGTGAAGGTATTTATAGATCCTATATTTGATTGCATGCTGCCATGGGGCAGGGGAGGGGGGGGTGATGGGAGGAGAGGAAGGGGGAGAAAATTTGAAACTCAAGGAATTGTAGAACTGAATGTTGTAAACTAAAAGTAAATAAACAAATTAATAAAAATGAAATGACGGGTGGCTAGGTGGCACAGTGAGTAAAGTGCCAGCCTCAGAGTCGGGAGGACCCAAATTCGGTTCCAGCCTCAGACACTTAACACCCACACAAAAATACTAGCCATGTAACCTTGCAAGTTATTTAACCCCAATTGCCCCCCAAAAGGAAAAAAAAAACCTAAATGAAGTGAAGTGAAATTTCTAAGGAGGAAATAGTATGATTATAAGGAGCAAGATTAGAAATAGGGGGACCCGAGTTCGGTTCCGGCCTCAGACATTTAACACAAAAAACTAGCCGTGTAACGTTGAGCAAGTTACTTAACCCCTCGAAAAAGGCCAAAAAAAAAAAAAAAAAAGAAATATCATCATCAAAAGATTTAACTAGCATGTGACAAAGAAAAAACAAAACGAGGGATTTTTTCAAATTACATTGTGCAAAAATTCCCATGGCCAAAGAGGTCATCCATTTGGTGGCCAAGGAAGACCTCTTTAGTGCCACAGATTGACTGTCTATTATAAAGTCTCAACAGTCAAGAATCCCATTGGAGAGTGTGGCTACCAGTAATTCACTAGAATGAATCCAAGGATAGCCAGACTTTGTTTTCCCCTTGATTCCTTATGGAGAAGAATTAGAGGCGAGGTAAACTGTAGTTTTTAGCTTTAATTTCAACAGTGTTTGGGGGGAATTAAAGAGATCTAGACTATTATTCACCGGCCCTGGAGTCAGGAGGACCTGAGTTGAAATCCGGCCTCAGACACCTAACACAAAAACTAGCCATGTGACCTTGGGCAAGTCACTTAACCCCAACTGCCCTACCTTCCCCCCTCCAAAAAGAAAAAAAGATCCAGTCATTCGAAGCAAGGTTATCAGAAAGAATTAAGTTATACCCCTTCCCTCTTCCTTCTGCCAGCTCCCCACCCTGCCTCCAACAAAGAGAAGGGAGACAATATATATACAACAAAGAAAGGATCTGTCAAGGCAAGGGTATCTGGTCATTGTGTCAAGAGACAGGCAAGCATAAGATTATGAAAGAGGAGAAAGGACTGAAGGGCTATTGTAATCCTGGAGTCAAGTAAGAGATGAGCTGGGAAGGTCTTCAGAAGAGAAAGAGCTAGACCCTCTGAAGACAAAGCAACTGCTTGTCCTCTAAGGAACAATGATGTAGACTTCAGAGAAGCATTTAGTAAAAATCTTACTGTTACTGTAGAAGAGATGGAAAGATGTAAGCCAGACCACAACAGTTACATAAATTTGGAACTCGCAAAATGGTCAGAGTCAAAGAGTAGTAGGTTGAAAGTCTACCGGTAAAGCCTTTGCTAGTGGAATGCTTCAGGCATCTGTAGTTGGTCCAGGGCCAGACAGGACAGATTTATTCAAAAAGCACTTGCTACTTACCTTCCCCATGGTAGGGGAAGATAAAATCCAACAGTCCTCAACTCCAAAGAGCTAACATTCTACTGGGAAGAATATAGTATGTGCATAGTTAAGTAAATACAAAATATACAGAAAGTAAATAAAGAAATTTCAAGGTGAGAGGCAAGAGCGCCATCAACTGGAAGAGAGGGAAATTAGGAAAGACTTTGCAGGGGGTGGTACATCAACTGAGCCCTGAAGGAAGTCAGGGTTTCCAAGAGTCAAAATGTGCAGAGTAAGAGAATTCCAGACCCAGGGGTTAGCCTATGAAAAGGTACAGAGACAGGAAATGGAATGTCACAAAGAAAATTGCAAGGTGGACAGTTATCAAAACAGATGACACAAAGATAAAAGGGTCAGATGACAAAATCTGCATCCAAAAAATTAACAGGTCAGCATGATGTGTTAAATCTAACAAAATGGAATTTACTAGGGATAAATATAAAGTCTTATACTTGGGTTAAAAAAAATCAATGTCTGGGGAAAATATGGTTATTCAGTGGAATAGAGGACTTTGAAGCATTCTTGCTGAAAAAACCAGAGTTGAACAGAAAATTTGACATTCAGATAAAAGAAGCAAGAAAAGCGTGAGAAGCTAAGATGAGTCCCACTGCACAGGAAGAGGTCGTTTTTTTCTATGGTAAAACTGCAGGAACTAATATTACCAAAGGGGTAAAAGAAAAAGAATGACCTCCAGGGTCCTACAAAAGCTCTTACATTGTCAGTTAAATGTTTATTACATACCTCTGCTGCTCCAGAACCAGCTGCTGGATGGAACAAACTGTTGTTAAGTGTCTGAGATGAAGACATGATTGTGACCAACAAGGAATAAAAGCCACTGAATAAGTAAGAAGGAAGGAGGAGCAGAGCCTGATCTTAGCCCTTACTGAAACTCCACTGAAAGCAATACCGTGTATCATTAGGACTCCATGGTTCTGTCTCTACCTTGGGGGCATGAGGGGGGAAGGAGAGGAGATATCAAATCTTTAGGTGCTTGGCTGAGTCCTTCCTTCATTCTTCAACAGAAATGTAATAGTGGCCATGTCATAGAGCATTCATTAATGGAGACATCATGAGTGATCATGGGAAGTAGGGGCACCCTAAGACTGCAGACCCTATCAGTTAGCCCCTGTTATATAAACTATACTCGTTCCATGTCTGGTGTATATGAATGTGATTGTATCCCCAAGCTAAGGAAATAAAAGATTATTCCTATAAAAAAACAAAAATCAATGTCACAAATACAAGATGATTAAAAAAGCTTTGGGTCTTTTAAACAGCAAGTCCAATGAGTCCAGGGATTGATAAGGCAGCCAAAGATGTGAATTTAGGGGGTCCTTACCCACAAAGGGTCTAGGGACAGACTTCGGGAGGAATCCTTGAACTTGGATGGGAAAAAAATTACATCTTTATTTTAACTAATTCACAGCCTTTCCTTCTATTCTAAATGTAGGTAACAATACTTCATTCTGAGCAGAGGTCTATCCATATGCTTCACTGGATCGACCACCAAAGGGGTCCAAGGTCCCAGAAGCTACCATGATCTTAGGCTTCATTAGAAAAGGCAGAGGAGGTGATAATCCTGCTGTGCTCAACTCTAGGCAGGCCAAATCTAAAGTGCCCTGTGCAATTCTAGGCACTAGATTTTCAGAATGACCTTGATACAAGAAGAGGAAGACAGAAAGGCTTGGAACACATTTCCAACAGCAGACCTCGTCTTGCTGTCTGAGTGTCAGCCACAGCAACAGTACCAATATTGACATTCTTAAAGTAGATGTACAGCTTCATGTACAATCTTTTTATGTTCTACTACGTATATGGAAATGTTCATTTTGACACTTAAGTTCAGAATAAAAAAAGAATAATTTAAAAAGTATTGACATTCTCACTATAAATGAAACCAAAATATGTAAATGAACATGTAGTTATTTAAATGGAAGAGAGGCTCACAGGTTCTCCTTCAAGTAGCAAATGCTTTTATCACATGCCCAAAGGCAACAAGAAGTAATTCCATGGCACAGTTGTCATCTTGCCAGCAGAGCTCAGAATAAGGAAAAAGGCCATCATAAAGCCAACTGTAGCTTATATATCAACATCTGCTGGGAAGGATGAACTTCAACATTTCTCTGATGAACCTGGCAAGAACATCTAATTAAGAAATCCATTTGGTGCTTAGAGACTTCAAATTAAAGGTGGGCAAGAAAGATAGCAAGAAACATGGTGAAGAACAGAGTTCAGGTCAGAAGGCTTAAAGATTACTCAGAAGCCTCATGCTTATTTAGCATTAATACTTTCATCTGAAACCATAATTTAAAAATACTGTCACGGCTGCTGTATCAGTCTCAAACCCATTTTTCTACTCACAATCCTGGTAACTTTCTGAAGCAAAAAACCCTTCCCTGGCCACCGTACCATGAAATGTGGTGTCAGTCAGTTCCTGCTGTAATGTGAACTCCTGGAGGACAGGGACAAATGACTTGCCTTTTGTTTTTGTATTCCCGTGCTTAGCACAAGGCCTGACACACAGGGCTTAGTAAGTGCTTTTTTGCTCATTCATGAGCATTGGAAAGGCTTGGAGAGAAATAACAATCATCACTACAACAATATGAAACTGATTATAGCCTGACAGGATACAGCTGATTATCCACGTGGGAGTCAATCTAGAATCAGCTATGCTCCAGTCAGATCAACCAGGTAGAACAAAAGGCCAAGTTAATTTGAAACTACAAGACAAAGAAGAGAAGGTACTTTGTGCAAATGGAACAGCTCAATCAGCCCATTTAAGCTGCTGCTTTGGAATATTAACAGATTTGCAGAGTCTCATGGGGGGTGGGGGGTGGGGTGTAAGATTATGAACATCCAAAGAAAGGAAGAGACAAAAATGAGCTTGCATAAAGCATTGAATATGACCCAACCAAGCCAGATCATCTGAAGAATATTTATAAAGGAAAACTGGAAGGATGACAGATGGAAAAAGCCTAATAGATCTGCCAATATTTCCATAATCATCTATTTTCATCACTGAGGACAACGGAATCACCTCCTTTGATCTCTTAACAACTTGGATCCCAATTGACATTTAAGAAAATGAAGTTAGAAAGTGCAGCTGAGGCAGACCAAGTATACAAAGCAGAAGTCTGCGTTGACACAATTTCCAAGGCTCTGGGGCATCGGCTCAGATCCAGAGGACGTAGCACCAACACACAATGATCTACGTGAGTAACAAGGGCAGGCTTTAGCTTCTAGAGCAGACCACGTCTTTGGTTACGCAGACAATAGGAAGGTGTATGTAGACATTCAAAGGCGCATACCAGAAAAAAAATCTGGGGAGAAATGGCCTGCTATCTAGGTGACCAGCACTACCAACTGCCACCTACAGGCCAGGAAACCCAAAGGCGTAGCCCTTGGCAGCAACATAACCCTCCCCACATCGTCCCCAACCAAAGATGCTGATCCACAGCCTGCCCACTACCGCCATTAAGTGCGGCACAAACTTTTGAGGAGATTCAACCTGGCAAGTGCACGTGCAAATGCTGCAGCCCCGCCTCCTCAGGGGTCAAAGCTACTGGACACCCAGAAAAGCAAGCCCTTGGTGCTGCCAATGCATCATAGCTTACTTTAGTTTATTTCTGCGGGGGGGAAGGCAAGGCAATTGGGTTTAAGTGACTTACCTAAGGTCACACAACTAGTGTCATGTGTCTGAAGCTGGATTTGAACTCGGGTTCTCCTGACTCTAGGGCAGGTGCTCTATTCACTGCACCACTTAGCTGCTTCCCATCAGAGTTTATTCATAGAAATGACACTACCAAAGATGTAGTACTATCTCTTTGCTGATGCACCCAAAGAACCACCTGACTTGTGGCTGGAACCTCCCATGAGACAGCAGGCATTATCTGACTTTTCTAATTGTATCCCCAGTTCTTAGCACACTGCTTGGCACATAGTAACCACTTAAATGCTTCTTCGTCTGTTCATCTCCATTTATTTAAAGATCTATTGGAAGTCAAACCTGACAACTGAACAGGGAGTTGGGGCAGCTAGGTGGCGTCAAGCAGATTTGTCTCCAGTCTCAGACACTAATGGTGTGATCCTGGGCAAGTTACTTCACCTGTTTGCCTCAGTTTCCTTATCTGTCAAATGAGCTGGAGAAGGAAATGGTAAGCCACTCCAGTATCTCCACCAAGAAAACCCCAAATGGGCTCACAAAAAGTTGGATATGACTGAAAACAATTGAACAACAACAAAGTAACAATACATACAAAAGGGTAAATAACAAAAAAAAAGTTACAGCTGCAGGTATAATCACTGACAATCACTTTGTGGTGTCTCAATTAATTGTTCTGGGGCTTTTTTATTGCTTTTACTCTCCAATGTCCTTGTTCATATATGTAGGTGCTTATAAAGTTGCTGGAAGTTAAAGTTCATCAAATAATAAAGCGTGCAAGATCTCACTGTGTTTATCGATTATAGAAAAGCATTTGACCTTGCAAAGCAAAATGTAGTCTTCAAGCCTTACTTCAAACAAGGTGTTTCCCGTGTCCATGGAAAGATCATACAAGAGTCCTTGACAGACAGATGCAGTCACAAAGATAACTTTATTCAATGACCCTCCCACTGAAAGCCAGTCAGAAGCAAGGCAACGCTAAGGAAGGAAAGCATTGAGAAAAGGTCTTTGCTGCTGTTATGGAAGTTGTTCAAATGGAGGAGAGTGACTTCTGGGAGACACTGATGTCCTTTAGAATCTTTGATTTTCAAATCACATGACACTGATCAAATTAAGCTCCAGGTTGTTATAGGAACTCCTCAGTCAAGTTCACAATCACTCAAAAAAGATAAAAACTCCCAGAAATGCACACAGAAGAACAGTCAACTGGAGACAGAACACTTACTGCCCAGCAGTGATCTGCAGTGGAATTGGGAGTCCACTGCTAGACACTAAAATGAGTGTTTTAAGGCAGTGGGGATGAAAGACTGCAGCAAGACAGGTAGATCTGAGAATCATCAGCATAGAGATGGTCATCAAACCCAAGAGAGCTGAGGAGACAACCAAGGAGAACAGTACAGAAGGAGAAAAGGAGAGGGCTCAGGGCAGACCCCTGTGGGCACCTATGTTTATATGGGAGTGATCTGGAAGATGGTCCAGCAAAGGAGACTGAGGAGTGGTCTGACAGGGAGAACTAGGAAATAGTGGTATCCCTAAAACCTAGAGAGAAGAGAATATCAAAGAGGAAAAAGCGATCAACAGTGTCATAGGCTGCAGAAAGGGCAAGGAGAATGAGGACTGAGAAAAGACCACTGAATTTGGTAACTAAGAGAGTGTAAATTTGGAGAAAGCAGTTTCAGTGGAATAAGGTAGGAAGTCAGACTATATGATGTTAAGAGAGTGAGAGCAGACAAAGTGGAGGCAACTACTATAGACGGCCTTTTCAAGGAGTGTAGCCACAAAGGGCAGAAGAAATATAGCGCATCAGTTAGCAGGTATGAAAGGATCAAGTGGGGATTTCTTCAGGATGGAGGAAAACAGGGCATGTTCCTAGGAAGTAGGAAATGAGCCAGCAGACAAGGAAAGATTGGAAAAAGAGTGGGGAATGACAGAGGGGGCAATCTGTTGGAGCCAGGATGGAATGGGATCACTTGAATAGAGGGATTAGCCTTGGTGAGAAGTAAGGCCACCTCATCATATGAGACAGGAGTGAAGGAGGAGAGAGGGGCAGAAGCACCTGAGACAAGAGATGAGAATGAGGGGACGAGAGGGAGCTCACAGAAAATAGCCTCCATTTTTCTATAAAAAAGTGAGGTTCTCAGAAGAGAGAATAGGGGAAGGAGTAGCCATGGGAGGCGAGAGGTGTAGAAGAGGCATCGTGGAGAGTAGGATAGGGATAGCTGATTAAGGAGGTATAGTGGGATTGTCTAGCAGCAAAGAGGGCCCACTTGAAGTTGTGTATCATAAATTTGTAGTGGATGGTTGCATGGTTTTCTCCACCTTCATTCAGTAGGACATTTGTTGGAATGGAGGCAGTGAATGGCAGAAGTGATACAAGGCTGAGGCCCAACAGGATGTAATGAGCGATATAAGGGTCAAGAGAGAAGGACAGTAGAGAATTGAGTTGGTTCACCAAGGTGAACCAAGATGGAGAAAGAGAGTGGCTAGTGCAAGGGAGATGACCTGGGAGAGAAACTGAGGAACAAAGGTCAGAGGTCAGGGCACAGATAAAGAGTGAAGTTTCTGTAAGTGAAGGCAGAGAAAGAGGTGAAAAGTCAATAGATTATGGTCAGATTAAAGGGATTTCAGAATTGTTGAATGTGAAAGCAGTACATATGTGGGTGACAGACAGATCAAGAGCATAGCCATCTTTATATGTGGTTGAAGTAGGGTGCATAGGTGTACAGACGCTCACCTTAGAGTTTCAACACTAGAGATGCCGACTTTATCATAAAGTAGAAAACACTGAAATACAATCTAAGAAAGACAATATTACAGAGCTGAGAGAACATACATGTTTTCTACTGCTACATACCAAACGGGCCAGTGAGTGCCACATCTAACAGCGTGTCAATGTGTTCGGGTGCTAACCCCGACTTCCAAGCAATGTCTTCCACAGTTTGCAAGGGTCTCTCAATGACTGCTCTTTTGTTCTGCACATTCCTCATGCACTCTAGAAAATTGAAAGGGAAACTCTGAAGACCAGAAATTATTGTGAATAGTCATTCCTAGCAAAGTTACAATCTTGAACTCCTAGTAAGGCTAGCCTCAGAATGATGGCAATTTTTTTTTCTCCTTACATTTTTAGTATATTTTATAGCAACCACACTTTTAAACTGGAAAAATATTTCAGTCCCTGAAAAGCTAAGAATGTTGATGATTTTAGCCTTATCCATTTGATCTCCTGACTGTTCCACACATTCTGTTCTCACAGACTATGAGTTTGTCCCATCTGTAACCTCAGGAATTCTGCATGTAACTTTCACTACAAGGGAATTAGGAAAATATGTGGTAAACTATCTGAAAAGATAACAGAAGGAACTATCGGACACATCGTATCTGGAACAACAGTTGACAACAAAAACCTCCCACAAATCTCTAGAAGTCTGTGGTCTTCAGTCAGGACAAAATAATAATTTAATTCTTATTTGAAACCAACATGGAAAAAGGTAGTTATATCACTGTGCTGAAAAAGTCTTTAGAAATTATCCAGTCTAACTCTTTTATTTTGCTGATGAGAAAACTAAGGCCCCCAAAAGAGAACTCACATGGATAAAAGTAGCAGAACCACAGTTGGGGCCCTGGGCCTTAGAATCCAAAGCCAGTGTTCATTTTGCTACATATGGTACTGAAAGAAACAGTGATGACTTGAGAGGACTAGAATAGTTCATTTAAAAGTGTTTTCTATACAGTGCCTTAAGGCCATCCAAAGAAAGACTAAAGAAATATGGGGTGCAATATATGGCTCCAGGTACTTACCTAGCGCTCGACAAAGGGCTTCACCCTCACTGGAGTCAGCCCACTCCAGTTCTTCCTCCTCATCCTGTCCACATCTCTCGTTTAAGGGTCCAAAGCGATTTATATTTAGTCTCATTCTCCATGGTAAGGATTTCATTTGTATAACAGGGATAACAGGGGATAAACTCCCCTCCCTAGTAGACATCACTACAGAAGTTCTACAGGGGAACAAGTGTGCAGTAGATGGTTAGAGCAAAAAGTTCATTCTTTTCATTATCACAAGATAGGCCCAACCAACAAAGATTCCAGGTTAACTCTATCAGAAAGCTTCTGGCCTCTGAGAGGTTCTGGAGAAAAGCTGGAGTTCCTATTTAGTGGCTGAAGGGCCCCCCTGAGGGCCATCCCCAAACTGCCATGACACACTTCCTGAAATGAAATCCGGCTCAAAGTCTTCCTTTGGTTTAGCATCTACCACAACCTGCTCAGGTAAAATTTTCTGGTTAAAAAGCCAAAGGAGCAGGCCAAGCAGACTCAAAGAGCCAAAGCCTTGGCTTTCACAGCACACAGCTAGACTGCCACTGGCACAACTGCATGACCTTTGAACAGGCAACAACTCACATTTAAACTGTGTTTTAAGGATGAAACGGGTAACGTAAGGATTAGTGTCTTGATTTTACTGATGGGTAAAGGTCAGCTCAGGGTAAGGAATTTGAGATAATGGTTTTAGAGGCAGCTAGGTGGTTCAGGGGAGAGAAACTGGTACCTGCTGTCTAGAAGACCTTCAGGCAAAGCCTGCCTCAGATACTTCCTTAGCTGTGTGACCTGGAAAGTCACTTAACCTCCCTCAGCCTCATTTTCTTCATCTGGAAAATGGAGACAATAGCAGCAGCTACCTTACAGGGCTGGTGGGAGGACTGAAGTAACATATCTAAAGCATTTCCAACAGTTGTATAAATGCTGGATATTCTCAGAGTTGGAAAGGACCTTGGGTCAGGCCTTTCAGGCCACAAAGATGGCAATTTGATTCACTTCAACTCAACAAGCTTTTGTTATAAAGCACCTACTCTGTACTAGAGTTGGAGACAGGTATATGTTCAAAAAAGCATCTACTCTGTGCTAGGTCCTGGAAACACAAAGACAAAAAAAGGAAATAATCCCTTCCCTTAAGTAGCCTACATCCTACTGGAGGGGAGTAATTATACAGAGAAGTAAACACATATTTTTTTTTTTTATCTCATAAGGCCTATGACTTAATTGGTACAGGACCCTCAAAAGAGGGTTGTCTTGGACAGTGACAACCAGGATGATAAGGGGGGGGTGTGTGTCTGTGTGTAAAAAGGCCACTTCTCTGCCAACTGAGGGGATCAGGAAAAGCAGGATGTGACACCTACCCTGAACCTTAGATAAACCAAATACAAGGCATAGGGAAGGACTGCCACACTGGAGGCACATGGGATTGGGATAGATTTGTTGTTCAGTCATGTTCCACTCTCTGTGACCCCATGTGCGGTTTTCAAAGCAGAGATACTGGCGTGGTTTGCCATTTCCCTCTCCAGCTCATTTGACAGATGAGAAAACTGAGGCAAATGGGGTGAAGTGACTTGCCCAGGGTCACTCAGCTATTACGTGTCCATGATAGTTGCAACACCGAGTTACCCACAAGGGAAACATACACACAAGGAAGTTTGAGGGGCAGCTGGATGGCCAGCAGCTCAGTGACAGAGCTCCCTGGCTCTAAAGGGGGCGCAGGCCTGGGGTGCAACTGCAAGTCTCGTGACCCCTTGCCCAGCTGACCTGAGCAGCCAGTGAAGCAAAGGGTGCTGGGAGACTCGGCTCAGCTTGCCACACGGGAGGGCGGCTGGGACCAGAGGAGCGAGAGCGAGGGAGGGGCAAACGCCGGGGAGGGAGGAGCGCAGGGAGCAGCAAGCGAAGAGGGTCAAACGCAGGGACAAGCGTGAGGGTCACATGACCTATGCGCACGTCCAGTCACGCCAAGAACTGGGGGCAGGGGTGTTGCGGGGAGAAGAGCCCCAATTCCGGTCCACTCCCCACTTCTGCCCCCGCGCCCATGCCTACCTTGGTAACAGCTTTCCTCGGTAAGACCATCCTCCTCCCGCGGCAGGTAAAGGGAACCCAGGGCTAGAACCAACCGCCCTAAGCACTGCTCCCGTGCCGACTCTCGCGCCGACTCTCTATTCGAAAGTGATAGCCCCGCCCTGCGCAAGCTCCCGCGCCCAAGCGGAGGCCTCCGAGGGGCGGGGTGAGCGGGAGAGCGCGCGCCCTAGGTAACTTAGGCGCATGCGCAGGCGCAAAGTCTCTCCAAAGCTGTAGGTCCATTGCGTGGAAAGCGCCTAATTGATCGGTTACTGGTCTCTGATTGGTTGGGGCTCAGCTGACTTGACTTTGATTGGTTGAGGCCCAACAGACTGCGGTTTTTCGAACGTTCTAAAAATATGGGACGGGCACAAACTCGACCTAGTTCTTTGCGGAGTCTAATAGCGGGGCTTGCGTTTGACTCCTTTCTTGGTTTATCCCGCTCTCTCCTGTCCCCGGTCTTCCCTTCCCTGTTACCTCCACATGTTTCCACCATTCCTTAAGAATAAGGACAATACTCCTCTTCAGTACACTCTGCCATCCCTTCAGATTCTATTTCTCCTCCATTCAAAAAAGTGTCTGTCTCTCTTCTAATCCCTCTGCAGTCTGACTTCTGACCACTCTTTCCAAGTTATCAGTGATCTCTTAATTGCCCAGTCTAATGGGCTTTTTTTTTTTCAATCCTTCTGGACCCCTCTGCAGCCTTTTGCTATTGTCCATCACCTTCTCCAGATTTTCATAACCCTGTTTTCTCCTGGCTCTGCTACCTGTCTGCCCTCTTCTCAGTCCTGTGCTGGCCCATCATGCTCCCTCCCAAACTGGATATTCCCCACAATTCCCCACATCCTCCTTGAACATTCTGCTCTTCTGACTCTACACCCTCTCTAGTAACCTGTTTACTTCACATGAGTTCGGTCATTTGTATGTAGATGACTACCAGATCTCAAAATGTCTAAAGCAGAACTCATTATCTCTCCCCCCCCCCAACCCATTCCTCTTCCAAGGTGTTCAATTTCTGTTGAAAGTATCACCATCCTGCCAATCTCCCAGGTTCATAATGTTATCACTGTCCTGCACTCTTCTCTCTCTGTATCAACCCATATGGAATAAATTGCCAAATCTTGTTGTTTCTAACTTCATGGTATGCCAGCCATCCAGGCCCTTCTCTCCACTCACAGCGTGAGTCCAGAACTGAATCCAGAACATGATTTGTGAAGTTTGAATTCAGTCAAAGAGCAGCACTTCAGGACCTAGAAGTCTACATGTGAAGATTCCCCACCCCTGCTCCAGTGGGTCCCTGTTACCTCCAGAGTAATCTTAGGTTCCTCTTTTTGGCTTTGAAAGCCTTTGAGACCCTGGCCACTTCCTGCTTTTCCAGGCTTCTTACCCATGAATCTCCTTCTCACACTTTACAACCTAACTTTTCTCTGTTTCTCACCTTCGCACTGATTATCTCCCATGATTTTCTGATTGTGCCCCCAACCTTCAATTCTTAATTCCCTTCAAAGTTCAGTTCAGATGTCGCCTTTATTGAGAAGTGGGCAAAACCCAAACCGGGAGAACAAAGGGACAGCAGTATTATAAAGATAATCCACAGTGAAAGGCTTAGTTCCTCTGATAATGCAATGACTACTTCCAAAGGACTCATAATAACTGCCACACAGAGGACTCATGGTCTAAGAGTGCAGACTGAAGCCTATTTTTTTCTTTTTCTTTTTGAAACATGGTTAATTTGTTTCACATGACTACATGTTTGTAATAGGGATTGTATTTCTTGCCTTCTCAAGGGGTCAGGGGAGGGAGAGAATATGGAAATGAAAATAAAATAAAATTGTATTCTTTTTAAATGGCATCTTTATGTAATCTGGCTTTGGCCAAAGCTTCAAGCATACCACCATGCTGCGGACCTGTTTAAGGGACTTATTGAGCTGGGTCTAGGGATATTCTTGGCAGAGAATGGTGGAGAGAGAGTCCAACTTCCAAGTGGCAGACGTACATGGGAAGCTGACCTCATCACATCCCTGTACTTGCTTGAAATTCAGAACCTGCTGAGCATGGACCTTCTCTGAGGTATGATAGTTTCTCTTGATTTGAGCTGAGATCTATCTTATCTTATTCCCCTCTAAAGGACTCATTCAGTCTTGTTCATATATTCTTTTCTGTAGAATTTCTCTGTTTTGCTTGGATAAACTAGTTTACTCATATTCACTGTTTTTGATGGTCTGTTGTAGAACCATTGTTTGATGGAAAGAAACTTTGCTGGTGACTGTAAGCCATTTTATTCTGAACCTATTATCCCTTAGATTTTCAATATTTGAAGGAGGAAGATAGACATAATTCTAGCCCAATAGCTCTCAGAAACTGAAGGAGAGACACCCCCAGGGACCGCCCCCCAACCCCTGGCAATGCAGGCATGGCCCGTGGGATTCCTCTCTTAAGAGATGGGCCAAAGCTCACATCATATGTATCCTTGGCCCCATCTTTATATTTAGACAAATCCATGTGGCCACATATATCACATTTATATGAAGCCTTTCTTGATTCCCCCCAGCTGTCAGTGCATCCGCCGCCCTCTAATTGTGCTGTATTTCTTTTTCTATATTTTGTATTTATTCATCCCTGTGCCTGTTGTTTTCCTCCCTTCCAATATAAGCCCCTTTAGGTCAAGGGCTATTTGGGATTTGCGTTTTCATTCCCAGAGCCTCTTACAGCACCTGGAAGGTACTAGTAGGCACTGTGTAAATAACCCCTGAACCAAACCAAAGGAAGGGGAGGCTGGGTTTGCCTCTTCACTGGACAGGGGCTCAGCCTTCTGGGCATGGGCATCCACTCAGCCAGGACTAAGACTCGGGAACATCTGTAGCAGCTTGCAAGTAACGGATTCTCAGTAAATACAGCTTTGTGACATGAGGACGGGGGGGGGGGGGGAGCGGGGATGGGAAGGTGATATATAGGGAGCAAAAAAGGGAGCCAGGATTCATATCAGCTATTGGGAAAAAGAGGAAGAATGTCCTGAGCTAGGGAAGGAGTGCTGGATTTGGAATCAGGACTTGGTTTTGAATTCTGGCTCTACCTCATCTTACTTCTGTGACCTTAAATAAGTCACTTCTCCTCTGTGGGACTCATTTTCCTCCTTTGCAGTAGTTGGACTAGATGATCTCTAAGGTCTCTCACAGCTTGAAATCTAGAGTCTTTGTTCAGTCTGAGAAGTGGGAAGTATTTGGATCATTGGATGCATACAGATAATGCCACAGGAAATTTTTTGTGACTAACTGAAAGAATCAGCACTCCAGGCTTCTGTACATTAGAGCCCTCAGACCAGTCAAGCTTCAGGAGTGCCTGTATGAGGGGGCAGCCGGGGGGAAGAGGAATAGCCTAGGAGCATTCTCTCCTCTGGCCCCACCCCCCATGACCAAGTATCAATCTGCTGAGTGGCCTCAGCAGCAGTGTCTACCAGAGCAGTGTCCCTGAGCAGCATTGGCAGATGGCAACGGCCATATCAGGAGCTTCAAGACTTGCCAAGAACAAAGCAGACACTCTGAGGAAAGGTGACCCAAGAACTCCATGGGAGCACCTCCTGAGGCCTAACAGCCCGGCAAAGAGCTACAAATAAGGAGAACTTCATAAGAACTTCAGAAAGGGAGAAATGTAAGGAACACATGTTCTCTTTGTGTGTACCTCGCAACCACTGGATTTCTAACCCTGTCTACAGTCTCCCCGTGGATTCTATGTATGTAGGGAGAGTGGGCCCCAGACTTTTGGGGGATTGTTCTTTGTAGCAACTGCCCTAGCTATACCAGCTCAGTAAATACCTTTTCCTGAAAGCTAATTATGGCTACTGCCTGATAATAAATGAGAAGCACACCAGTGGGGCCTTGTGAAGAACAGAGAAGTAGGGGGCCCAGCCTGCTACTGTGAATGGGAGTTGTGGAAGTAGCCCTAGGGGAGGTGGTACACAAGGATGGGTAGGGATTTCTGAATCTGAGTGGGTACAATTTGAACCTTGGGTTCCAATTTAATCTTTATTTTATTAGGAATCAGGGAGGAAAGAGCTGAATTTAGTCTCTCCATGAGCAGCCTTCTTGGGTCCATAAAGTAGCCTTTTATTATTCACTTACTTTG
Source organism: Petaurus breviceps papuanus (assembly GCF_028583685.1). Classification (NCBI taxonomy): domain Eukaryota; kingdom Metazoa; phylum Chordata; class Mammalia; order Diprotodontia; family Petauridae; genus Petaurus; species Petaurus breviceps. The sequence continues at coordinate 5,040,838 of NW_027187307.1, forward strand.
CCAACTTGGAACTTCCTTGAGCCCCTGGGACCTTCTCACCCTCGAACATTCCCTCCACCAAAGGGCCTGCATTTTGGGAAGAGGCCTAGACTGGATGTGCTTTATTCTCCAGCTGTGCTTCTAGCCCCAGACTTTACCACCAGGGCCCCACAGGGGGTGCCTCCCTCTCTCCCTCCCCCACCAGAATGTAAACCAGCTCAGGGCAAGAGACCAACTTTCCTTTTGCTCGTGTTTGTATTTCTGGTGCCTGGCACGTAGGAAGCACTTTGAAAATGAATGCTGCATGTTTCCTTGAGCTTGTATGTAGACTCTCATGAACCCCAAGTTAAGCACCCCGTGTCTGTACTGTCTCACTTAGTGACCCCTGAGCTTCTCATGGGTTTAATGATCATCTCACTGCAGGTGAGTCTCAGGTCTATATCCAACCTTAGTTTCTCTCCTGAGTTCCAGTCCCTTGTCACCAGCTGCCTTTTGGACCTCTTAAAGCTCGACATCTCCTAAGCATCTCAAACTCAAAATGTCTAAAACACATCTCATTCTCTTTCCTCCCAAACACTCCCTTTTTTCCATTGAGGGCACCACCATTCTCATGGCCATGTAGGCTCCCAAACTGAGTGTCACCTTTTCTTCCTCATTCTCACCCCATGTATCCAGTCGTTGCCAGATGTTGCCATCTCTGTCTCTACATCTCTCCCTATTTGTTCCCTTCTGTCTATTCACACAGCTACCACCATAGTTCAAGCCCTCTCCAGGACTATTGCCGTAATCTCTTAATTTGGCTCCCTGCCTCAACTCTTGCCCCACTCCAACCCATCCTCCACTTACCAGCCAAAGTGATTTTTATAAAGCAGAAGTGACCCCATCATCACCCACTTGACAAATTCCAGTGCCTCCATTTTATCTCTGGGATTAAATATAAAGTTCTCTAGTTGGCATCCAAAATCCTTCATGATGTGGCCCTTTCCTACCTTTCCATTTTCATGTGGCCTCAAGGAGCAGAAAAATGTCCTTTGGTCAAGAAGTGACCTTTAGAATCTAGCTGGGTGCTCTCTGAAACAAGGACTCATCCCAAAGTCATAGTTGATGTGGACGTGAACTTTATGGTACTACTATCTAGCAACTGAGCTAAGTTTGAGCCCATTTTGCTCAAAGGACAGAGTGGAATAGGAGAAAGTATATCCCTACCAAGGAAATGTTTGTACTTTTGTTACTGCTTATCTTCAAAGTAAACACCCTTTTGCAAAAACTAGTTGATGTTAATCATTTAAATGGAACTAAAGCACTATTCTCTGATACCTAACAGAGTGTGGGGAAGGAAACAACTGATGGGGGCTTGAGCCAGTGGCAACCAAGATATCCCAAACCTCTTAGGGTTATCCCTAGAATCCTGAGGGGGAGATAGCTGGCCTCACTCTAGGAGGGTTAGGCCGAAGGACTGTGTTACATATGGGGGTGGCCCTCCTGGCACAGAGTCTTTTCCATATATGTATCTAGTTACATACATGTCTTCCCTCCTGCTGGAATGTGAGTTTCTTAAGAGCAGGACGTTTGTGGTTTTGTTTGTTTGTTTTTGCCTTCTAACTGACTGGCCCACCCTCCACCAAATATTGCTCTTCTGCCCCCTCACTGTTTTTGCACATAGTATCCCTGGAATAGCTGATTACTTTTGTCATGATTGGACATTCTTCCTCAAGGTAGCAGACTGAAATTTTCAGTTGGCAAGAAGCTAATGGGGGGGAATGGTACAACCTCCTTGTGATACGAAGCATTGCTCCTTCCTCCTCACACAAGTGTCGTGAAAGCCCTACAAGGCTTTGAGAAGGCCATTTCTTCCAGAAATTGAATATTAGCCCAGACAGTCTCCTTCAAATTTCTAAAAGTTTATTTGGAAAGAATGAGACAAAAAGGGGAGAGGGGAGGGAGCCATTTACCAAGAATGGTGACACTTTTTTCCAAAATGACAATCCCATTCTTCCCCTTCCCTGGCACAACAACCCCCAAACCATCAAAAACAAAACTGGTTGACCAACATCCAAGAAAACCAGCAGTTCCTATCAAAGGAAGCAATTCCACACACCGCTCAGCTCAACCATCATCTTTTCCCACATTCCCCCTCTAGTGAAGAGAGATACAGATATAGGGATGGGTCAGGACACTGCTCCTAGTAGCAAACCTGGCCCCAGTGCAACCTCAGTGCAAAATCAGTAAGAAGGGAGCTTCTGTTTGGCAAGACGGTGTAGCTTCGCTTGGGCACTTTGGGGATGAGCTGGGGAGAAGCACAGCTGGGGCTTGAGGTGCGCAGACATCGAACAGGCCCCCTCCTGCTCCATCAGCTACAAGAGCTGAGCAGACTGAGCAGAAGTGAAATCCTGATTGGTGGCTGAGCAAGCTTGAAGCAAGGCAGCTTTGGGATTAGCAAAGTCAGACACCAGTGTCTGGAGAAAAGTTGACTGCTCAGGTTGGCGACTCTGTAGTCATTCGGGCTTGGGGGGCTTGAACTGGGCCAGAGGGGTACAATGAAAGGAATGGAATTTGGATCCAAAGAACTAACTAGCTGTGTAACCTCGAACAAGTCATTTGAATCTTCCGGGGTTTCCTCATCTGTCCAGTAAGGGGCTTAGAATGGAGGATCACTGACATCCCTCCTAGCTCTAAATCTGTGAACCTCTGATCTCTCCATTATGACAGAGTTCGTTTCTGGTGATTGCAGGTACCCCTTGTTCTAAATTAACTCAGTATTTAGGCTTTCCAGTTTACACAATGGATGAGGGAGGAAGTTGATTAATTCTACATCAACCAACACCTCAAATTTATGGAATTGTGTATGGGGCAAGATTAGTTAGAAAACACCTGCTGGGAAAATGTGTTATTAAAGCCCAAAGGGAAGGATCCAATCCTCTGAAATCCATTGTAATATCAGGGGATTTCCAGCTAGAGAAACCATTCCTGGAATATGGGAAGGCCAGAGAACTAGGGAATGGGGATGGGTGGCAGAGGAAAGAACCCAGAGTCAGACAAATTGGGGAAGTGCTGCGTGGCCCTCCAAGCTGTACACTGTCGGCCATCACATAGGGGCAGCCATTTCAATCTGTCTTCACCTTTGCTAGAATGCACCTGGTACTTAAAGTGAGAATTCTTTATAGAGGATTGGGCTGAGACCAAAGCCTTCTCCTCTTGCACTTACATCTATACACACACAAGTCAAGCACACATCTACACACACACACACACACACACACGCACTGTTCCCCCCCAAATAGTAGTTGCTGGAATTTATGCCACACAAACACCTGAGAAGTAATCTTACACTCTTACACACATGTACATGCAGCCAGATGTAGGAGTGATAAAAGGTGATAGGTCTATGGCTGGGTCAGGAGCTAATTTTAGGGCATAGGGGAACACAGACAGCAGGACCATTACGTGGCATATTAGGTCCCCCTTTCCCAGAAAAGCAATCAGTTAAGAAATAAAAAGGAACAGAATGCACTGAGATCTTCCTGGGCTACTCAGAGGAAGCTGCCTGGAAGGTCCACCATGTAGGGCTGCTTCCTTACGACACTTTGACTTTGACCTTCTTGTGGGGAGCGCCCTGCCCCTCACCACCCCTGGAAGAGGCCTTCCTCTCAATAAGCTGTTCCTCAGGCTGGCGGGCTATCAGCAGGCGGCAGGTGAGCAAGATCCCAAAGACCAGGGCGTGGGCATATCGTTTGAGGGGATCGCCAACCAGCTGGTGGAAGAACAGGACGACCAATACCAACAAGAGCAGGAAGAAATTGGCGACGTCTTTGGGACGGCCAGGAACCACGGTCATGATGACGCCACAGATCACTTCGAGGGTTCCAATGCTTTTTCGAAGAGCGATGGAAGTCACACCCATTTTCTTTAGCAGGGGCAGGGCCCGGACATAACTCTTGTAGGCACGTTTCTGGAATGGGAATATCAAAAGAAAGCCATTGTGTCCAACTTGGACTATGAGATGGGAATGAAGAAAACTGCCGATGAATGCCTTCCTCCCCATCATTCCCTTTCCATACAAACCCAGTACCTATTTCCTGTCTCCTCACTATGCCCTGCAAATAAAAACATTGTAATTAAAGTTAAGTTGCTAATAAGCTGGTTAAAAGAGAGTGCAGCAGAATGGGTAGAAAATTAGCCTTGGAGTCAAGAATACCTGGGAATACCCTGTGTAAGAGTCCTGCCTTTGACTGTGTGACAATGGTAAAGAAGACAGTACCCCAGACAGGTCCCTTAGAATATAAGGTGCAAACCAACTTCCAAATCAATGGAGGGAATTCCCATTGCGGGAGCCTCTTATACTGATGAAATCACAAAGCTAGTATCTATAGGTGGCTGTGTGTGTGTGTACTGGCTAAGTCCTTTTTGACACAAGAGTGGGCAAAGCAGAGAGTCTGGAAACAATTTTCAGGGAAGCAGAAAGTCCTGAGTTCAAATCCTGACTGTGCCACTTACAACCTGTGTGACCTTGGGCAAGTACTTTCACCTCTCTGGGTCTTGGTTTCCTCAGGTGCAAAACAAGGGGGTTGGATCTGGTGGGTTCTGAGGTCCCTTCCATCTTGAAATCTATCTTCCTTTGACACCTAAAAGTTCTACTTAGTCTGCAAAATGTATTAGCCTGCCAAATTCACACTCCACTGGAATTCCTCACAACACTGATTCTCCTGAAAATTAAAATGAAAGAAAACAATAAAGGTGTTATAGTATGTGATGATAATAATAATAATAATAATAATTGTCAATTACTATTATTATTTGGAACTTGTGATGATTCAAACAAGGACTTTGTTGAAATTTACCCTCGTCCGTATCCGTAAAGATAGGAAGTATGCTAAACTATAAAAGTATGGCATAAATGAGATTGTCTGGGAAATGTTTAACCTGCTCAAGAGGATATGCTTTCCAAGCATCTACAAATAAATCATTGTAGTATTAATAACTAGCATTTATATAATGCTTTGAGGGTTACAAAGCATGCTATATCTTATCTCATTCTATCCTTTAAAAATTTAGTTTCTATCACCAAAAAATACCAACTACAAAGCATGCCTAGATTCTTTTAAGTAAATGCCTAAAAACCTCTAGTAGACAACACTTTGGTTAGCCTAGTTCTAGTTACTGTTTGTATTTGAAAATAACACACTTGCATGCCTTTTCCATTCATAGATCGTTTCAGTTTTTCACTCCTGGGGACTGTCCTGGTCTACTGAAAGGCTTGTTGCACTAGGTGGCCCTCTGAGCTCCCTTCTACCTCTCATAATCCTGATGCCCCAGTGGGAGGCTCTGTAGAGTGCTCTGAGGGTACTGCCTGTGAAAGTGAGCTAAAGGAGGTTTCTGGCCATGTTTCTAGCAATAACACCTTCCATTTGGCTGGTGCTTGACAGTTTTCAAAGCACTTTCACATCCCCTAAGTTGATCCATATAACAGCCTTGTGAGGTTAGTAGGAGGGAGGAAACTGAGGAATCAAGATGGTCTAGGCACACAACTAGTAAGCTGTAGTGCAGAGCACAAGGGCTCTCTTTGGAAAAAGGAAAGAAGTCCAGACTCAGTCTGACATGCAACACCCTAGATTTGGGGAAGGCAAATTTCAAAGGATTTGGAGGAAAGATTGATGGGATCCCATGAGCTAAAGTGCTTCAGGGCAGTCAGCCCTGGAGGTCTGGGAGATGCTCAAGAAGAAATTCTAAAGATATCAAGGGAAGCAGTTCCATTGAGGAGGGAAATTGGGATCTGTCAGAAGAGACCAGTGTGAATGGGGAAGGTACTCACCAAGCAAGCAATTTCAGTTTAAAAAAGAAATGTCCTGAAGATGGTAGCAAGACCAGGTGACCCTGGTGGGATCTAAGAGCATGGGCCAGTCTGATGAAATCAGACATTGCCTGGCTAGCTGTGTGATCATGGCACTTACTAGTTACATAACTTGACTATGGTCAAATCTTGGGATCTCTGTGGGCCTTAGTTTCCTCTCCAAAATGGGGATGATAATACACATACACACACACCTCTCCCCCCCTTCAGAGGTTGTGAGGACACAGGTGCTTCCTGAACCTTTAGCCTTAGGATTGTAGAAATCCCTCATAGACATGAGCTGCTCTGCTTCTTGCTTGTGGTAATTTCCCTTGTATGAAGATTGGGGTTGGGAGAGAGGAGATTCGCTGTGATTTAGTCAGTGCTTCACCTGCTAGGCACGGTCTCCAAACCCAGACATGAGAGATGGCCAGGAGCCTGATCCCTGCCCCACCCTCCACCCCACTCCCTAAGAGAGGCAAACCTCAGGCCAAACCCTGGAACAGGATTGCCCCAGGGTGGATGGAGTTTTACTACAAAAATGTTACCCGATGCCCTCACATTAGTCTCACATAGTGAGCTTTTCAGGTGGCCCCAAAGGATGTGCAGTACTCTCCCAAAAAGCTATTTCCCCCCATATGTGGAGAAATTCTCAGCCTTGGTGTCAGTCATGAAACCCCCCACCCAGAGTCATAACTACGGCAGGGCAGCAGCCAGGGCCT